>NW_028258153.1:31118184-31456369 GCF_053883595.1 Heterocephalus glaber | reverse complement strand
AGAATGTTCCGTGCTCCTCTCAGAAACACGCAGGGCTTGGAAAGCTTTTCCCACAACCCCATTATTCCCTACAAAGAGCAACAGAAACAAAACTACTGCAAATGGGAGAATTCAACTATGGGTCAAAAAGCTAAACCCTGAAGTCTTTTTCTTAATCCATTCAAAAGCAACCTTATGCAGTATGACTCACAATAGCCAAAGATATGGAATCAGCCTAGATGCCCTGTCAGTGGATGAATGGAAAAAGATGATGTGTGTGCATACACAATTATTTAACCAAGAATGGGATCAAGTCACTTGCAGCCAAATGGATGGAACCTGCAGGCATCATGTTGACTGAAATAAGCCAGACACAGAAAGACAAGTACTGCATGTTCTATCTCATAGGCAGAAGCTAAACAAGGCTGACCTGGAAGCAGAATAGTGATTACCAGAGACTGGGAAGGGTGTGATGCAGGCTGGACTCGACCAGTGTGTGCTGTAGGGAAGTACAGAAATAGCACACTGAACCCAATTGATCCGTACAATTAATTCATATTCATTACAAAGCAAATTTAAAACAATGTCTTGACACTGACCCTGCTGGTGAATGGTAGAGTTATTGTGCCTGGAACCTATGTGTCTGGTGGCTGACAGTGACAGAGTGAGGAGCACAGTATGAGAGCAGAGCCCTCCTTAGCAAGGGTAGTGCTGCTGCCTCATCACTAAGCCAGGACAGCCATGGCATCTGGAACTGTCAGGGGGTACCCTGAAAGCCCCAAAGGATAGAAGGGGTAATGAGGACTCCCAGGTTCCTGCCTCACCTTCCCTCAAATGCCCTACCATCCCCCTGTGTGAGGTCCTGAAACAGATGCAAAAATGATAATAACAGGGTATTTTCCACTACCCAGCAACTCACACAAGGGTGAGGTTCAGTGGTCAGGAAGCACAGAGCTCCTTAGGGGGTGAGGAGCTCAAGGGAGGGGTCCTGTACCACGCCCATGTGCAGACACATCTGCACAGTGTGTGCACGGTGGGAAGTCCCAGCAAGGACACACAGAAGCAGACAAGGGCCCATCCCGGCAATCAGCTGCCTGACAGGGAAGGTAAGCTGTGCTGAAGCCTGGCTGGGGCTCTCCTTTTCTCTTTTGAGAATGAAGGACCACAGTGATGGTTTTCAGAGGACAATGGGCAGGGCTCAGGCACATCCATGGGCTGGTCACACAGTGTGCAAAATTCTGAGACCCTTCCGTCCACGCGGCCACATGGAGTCAGGGCTTGGAGAAAGGAGTACTGGACACGAGGAGAAGGGAGAGGGAGGTGAACCACCAGCCCCACTTTAGAGTGACCCCCAATGTAAATACTTCATTCCAAAGGATTGGGTTCAGAAGCTCATTTATGTGTCAGACAAAATTAAGAAATACATGGAGACAGAGATAAAACAAGAGCTCAGCCCTAGAAAATGTCCAGGGTGAGCCTGGATTCAGGAGGGCAAGAAAGCCACCCATCCACCAGGACTCAGAGCCACCCCAAGGGCTGCGCTGCCAACGATGTTAGATTGGAGCATCGCATAAGGACCAGGGGCTGAGGATGTGGCTCAGCGGTACCGTGCCCACCTAGTACACAAGAGGCCCTGGAGTCCATCCCCAGCACCACCATGTGAAAAAAAAGTTCAAAAAGAAGAGATGAAAACAGGGAAGTCTTTGGGTGAAGTGGTGGCGGACACTCCGAGATGGCTACATGGATGGAGGTGCAGAAAGCGGGTCCCTGGGGCTCAGGGTGAGTTGTGCAACACCTTGGGGACGAGGAGCATAGGACATACCTCGTGCTGTTTCCAGGAGATATTGAGTGCGCTCACTGCGAAGACTGCTTCCCGGGCACCCACGTATAGGATGTCCTCGTCCTCACTCATCAGCAGGGCTGAGTAGTTGTAGATCCCAGGCTCATGGAACTGCACCAGCCCCACCTCTGCAGGAGGCAAGGGCATCGTCAGAGGCAGGCGGGGGAGAAAGAGCAAGCAGTCGTTTTCAAGCCTGAGCACCCCATCTTGGTTACAGCCACATGGCGAGGCTCAGGCAATGAAGGCATCACTGTGGGGGTCACAGAATGCAGGCACCTCTGGGGAAGGTGGCCACATAGGCAGCAATGCAGCCAAGCGTGGCTGTGCCCCAACCTCTCCTCTGTGCTTCAGGATCTGCCATTTCCAACCCCTACTCGGTGGCCCCAGAAACATAGGCCAGGGCCTCAGTTTGCTCATCAACCTCTTGTCTATGTCTTTACGAGCTGGTTCTTCAGGAAGGGGCTGTCCTGATGGTGCTTTCCTTGCTGGCTCTGGGCTTCTGCATACTCTGCCTGCTGCTGAAAGGCCACCTATAGTCTGTGTCAAACTCATCTTGGGAGTCTGTCCTTGAGCTCTCCTCTCTGAGGCTGCCTGGCCACTAATTTCAATAGAACTGACATCTCACCAAAGCTCCATCATTTCATCTCTCCTATTTGTGCGTATTAAACTGAGTCCCTACAAACATAAATCCCACTTGACTAAATCTTCCAGCACTCAATGTAGTGGCTAGCACAGTGGGTGCCAATAAATTATTAAAAAGCAAGGAGAAAAAGTGCATGTTAATGCTTTCTGTTCTGATTCTGCCGTGTGGAAGGCAGCTGCACACAGGCTGCAGGTCCTGCCTCTGCGTGATCACGGCCTGTGATTGCTTCTACATCAGACACTCCCAGCCCTGACTAAGCACTGCCTTGCTCAGAGCACCCAATACTTCAGCTCTCTATCCACCAAAGCAGAGAGACCTGGGGTCCCAGGACATGTCTTCTGGGAGAGGAAAGAACTGAGCTGAGATCAATGGGCAGCAAATGTGATTCACTGGTCTGACACTCAGCCTCGACACACAATCCATCCTGTCATGCCTCCTGCACTCCTTACATGCCTGGGCATACACTCAGCCAGTGCTTGGGAGCTTCAAACAACACGGATGCTGAGTGAGAGGCCTGGGCAAGCCCTGCAGAACCTCCCGATACCAGAGCACCTGTCCAAGGCTCCTCGTGAGGCCACCGACTCATACCCAAAGCTCCAGGGCAGAGACCTTAGCAGCTGAGCACCAGTGTACCCAGTATCCACCCCAGTGTCCAGAGCAGCTGTCATGCACACTGCATGTACATGCATGCTGCACTGGCACCAGCTCACCTCTGTGTTCCCAGGTAATCCGGGGTATGGGTGAAAACGCCACTGCCACCTCGAACACCAGCGCCAGGGCTGAGAGCAGCCCCGCAGTGGTACCGTACATCCTCATGGGTGGGGCCCTCGGCAAGGTCTCCAGCAGCAAACGCTCATGGGCAGCAGGAGTCTGTGGCAGGTGACACAGCTCAGAGCCCCCAGGCCAACACCAGCAGCACAGCACAGAGCTGGTGAATGGCAGAGTCCCTAAGAACCCACATTGCCCCGCTTGCCAGGTGAGAAGTGGGCTGCACCCCACCACCTTCGTTCAAGACCACTGAAGCTTCTGCTGGGCCTCTGAAGGAGTCCTGGAGAGAAAGAGGAAGGGGTTACATGTCAGGATGTAGGGCAAGCTGCTGCTCCTTCCTCAACAGCCCCCACGGTGCTTCTTACCACTTCCACTGTCAGGGTCCAATGCTGAGCAGCACCCAGGAGCCTAGGAGCTTAGAGGCTGCTAGAGGGGACAGCCCCATACACAGAGGGACACAGCAGAGTCACCAGGAACCAGTGTTTCCACCCCAATCCAGCGACCCCACAAGGCAAAGCAGACAGGCGAAGGGGCCCAACGTGGGCTAAGGATGATAGGACAGCTCCTGCAGACAGCTGGCTACCAGAGAATGAGGGGTGTGAACCTGAGTTTCAGGCTGCCTCGGAGACTCTGGCTTCCCACGCCCTGTAATGCTCACCAAGGAAAACGGCCACAGAACCTGGGGGTTGCAGAGGGCTAAAATGCACACAGTGTGTGCATGTATCTGTACACACGCTAACACATGTGAGCATTTGCACACACACGTTACATATGCTCACACACACATGGGAACTCATGCACACAAGGCCTTACTATGCAGCAGTGGCTGACCTGGGGGACACAGCAGCCCCGGACACCACCTGTGTGCTCTTCTTACCTCACCAAAAGACATGTACACACCTGGGAAACGGCAGCAATGGACTCCGATTCATCCAAAAAGAAACTATACCTCATTAAAAGTACCAGCTTATGCCGTTGGTGAAACTAGCCAGCTGGGGTGGGGACTCACAAATCTCATGTCCCCAGCACACTCTGATGCCACGGGGCAGCTCCTGTCCTTATCTGCCCCAGCCAGGCCCTCAATGCCACTACGAGGCAGGATCCACTCTGTGCATCTTCCCATGCTGGGCTCCTCACAGCACACAGCCTCACAAAGGAGGGACTCAGAGAGGAGACGGCAGGTGGCGGGGGGAGCGACCAGACTGTCCGATGTGGGCCCCTCCAGCCCCTGCGCTTCCTCCACCCTGTCCCAGTGCTGCCTGGTCTCCATCGCAGGGTGATCACTAGCTCCCTGAGGTCAGGACACTCCATCCTTGTTTCCTCTGGGGCTGGGGTATCAGACTTCAGTGGGCATCATTTCTAACTTTTTGGCTCTATCCCATGGTGCCCACTGGGGCCAAAAAGCAGCTACAGAGCACGTGGTACTGAGGGTGAGCAAAGCTATGGCCAGCACTGCTCCCCACAGAAACAGGCACCCATCTTCCAGAGGAGCTGTGCTGATGCGGCCCAGATGCCCCAGCACCCAGGGATCTGAGCCAGAATAAAAGCCACATTGTTAATGACAATTAAGAAGCCCAAAGACGACCTCCCTCTACCAGTTTCCTTTAATACCCCCTCTATCCTTCTGTCCCACCACACCTGAATACATGGAGCTCAGTGTCTCTACAGGTGGAGCACATAACGTTTAGGGCAAAGAAACTCCGCAGTGGCAGACACACATCATCAGAGACTTGTTCAAACTGCAAACGGCATGACATCAAGTGTGAACCCTCGGCTATACCACGGACTCTACGTTTGAGGAGGTATCATCAGGGTCATCACCTGTAACAAACGAATGGCTGGCTCTGCGTGGAGGAGGCTGTGGGTGTCAGGGCTTATGTGGGAATCCCTGCACCTTCCTCTCCAAATAGCTCTAAAAACCAGACTGTAACAAGCAATAATGGGGCCAAGGTATGATTCAGAGGCAAAGTGGTTGCCTGCCACATGCACAGCCCTGGGTTCGAGCCCTGGCACTGCAGAAGACAACAATAATAAACACCTTGAGGGTCCTGTGGACCAGACAAGGACCAAGGGCAAAGGGCTGGGGCCTGGCCCCTGGCCTGGGAGCAGTGATGTGAGCCCCTTGGGTAAGCATGGTCCATATCATACCAGACACCAGAGAGAGCCCAGATCTTACTGGAGGGAAGTGTTCAACTCCTGCTGAAATGCCCCCACTGCAGTCTACTTTTGGGGGCCTGGGATGTGTTGCGGTTGGACTTGGAACCCACAGTAGGAGATGAGAGGTTCCTCTCTCTGGACATCGAAGCTCAGAACACAGAGAAGCACCTTGGTTCTTTCCTTAAATCCAGTGAAATGACACTTAAGTGGCACACACTGCAAGGACCAGAATGGAAGGAGAAGGTGACAGCCCAGGGGATGTGGACAAACTTTGGAAGCTAGAAAGAATATAGGTGCACAGTGCTCAGCAAGTGGGACAGGTGGCTCTCCATGGGTGGCGGGGTGTGCCATGGGGTGAACATTGCCACCACTTTCCACGTGATATCAGGAGGGGCACCGGACACGCACAAGAAGACACACAACAGCACAGTGAAGAGATTATGAGGAAGTAAGGAGGCTGAGTATTTCACCTTTATTTTTAAATTAACTTATTTAACTTTAATAAGCCCGCAGAGCTGGAGCTTTAATATCGACTGTGTTTGCCCACAGATGTTGCACACTGCTGATGCTGACCAACTCTTCAGACCACAGAGCTGCAGCTGGTGGAGCCTGAGGGACCCAGCTTTGTTACCCTGTGAGTTCACTCCTCCAGGGTTCACCCTGCCCCTCCTCAAGTCCCTCAGGTTTGCACATGCTGTTCCCTCTTGAGGGCCAGTCTCTGCCTGGGAGCGCTGGGGTCGGCTACCTCCTGCAGTGAGCCTCTGCCCCACCGGCCCCAGCCGCACCGTTCATCTCCTTTTTCCACTCCACAGCAGGTGGCATAAGGACTTGACACCTCCAGGATTCACTCCTTTCTGAGGCAGGGCCAAACCAGGGACTCTCAAAAATCTCAGTTACAATACAAGGGCCAGAGCTAGCGAGAACGCAGGGGAGACTTCGAGAGCAGTTTCACAGAACAGATCCCACATGAATCTTGTACCAGCAATTACAACCGAGCCTCCCGACTCCCGCCGCACTGTTCCCACACGAATGTGTGTGAGAGAATATACCCTGTGTGTCTCTGCACCTCCTCAGAAGGAGCCAACAGCTCCAGAGGGGCTCGAAATGATAAGCATGGCCAAGAACTGCTGGTGTTCACTGGGAATAGTCACACTGATTACAGGGAAATGAGACTCGTTTCTTTATGCTGCCCTTCCCCTGGGCAGGCCTAGACTGCCCTCAGGAGCCCTGGGTGTGCACCACCTGGGCGTGAAGCTGCAAGGCCTCTCTCTGCTGGGCAGACCTCACACTGCGTGGTGAGCTCTCACCCAGGCCTGAGCTGCAGATCCCAGACTCCCAAGGCCCTTGCCCAGACCCTGCACTCTTTCTGATGGACCTCTTGAACATACGAGCCCAGGAGCCAAAGGTTGAGACAGGCCCAAGCCACACAGGCTAGGGGCACGAGGCACAGACTTTATGACATGAAAGCATTCAATGTTTTGTTCTTCAACAAGCACTCATCGTTTGGTGTAATTTAAAACGACTTGAACCAGAGCACGCACCCTACCCATACAGATCCACCAACACTGTGCCTTTCAGGAACAGCAGCTCAGAGGCCACCAATGAAATGTTACCTCACTCATAATATTTAAGTTAAATCACCTTGGAAAATTCCCATTCTTTTTTCTGCTTTCTCAAGCATTTCTCAGAAGAGAGGGTATCCCACTGGGAAGTGAGGCTAATGAATGCACATTTTGCAATGACAGTGGAGAATTGTCGCCCTTTGCATTCAGGAGAAGGACCTGACAGAGGAGTCCATCAGAGATGGGGTTATGAATGTCACTCCCATGGGCACATGCAATTGTGCTATTTTGAGGAGTGCTCTGAGTCCCTCCCTCCTGCCTCCTAGGGCCTGTCAGACAGCAGCTCTGCATTTCAAGGGCCCTGAAAGTCAAAGGAGTACCAAGGTGGGGACCAGGTCACACAGATGTGCACGTGCACATTTGTACCTGCACGGATCTGTGTGTAGATGCATGTGCAGACCTGTGTGTATACACATTTGTGTGCACCTGAGTGTGTACTTGTACATGTCCATGTGTGCATTGCGTATGCATGTGTGTGCATCTTTGTGAATGTGGACACCTATATTTATACACCTTTGTAGGTACAAGTATGTATCTGTGTGTGTGCATGCATGTAAGGGTACATGCACCTCTCGGTTCCTGCATGCATGTGTCCCTCTGTTTAGGTGTGTGTGCATGTGTGCGTGCATTCATATGTGTATGCATGTGCATGCGTTGCTCTACTGGAGCAGATAAATTCTGATCTAATGTTGAATCTTAGATGTGGCTCCTCACTGGCAGCTCGCAGCTGGGGTAGATCACTGAGGGGACACTGGTCACTCGCACTCAGAAGGGTCAGTGCTCCTGCTGACATGGAAGTGCCCTCTCCAGCATCCTAGGGACTCCGGGACAGGGCATGCTGGTGGGCTACGGACAGGCTGACCTGAGGAGGGCAGTCATCACCTGCCTGGACCCTGCTTGGAGGAGCTGGTCAGCCTGTATGTCTCCTGTCCCATGGGGCCATCCAGACAGGGTGGTGAACCACCATGGAACTGTGGGCCCATGCCAGGACAGTGGTGGATGTGCTTACCATGCCTCCTCCTGACCTGAGAGCAGGCTGCCGGGTGCAAGGGAAGAGACCGCCATGGCCCTCCTCAAGCACAGTCTGCAGTGCTGGGGCCTGGCACCCAATCTGAGTGAGGTCCTCCACTCCCTCCCCTATCCCCTTGTGGTGCCACTGTCAACTCCCTGCACACTCCATAAAAAGAGCCTGTTCCTTCAGGAATCAAGAGCAGATTTAGAAGCTCCCCAGGTCACAACCCAACAGCTGCCTATTGCAATTCCAGGGTTCCCAGGACATAGAGCAGATCCCTGGAGAGCGGCACTCGGACCCTGCAGGATACACTCAGGCCTACAGCTGCACTGGGCTGGACCCATGAGCAGGTCATCATCAGGACTGTGCCAGGATGCACCAGAGGTAAGCAAGCCACAGCAGGATGTCTCAAACCTGCTTTCATTCCTGTCCACACTGGCACCTGGGGACTCAAGAGTGCTGTGATGGGAGGGAACCAAGGTGGGAGACAGGGTAGTGGACTTGATGCATGCACAACCATCAAACAGCTGTGACAACAGGGGACGTGCTATGAAGGACAGAAGCTGAGCATGTGGCAGGAACAGAGGATGGGGGACAGGAGCAGGGGACCCCCACAACAGGGGCCGCATGCAGAGATGCAAACAGACATACATGAGTGAGACAGCACTCTGTTTTGGGCCAGAGGCTTACCACACCGTCTTTCTGCATGCTACGTGGACATGTGAATGGCACATAGATGCATCCTTGGGCCCAGACGAGACAGTACTTGCAGAAATGAAATAACCACCTTCCCTGGGCCTCCTGCTTTCCCATCACCACCCAACAGCATGGCCCTGACTCCCAGGGACAGTGTGGGTCTGCTCCGGGCAGTGGCTGGCCAGGCGCTATGTCAGCCCTAAGTCCCTAGAGGGGTCCTAGAGTTCTCTCTCAGTGGTGGCTGCTGTGAATGTCTGTGCCACCCCTAAATTCATATATTGAATCCTAACCTCCAGTGTAAAAGTTCTAGGAGGTGATTAGGTCACGAATGGGTTAGTGTTCCCATTCCAGAGGCTCCGAAGGGCTGCCTCACCCATGCTACCATGTGGGCACCCAGACAGAAAGAAAGGCCCATCGACCAATGAGAAAGTAGGCCCTTGCCACATAGTGACTCTGCCAGTGCCTTGACCTTAGACTTCCAGCCAGCAGAACAAAGAGACTGAAGTTTCTGTTGTTTATAAGTTGCCCAGTTGATGTAACTGCAACCTGAGATGAGTAAGACCATAACCAGCCCAGGCTGCTAGAGCCACAGGGAGCTCAGCAGATGCAATACACCCAAGAGAGAATTTCCAGAACGCCAGGGGACAGAGTGCGTGCATGCGTGCGTGTGTGTGTGTGTGTGTGTGTGTGTGTGTAAGTGTGTATCAATGAAATGTCAATGACATGGTGCTTTAGTCACCAGTGCTTCTAGTTCACAGTGTTTGACTTACAGGGAAGGCAAGATCATGCAGACACTATACTGAAGTTTAGCCTTACTTGGAATCTATCTGCGCCGTTAATTTTCCCATCTTATAACTCCAAGATTTGATTGCACTAAAGAAATTTTATTTAAATAAGATACCACACTGAAATTTGAAAAACTGCTACTGGCCAGCACCAGCAGAGTGTGGAGTGCTGGTCCCAAGGCTATGTGGAAGGCCTCCACTGTTACATATACCACCTGGCCCTACTCAGTACACGCCTGCAGACAGTGCCATGACAGCAAGGTCCACACCTAGGGGTGGCTGCTCACTAGGGGCAAGTCAGCAGGCACACCGCGAAGATGTGTAGCTGTCAGGGGCTGCGACAGTGTGCAGGGACATGTGAAGCAGGCACAGAGCCCCAGGGCGCTGTGGCCAATGCTGTGTTCCAGTCTACACAGACACCAGACATAGGTGTGTGTGTGTGCGTGTGTGTGTGTGCGCACGCACACAGGACACAGATATGCATGGATACACACACATACAAGGACACCAGACATGGAACACTAGGACACAGAGCGTCCGTGTACACACACATGTGGACACAAAGATGCCAGATACATGTGTGAGCTTGGACACATGCCTAACTGCTGCCAGGTTATCTGTGGGGAGGGAGAGGAGGATGGCATGGAAACACCCTTTTTAATATTTGTATTTTAAATAATTAATTACATTTTCATATTGCTTTTGTAAAACAAAAGTCCATTTGATCATTAAAAATCGATGTCTCAGCTGGGTGTGGTAGCTCACATCCAAGCACTCTGGGAGGATGAGGCAGGAGAATCCCATATTTGAGGCCAATGTGGGCAACTCAGTGACTGAGGAAGACCTCCATCTCTAAATAAAAAGTGAAAACAGAGGCTGAAGATGTAGCTCAGTGTGAAGACCTTGGGTTCAATCCCCAGTGTGGTAAGTCCCCAACTTAGGAACATTCAAATTGCGAACTTTTACAGGTATACTATATAAGATTCACTTTCTCCAACTTAGGCATGAATCCAACTTAACAAATGTTCTCCCAGAACGGAATCATCATTAAGTCAGGGACTAACTGTACTGCAAAAGCAGAAAACAAAACAAAACAAAACAAACTGATGTCTCAATTCCGCTACAGTAAAGCACACTGGTGTCACTCTTCCACATGTTAAGGTGTCCTTTGGTTTAGGTGATTCCTTGACATTTCCTTGACCTCATTTATGAGAAATGAGAAGTGCTGCTTTTGTTCTGAATATATTTCATACAACACAGAACTAAGGGGAAGAGCCACTCCCCTCTGGCTCGTAAACGGGAACTCTAACTACTTGACACAGTGCAGAGTGTACAGCACTGCGCTGCTTCCAATCAAAGATTCCAAAACGTTTCCTTAAAATGAAGCAGCAAAAATCAAAGACAAATGATTTAAGTGGGGAGAGAAATATGAGGAAAATGACACTTGTAACTCAAGTGCCAACCCTTAAACACCTTGTAAATAAAGTGCTCTCACAAACTGGTAAGAAAAATAGCCCCCACTCAACATACCAGGTAATTTATTTTTTAAAAAGGTATACAGCCAGCCACTGTGTATCAAATGTGTGAGGTGGCCCTAAAGCAAGGCCACACTGATCAGAATCGCCCAGCACAGCCATACTCCGTCACACGCACAGCCAGACTTCTGCGGTGTCGGCCGGTATGTGCACTTCTGAGAGCCAGCACACAATCCTGCACCACTGCCCTGAGAACTATGGGAGAGGAGAGCCAAGATGGACTTTTCCTTTTGTTTTTATCCATTATGCTGTTACTTCCCTTTGCTCTAAAACTCTACACTGCTTGGGATAGCTAAGATTAAACATGAAATGGCCCACATCCCATGCTGAGTGACATCAGAACCTTCTTTCTACACGGTATCTCACCAACTACCTCTTTTCACCCCTCAAAGGAGAAAAGAAAGGTTTCTGCTGCCTCACTAGGAGCCATTGTGCCCAGAGTAACCAGGCAGCCATGGTCCCCCTCCCGGGAGGGGGGAGGCTGAGAAAGAGCTACAAAGAGGCCGGGAGTCAGGAAAACAATTCAGGAGAACGAAAGAGGAAAGGCCCCCAGGAGCCCCCAGGGCTGATACCACTGCCCGCCATGGGACAACGTAAGTCTCAACCTCTGCCCCAAGGAACGTGCAAGAAGGAACCAAGCGTGCTACCATCTGCCAGGCCCAGCTGAGGTTTCTGAAGGGCAGCAGCTTTGACAAACTGAGAACAGAGATCACAAAACAAAATGATTTACCTATATCTTGTGCTGCTGGAGATCTTCTGCCCTCTTCAAGACCGGAGTCCTCAAAAACCTCTAGTCTGGAAACAATGGGAAACAAACAGGTAAGTTCTCACGTTCCTACCCTCATACACCCAGCATCACTTCTGCAAAGCCCTGAAAATATCCTTGACGCTTTTTAAAACTCTGGTCCTAGGAGACAACTTTCCTCCCCAGGACCAGCGTAGCTGGTGTAAAGAGAAGTGAGGTGGCTGGCAAAGGGGAAGTGCGGCCCACCCGTCATCCGGTGCAAAGCCTTGACCACAGCCACTTCCCTGCAAAGTAAGCCATGTGAATAAGACCCACCATCACAGGCAGCGGAGTTCATGTATCGAAAAGCACCATCTAATCGTCTATTAATCTAGGAAAACACTGGGACATATACACAAGAACCAAATGGACGCTCTTTCTCCTTTCCTTTTACCTGCAGTGCTTGGGCTAGAACGCAGAGCTTCTCACGTGGTCGGTGAGCATTCTGCCACGGAGCTACATTCCCAGGCCTCACTTTGTTTTCTGTGACAGTTTTTAAGCCAAACAGAAGGATGTCCACCACGGAATGGCAAGGTTTCTGGAGTATCTGTCACCCTGCAGTGTGTGGGACATACCCCTCCAGACAGGTCCCTGAGCCCAGCGATATCACCAACATTAGAATCAAGGTTTAGCAAATAGAATCAGCCTGGCAAACCTGGAGCCCTCATCTAGGACTGGAGATAGCTGAGAAGTTGGCCAAGGTGATGCTTTGGCCCTGATCCCAACTGGCCCACGTCTGGTCACCTCGGCCCCAACGCATTCTGTGACAGGCAGGACTGCTGCTGTTCTCCTAGCACACACAACCACCATTCTTTTCCAGAAGCCAGCTGAGAAAGAGGCTCTCCTGGAGGCGCAGGGGACACCCTGACCACCCCACCCAGGCCCTCACTGCAGCCCCCCCATCCCCTTCCTACACCACTCGGTGTCAGCAAACGGGCAGTATGTGGAAATGATCGCCATTCATCAGTTCCGATCCACGGCTGCCAGAGACACATCCCAAAGTCCCCTATGTCAGCAGCTGCTCCTTTTGACCAGTTTTATAAGCTCAAGTGTCTTCCCATGAGCAGCTACAGAAGGGAAGCCTCCTGGGAAAGGCCCCACATACCCAGGATGGGTATTCCCACAGAAATGCCAGCAGGTACTCAGCGCCTCCACTGGGCAGCTGGATGACAAGTCCTATCTCTGGTGGGCATCTGAGAGAGCTCCACAGTGACCCATTCAAATGAAGCTTTGCTGTCACTCGGGCAGGGACAGGGGACAGCAGCCACCTGCAGATGGTGCCAGAAACACTTCAATGGGAAAAGGGATTCACAAAAAGGAGTGTTAGGTAAACAAAGTAAATGCCAAGCATTCTGAAGCTGAAAAATTTCTTTCGAGAAATTAAACAAACTGCCATCACTTTAATAAATGAAGACCCAGCGCTGCACATTCTATGGCTGGACAACTTGTGCCATATCCACCACCAACTCATGGTGGGAAGAGATGACAGTGGGGGGAAGCAAGTCCTGTGTGTCTAAGTCCCAAAAGCCTCCAAGGCCAGACCTGATCCTCTTCCTCATTCCCACCTTCCAGTCAGGTCCACATTTAGCCTCTGACCCACAGCCTCCAGTCCCCAGCTCATGAGTAACACTTCCGACCTCCTTGGTGACCCACCCCGGCCCCCAGCCACTGACTTGTCTTCCCCTTCTTGCAGACCACTTTCTTCTACTTCCTTAATGTAAAACCCCATGAGTTATAATTACTTATCACACTAACCAAGAATGCAAAACACATCCTCCCTGTGTTAATTACCCACCGCTGTTTTAACTCTGCACTCCTGGCTCTTGTAATCCTGTAACACACAAAAAGAGCATGCCAGGCCTGGTCACAAAATAAAGGAATGGCTCTACTCAGAAGAGACCCTCAAAGCACCCCTAAGGAGTGTGGGGTGAGGTGGGGATCTGCAGCGTGGCTATTCATGACCGCTAACAACAGCCACACAGCGTTCCTCTTGTCTCCACTCTGCCTTTACGATCCTAGCAGAGGCAGCCAGCTGTTCCTTGGCATCTGCAGAAGATGTAGGTGGGATGGGCCAATGCAGGGCCCTGGGGCATGACCACCAGGGCTCCAGATCTGGCTCCTCCAAGCTGGGTGTTCTTGGGGAAGTTACTGGGCCTCTCTGGGCCTGATTCTTCATTCAGAAAGTGAACAAACTACCTACATTGTTTGGTTGTTATGAGAACTGAAATTAATCTATATAAAGAGCTTAAACTAGAATCCAACACCTACTAAACAACTAACAAATATTAACTAGGATTCTTACCTCCTGTGAAATGCAGGCAGCTATAGCCACCTCACTAAAAAGCCTTGCCAACATATAAAGAAGCAGGGTCATCTGGTGGTACATCTGGCCCCCACCTGTAGTGATGGGTGTCACCAGGCTCCTCCAGCTCCTCCTCCACAAGGGTGGACTGAGTCCACACCACAGGCTCCTGGGAACAGGCTCAGAGACACTGCTGCAGGGCAGCAAAGCTGGGGCCCTGGAGGGGCTGCCATGCCCTCTGCTGAGGCCTCATCTTGACCCAGAAGCAGTTGGGCAGCACCGAGACCGGCCCCAACAGTGCCATGGGGCCCCATGGGGCCCAAGAGTGCCATTACCACTCGAGCAAAAACCCAACACTACAGTGCCAGGCAGTCCAGACAGGATGGCCTCAGAGAGCAAGACGCAGGGTGGAGCACATTCATATGCCCAGAGGCCACATCAAGACCTCCTGCCCCAGGAGTCCTGCACAAGGTACAGCCACAGGACACCCTGGAGACAGCCTGAAGACACCTTGGTGTCTGTAAATGTACACATGGTCCTGATCACTACGGTTTGACTTACTGCTTTTTCCACTTTATGTTACACAAAAGTGATACACCATTCAGTAAAACTGTGAATACTTATAACTGTGAATTTTGATCTTTTCCCAGGCTACTGATATGTGATAAGACCCCCTCTCAAGATGCTGGGCAGTGGCCACAGCCAAAGCTCCGAGTCAGCCTCATGATCCCAGAATGCATGTATACAAGCTGCTAAGCTAAATGCATTATTCAAGGAGAATATTTGCAACTTACAGCAGGTTTATCCAGTAATCCTATCGCAAGTGTTGAAGCATCTGGATCTCTATAAATGTCTTTGCATACACACTGTGGTACAGCCACAGGATGGAATACAGCGCAACCATTAAAAACAGTAAGACTGCCATTGATATGAAAGGGTGCCAAGACCTACTGTCCAGGAAAAGTATGGCTCCCAACAGTGTGTTTAGCATGTCCCCATTGTGAAGGCACATGGTGCAGGGCCATTTGTGTGTGTGTAATTCAATCAAAGGGCACTTCATGGCTGAGGTGACTAGAGAGTGAGTTTGGCCTGCAGGAGGAAGTACTGTATTTCATTTTCCACAATGTGGATTCTTCAGAGCTACCTGAACTCTTACCTTAAATCTAATATCAGAAGATACAGTAATTGCAGAATGTTTTTAAAACTTAGAAAAGACTGGAGAAGAAAAATATTTCTGACTATCTTAAAAAAATAATAATGACAACTAAAATAAGATCCATTACTTCCATCTCCTGAAGTGACTTTATTAAGTAGATTTCACCCAAATGCAAGTGTTCACGGAGAGCAGACAGATTGGGTATGCATCTCTGTGGTACTAAGAGCTTCTGCCTCTTCCCTGATGGTCACTCCTGGAGGGCGTGTTAGTGTGTCCAGTGATGGAGAAGTGGAGTCCGCGGAAGAGGACAAGTGTGGGCCTTTGGTGCTAGGCAGGGGATGGGACCCCCAGGTGGGCGTCTTGTCCCTGCACATGTCTACACCAGGGACCCTCCCTGTGCACCCCACCACCTGTTACGGTGTGCCTCAGAGCCTGTGATGACTGACAATATTAAAGATAACAAGATGGGACATTCAGATCACTACCAAATTCATTTTTAAAGACTGACTTTAACCAACAGCAAAACCTGACCAAGAACCTTTCTGTAGAAAATATGCAAAGTGACACTCACTGAGGTTCCAGTACCATGCAGAGCACACCGTGACACAGTCACACGGCAGATCCTGCTGTTACACCCAGGGGACAGAGGCTAGGGCTCAGACTCATCATGTGGACAGGCTGCTTCCATTCATAGCGAAATCACTGCACACAATTTCCATGCTTTCAGTCAACTTTCCTCTAAATTTTTCCAGTTAGTCAAGCTGAAATAATTTTTGAAAAATGTACATTATAGGCTATAGAGCACTAATTTCCCAGCACAAACACGTTTTATGCTTCTTTCAAGCCGACCAGACACCTTCATTACGTGCTGGTTTTTTAAGGCAGCTTAGTGTGGCAGCTGCAGAGTGAGCTCTAAAACTAGCCTGCCCGAGTGGCTCAGACCATATGCTGCCGTGTCCCCAAGTCGGACTGGAAACAGGCCAACAACCTCCTTCCCGAGGAGAGGACGAGGTGCAGAGGTGCAGTCCCACCTGCAGGGATGGTGCTGCACAGACACACTTGAGAAGCACACACATGCACCACAGCAGTGGATGTGTCTGTGAAGGAAAAACGCCACATGATGGCCATCCTCCCTGCCACCCTAGACATGGGTGGGATAAATGCCAACCAGATCCCAGGGCCACACCCAACCACAGAGGGTTTTTTAGGCTAACGCCCATCTCTGTGCTGGATTTTTCTCTGCAATTTACATCCATGATGAGTTTTTCTAAAACCCATGCACCACGTTAGCTTTGACCACCACCCTCAGCTCTGCAGGTCAGAGACAGTTTAAACCCATGAAGGCTCCGAGAACCCTCGACTCAGCAACCCCTTCCTTCAGATCACCCTTACCCCCAACTCAGATATCTGGGGGTGACTCTGCCCTCTCTTCCCCTGGTGTATGACAGCCCAGTCAGCCTGGCAAGGTCTCTCAACTGCTCCCTTTCCTGCCCCTATCCCTGGGAGGTCTGCCACAGTGGACTCTCCCACCCCCAGGTCACACACGGCCAAGCATCTACTGAACTACTGCTCCTGATTCCCAAGCTGTCCCTTTCTGCGGGAGGCCCTAGGCCAGTGGTGGAGAACCTATGACACAGGTGTTTTGTTTTACTTTGTTAAGACAAAAGATGTTAATGTATGAGTTAGTTTTCCTAAACTAAAACCTCAGTATTCAGGTTTAAGTGTAGTGTTGGCACTTTGCGATAAATAAGTAGTTCTGAGTTGCAGTTTGGGCACTTATCTTTAAAAGATTCACCATCACTGGCCTATGCTAACCCTCCTACCTCCCCTTCCCTGCTGTGACGTCACGGTGCCTTGCCCAACAATTTGCCAGGTGCACACGTTTCCATTCTTCCTCTGCAGCTGAGATACAACCCAGGCCCCAACATCAAAGCCACAGAGTTTCCAGATCTCCCAGTGTCTCCAAGACCACAGAGCTGCCCACGCCATGGACAGCCAGGGCTGAGAACCAGCCTGTGCTCCAACCAACCACCTGCCTCCCCTCCACTGTGCATGTCCCCCGCTCCACCCACGCCACCTGCTGAAATCTCAGTCTACCATACCTGCCCTCTGAGAAACAGCCTCCACCTGGCTGATCTTCACAGGAAGAAAGGTTAGTAGGAAGGATACTCACATCCATCTTCAGGGAAGGTGAGCGAGTGACCAGTGGCCTTTCATGAGAGCTAGGCAGGCGTCCTGCTGGACTCTGGCAGCCTCAGGCTGTGAGTTGGCTCGGCACTGTTGCCCAGCTGAGCTGAATCATGACTCCCTGGAGCATGCACAGAACTGACCCTAATATTTGACATGTGAACAAACCTCTCTCAAGACTCAAGCAACTAAAAGCCACAAACCTATAGCCCAAAGCTCAGGGACAGGCATCCTGAAATCTCTACTGTGTGGCCTACTGGCTGCCTCCAGGAGCAGCACTGCTGACAACCAACTCTGTGCCACTCCCTTACCCCGCAGTATACTGCACTGAATCCACTCTGAGCCCCACTGGGACAGGTTTTATGGGTGAGCTGTGAGGAGGAAAAGTGCTCACAAAAATGCAGCAATGGTCTAGACTCTGAGCCATCTCGAGAGCCGAGGCTCCTTCCTGGGTCCTGCATGACCACAAAGCCTTTATCGCACTGTATGGCCTTTAGGTCAATGTAACTGGGAGCATTTCCTCCCCTGCTGTGTTTAGCTGACCACCAACCCCTAGCTAGCATCTCCAGCCTTCTTCCTCTAGGGACATCCAGTGGAGATGGGCACTTCAGAAATCACTCCTCTCCACCCTGTGCTGGTAGTGGCCTTGGAACCCAGGCCTGGTCCAGCACCATGGGCTGCCTGGAGCAGCAGCTTGTGCCCTGAGGAGCTCCTGGTCCCCTCCACATGTCCACCAGCAGAGATGAACGGTGCTATTTTCCAGGGGACTGAATCTTCCTCAGGTGGGCGTCATTGTGCCCTGCCACCACCAGACCCCATAGAGAAGGCCTCTCTTCACACCCATGATGCAGGTTCAGTAAAAAGGGATAGGCCTGGGCCAAGCAGAGATTTCTTTCTGAAGTCTCAATACTGCAAAATGTCACCCTCTCTGCTTTCATCTTTAGCAATTCCCTAGACACGCACAGCCAAATTACAGAGTCAGACTGGCGTGACCACTGGCGGTAACCAAGACCAGGCAGAGCCTGTGCCAACCCAAGCTCTGCCTCCCTGGGATGTGCCGTACCCACCAGAGGACTCACCTGCTCCAGAAAATGCTCCATAGAGGCCCCAGGTCTGCCTCCCTCCAGGCAGGGGACAAGACAGGGACTCTCAGACCTCCCACATCCCCTTCTAAGGCCAACTTGCAACCCAACTGCCACCAGCTTGTGTACACACTCTCCTTGGTATCAGGGAACACAGCTTGCTATTTGAGACTCTGATTTTTGTGTTTTGTTTTGAGATGGGGTCTTGCTATGCTGCCCAGGCTGGCCTTGAACCCTTGGGCTTATGTGATCTTCCTGTCTCAGCCTCCTAGGTAGCTGGAACATAGGTGCACACCTCTGCACCTGGCTCTGATACTTCTTAAGCACATTCAAACCAAACCTACCACATTCAATAGCTAGCACAGCATGGTCACTGTGGGTACATAGGCCAGCGTCACAAAAGGGCTAAAAATAAGACAATGTGACAAGGTCCTGCTGAACTTCGAGGAAGGGTAAACACCACTGCTGGGCTACATCCACCTGGGAGGCCCAACCCTCTCCCCAGCTGGGCAGTATCCGGTTCCTTCTCTGCCCCTAAGGCCCTTAATTTCCTGTCTATGGTCAGAATTCCAACCAAGTGCCAGTTTCCAAAGACCCAAATGACCCTCTAGCAAAATGTCATAAGCCAAGTATCAGGTTAGAGGCTGAGTCACTTTAATCCTGTGAATTATAACCAACCCTCCTACAGTTCATGATCTCATCCTCCCTCACCATTCACCAAAGTTGGTCTTCCTTCTAGACTTGCTCCCTGAGGAGTCACAAGAGGCGGGGGAGAGACTGGAAAGATAGTCACAACCTGGCAGGGTACTGGGGTTAGCCTGTCACCACACTGTCACTGAGCTACAAGCGGGCTGCAGTTGGACTGAGGAGGGGTGTAATTTTGGGGAGGCAGCACTCTCAGAAAAGCACACATCCACGTCCTGGGGAAAGCAGGATGGGCCTGGGGAGGGTATGCTGCTGACCTCCCCTCGGGAAAGAGTCAGCCAGGAATTACCCACTGCTGTAATCACAGGATGCCCAATTCCAGAGACCTGCTCTGTACCCTACGAACAGGAAAGGACCCATGATGTTTCAGGGCACCACCAAGCAGAACCCTTCAGGTCCTGACCAACCCAGGATTCTTGTCTATGTCACCTGCCCCTGGGATTCTTGTCTATCTCACCTGCCCCTGGGTGGGCTGAACTCAAAGTCCCTGCATGCCCCTGCCCAACCATCCCCTGCAGTGACGTCCTCACAGAGAGCCAACACTTCTACAGTGGTGAGAGGTCCCCTCTCCCAGGCAGCGTCACCTTCCAGATGACTCAGAATGTGTGAGGCATGGTGGGTCACCGGAGGAGGGGATAGCTCATGAGTCACTGTCACCAGATGCCAGCACAGTCACCTTCCAGACTCTGGCAGGGCCAGCTAGCCATGGCTCTGTCTCCTTCAGGGCCCAAGTGGGAGGCTGGGCTCAGCTGAGGACAGATTAGGAATGGGGAGTAGACAAGGCAGAAAGAGCTACCTCCTTGTCTCAAGCCAGCAGCAACAAGCCTCAAAATTCCCAGGAAGCCACATCAACTGAAAAATCCAAAGAGATTCCAGAACATTCTCATATCAAGATAAGACAGCCCCCCCTACAGCTGGACAGAAGGCTCTGCCACAGGACAGTGACTTGGCCCTGAATGGGCTCAGCCCCAGTTCTGAAGCCCCAGCAGCTCTGCACGGACCTGCGAGACACCCTGCTAAAGAAACCTACCTTGGGCCAAGGATTTAGCTCAGTGGTTCCGGCGCCTGCCTCACAAGCACAAGGTCCTGAGTTTGATCCCCGGTACTAAAAAAAAAAGAAGCCCACCTCACAGAAGTCAGACCAGCCCAGGATCTCACCACCACCTCCTGGAACCCCCGAGCCCCAGGGCAAAGATGCAGGGGGCAGAAGAGAGGGCAGGGACCCCAAACACAGGCTCTGAGGCAGCACAAACAAGAGAAAGAGGCTCGACTCTGAGCACAAACAGGCAGGTCCTGATCACTTCAAGTAAATGCCTCTTTAGTGAAGCACACGTGTGCGTAAAGGCTGTAGAAGACCCATGGCCGCTCCCTGGCCTGTCTTCCGGCCGTAAGACTTATTACCTGGTAGGAGCTGGGTGGTTTCCTCTTCATACAGAGCAGTTCCCATCTGTGGGAGGTGGCACAGTTCAGGCCTCCTGCCTTGCTGGGCCCAGCACACAGCTAGAGATATGCTAGAACTTGCAGGTTGGCACCTGGCCTAACGCTCAGATCACGGGGTGTGTCACCGAGACAGGAAGGTAGAGAACTCACTCCTCTTGTGGGACTCCCTTTAAATACCAACAGGAGGTTCAATCAAGGTGCCCAGACTCTCTTGGGAGCACACAGTGCCATGGGTGAGGGGTCACGTCCTTCCTGGCCAACCAGCTCTGATGCCATAATCCCAAGGAGCATACTAGGTGGAAGGCTTCTCCACTCCAGCCAGCTTCTCAGCACCCGCCCCTCACGCCACTGCACATCGAGGGTAGTCACTTGTGGGCGTGGGGGGTCAGGCTGGTCCTGTGGGCTGACCCAAGACTCTGGCGCAGATTCCATGGCTACCCTTCCTTACCCGGCAGGGGCCACTGTCAGCCAAGCATTACTAAGACAGTGTTGCTGCCCTTCTGACACCATCTAGGTGACATCTGGGCTGGTGTGACCTGATGCCGAAGCTTCCTGAGCAGGCCTTCCTAACCACTGCAACGGCCACACATTTAGGACCCTGTTGAAGCCCATGTGATTCTTCCAGGGTCTACACTCAGTGCCAATTGTGGTCACCCAAGAACTATCCCTGCAGAAGACACATGAGCTTGAGGGACACAGTACTGGGGGCAGCCTGGAGAGGTGCAGACACCTGTCATGAATAGGCACAGTCCTGAGAGCTATGCAGATTCACTCACTGGACCCCCAGAACCACCGAAGAAGCTGTTTTTCATTTCAGATAGGGAGAGACTGAGGCACAGACACAGAGACTACTCAAGACCACACAGAGTGGGTGGCTCCCAGCCCCTCCACCCCTGCGCACACCACCCAGTGGTCTACACCACAAGACAGCTTTGCCCTGCATGGGGATCACACACCACAGGGTCGCTGGCACCAAGAGCCAGGAACCCTTCCAGGTGAAATGCCACTTGGGAGAGCAGAGAAGTCACCATGGACCGGCTGCACAGAAATGCAGCTAGACTCTGCATCCATGGGTTCCATGCCTGGGGATTCAACCAGCTGCAGATGGAAAATATCTAAAATAAAATTGTTTGTGCTAAACAAGTAGACTTTTTGGTCATTATTCCCTAAATAATACAATACCTATTTACACAGCATTTGCACTGTGTGAGGTATCAGAAGTCACCTAGAAATGGTTGAAAGTATACAAGAGGATATAGGCAGGTTACATGCACCACGTTCTGCAAGGCAACTGAACATCCGGGATTTTGGCCTCTGCCCTGGAGAGGGGGTGTGCTTCTGAAGTGGTCTCTGCAGATACCTAGGGATGAATGTATACAGAAAAGCACAAAGCTCTGTCCTCTTCCTTTCCACTCCTATCAGCAGCCAGCACAGGGCTGACCCCAGGTTCTGCCCTCTGTGTCCCTCTGGTTCTGCTTGGGTCCCGAGGCCCAGTGCTGTGAAGAGAGGATGGACTCAGCCCTCAGGGTGGGGCCCCTTCCACACTCAGTCTCAGTCTCAGATCACAGGCAGCTGGTCCATCCTAGACCACCCACAGCCACCACAGCTCCCCAGCTCAGTTCCCACAGGGCTGCTGGCAGTGCGGCCTGTTCTCACCCCATCTACCCCCAGGAGCCACTCACCATGGCCATTTCACAGGCTCTCCTTGCCAGGAAGCCTTCAATTCACTCACAGGAGAAAGGAGAGGGTGCACCCTCCCCCTCGACACGGCAGACACCTGCTCAGGCGAGGAGGAAAAGCAATGAGTAATTCAGGCAAAGTGGCAGCTCTGCCGTGACTGCACAGCTCTGCAGGGAGAGGGGCTGCAACAGGTCTGGCTGGGGAGAACAGGCTGGGGCTTACTCACAGGTCAGGACATACATCACAGAATCTCAGAACCACAGGAAGTTTTCAGCAGTAGTTTCCCAACTTACAGCCAGAAACAAGACGCACTTGCCCCAGCTTGCCCAGCACAGCCTGCCTGCATCTCTCCTCCATTGAGCCGCTAGAGCATGCTTGTCCCTCTGCACAGCTGCATCACACACACCTGCGCTGAGGGTCATGGGCCCCACCTGTCAGGCAGGCTCAATGTCCCCAGCTCTCAATGGGACACATGGTGCTGTGATGCTGCCAGAGTGCCAAGGGCAAACAGGCTGCCATTTTCCAAAGCAGAGAGGGCCCCCAAAATTATGGCTCCCGGGAGAGAGCAGAAACGGGTCTCAGCTGTGTAAGGAGCCTGCTGGGCTCAGGCATGCAACCCCACCAGTTCAAAGGGCTGCTCAGGAACATTTATCTCCAAGGTGCCTTCACAGTAAAAACCAATCACCCAGCCAAGTGTGGTGACCCAAGCCAGTAATCTCAACACTCTGGGAGGCAAAGGCAGAAAGACTGAAAGTTCAAACCCAGTTTGCGCAAACTGGCAACTTAGTAAAACCCTGTCTCAAAGTTTAAAAAACGCGGATGTAGCAGTGTGAAGGCCCTGGATTCAGTCCTTAGTATTGCAACAACAACAACAACAAATTGCTCAGCTCATCCATTGTGTGCCCATCAGCAATGGGTTAAACAACAGCACAGCACATAATGCAAGCTATACACACCAGGCAAGGCGATGTTCTTGGCAAAGAAAGATGAACACAGTCTATTATTAAGTGCAAAGAAGAGATGATAAATCCGCACTTAAGTGTAGGCTTGTTCATGTAAACAGTCATGAGCATCAGGATCCGGGAAGGACCCAGATGGGATGGAGTTCCACCAGGATTCCTGACCTGCAGGCTGCCCAGGAGAGCAAGGCTGGGTCTCAGAGCTGGGAGCACCAGGGCTGGCCAAGATGCCACCACACACACAGCAGGATGACCTCCACAAGGAGGGACACCAAAACACCAGTGGCACTTGGTTCTAGGCACTAGAATTTTAGGAACTGTTTAAAGTTCTTCTTGGGCTTTCCTGTATATTCTAATTATTTCACTGCAGGTATTTTTCAACATTGTTCTTGAAAAGGGAGAGATGGCCTGAATCCCCCTGCAGCACATCCCTGCCATATCCCCATCTACCTTAGCCAGACTGGGATCCACACCTTATCCCCCCATATGACCTCTGGTTCACCTATACTGTTATCACTCGTGGGCCTGTGCCTCAATTTACCTGCATACCTCTGCATTTCTGCTCTGATTAGTTCTGCCCCGTTAGTCCCCTAAAGAGAGTCAGTTAAATGGTAGGACCTAGGTTCCAGCACTGGGAGGACTGGTACCAACTATGTGACCCAGGCCCAGCTTGGTTTCTGTCTATAAGGTGGAGCTGGTGTCCACAGATGTCCAGATTATACTTAATACCACTAGGGACAAAAACATCAGCTCCTAATATTTGTAGTAATATTAAAATTCACTACCATGGAATGACTTGGGTTATTTACTAAGCATTTAATGAGATTGTTTAACCTTTTCAAGAGCAGTCACTTAACAAACAACTTTTTTCAGCTGGACATTTTGCTCTTTCTAGAGTGACCTTTTCTCTGAAGAAACTGTTGGGAGGGGAAAGGAAGTGGCTGTCCTTGTGGCCTAAGGGAACCTGAGTCCACACAGCTCCTGGGGCTCTGGCAGCCACTGACTTGGTCTGCAGGCAGCCCCTGTGCACTGGGAGAGTGCCTGAGCACAGTGCTGCTCACCAAGCAGAGCCACCTGCTGCAGGCCCATGCTCACCACAGTCTCTGCAAGACTTAAACTCCAAGCTTCAAAGCAGAGGCCCACAGAGGCTACAACAAACAGGTGATGCAAAACCAGCTGGAGAAACCATGGCCAGGTGGCCCTGCAGTCACTGTGTGCACCATTGCTGTCACTGAGGCCCATCCCTCAACAACTCTAGCCACTGGGGAATGGGTCCTGGCCAGGGGCAGAACTGCCACCCAGGATACCGCTCCAGCAGCAGCCTATAGGTGCTGGCTGCCTTGGATGTCACCTTTCACTTGACTGTCACTTCCTGATTAACTCTAAAGTACTCAATAACTGGGATGAGTCAGCCCTGCTGCCAAGGAGCTGGCTGTCTAACAAGCCAAAGGTCCTCTCCAGCCAGGCATGGTGGCACACGCCTACAGTCCAGCTACTCAGGTGGCTGAGAGAGAAGGATGGTTTGAGCCCACAAGTTCAACACCAACCAGCCTGGGCAACATGATGAGACCCCACCTTGTGGAGGAAAAAGGTTCTCTTCAACCTTGGATGCTAAGTTTCTAAGTGGCTGGAATATGAGCCTCAAACAAACTGAAGGCCCATTAGAACCCAAAGATGGAAAGGAAAGAGATGAACCATTGGCTCTGCCATGCCCTGCTTTATCCATGCCTCTGCCCAGCACCTACAAAGCGACTCACCGGGTGCTACCCAAGGCCAGGCACTGTCCCTGCTCAGTCTAGAGGTCTCAGGGACACAGGGATGAATAACCTCACACAAGTACCTAGCTGCAAACTGCACACAAGCTTTGCACAACCATAATGAAGTGCACTGAGAGCCAATGTCAGGCACTGGTCAGGCAGATGGTGGACAGCAACCACACTGAGCAGGCAGCTCCTCCATGCATCTCTGCTGGGCTGGTGCTCACACCTAGACCCCTGGCGACTCAGGAGCCAAGACCAAGGGCAAGAGGCTGACAACTGGTGAGGACAATCCAAGACAGTGAGGACTGCGAAGTCAGAGGAGAAATAAATGCAGGTGCAGCAGGAAGGCCAGGAACCTGTCCAGAGCTCTTTGCCCTCAGGAGCAACCAGGGCCATCAGCTCATCCTGCGTGGCCCACTGCAAGGCTCTGATCCCCAGGGCAGGGGCACAGCCCTGGGGACTTGCAGATCTCGAGCATGGAAAGGACTCAGTGCCCCAAGAGAATGATGTTTAGTGAAAATGGCCCATGTGTCCACACTGAAGCTTTAGTTAAAAAGCAGAACTGACTACCTCATACCCAGCAGGGTGGCCATTACCAGAAAAACTGTCTTGATGAGGAAGGGGGAAAAAATGAACTCTTGTACATTGCCGGTTGGAATGCAAAATGGTGTGAAAACTGCAAAAAAGGTATGAAGGTCCTCACAGAATTATCATGGGATCCAGGGATTGCACACAGAGGAAGCAGGGACTCAGATATCTGCATGCTCATGGGCACAGTGGTGTCATCACAAGATTCACCTTTGTGTAAGTGACCTAAGCCCCTGAAGCTCAGAAGGGAACACACACGCCACCCAGTAACACGGCACAGAGGGGTCCTCATGGGCAGGGAGGGTGCTGCATGACCACAGTGAGACACAGCCGCTGTCTTGGGCTCTTGCCTGTGAGAACCAGGAATGTGTCCTGGACAGACCTTCAGACCAGCAAAGCTGGTCAGATGTGGCCACCTCGCCCACACTGGTAAAGTGCTAAATGTCCCTTCCACACCTTCCACACCTTGTAGAGGGGCCCCATGTTCCTGCATCTGGCTGTGCACCAGTTATGACAGAAGTGATGCCTGTCTTCCCTAGAAGTTCCTGCCTTTGTTCCGCTGCCCACTGCCAGATGCTGCAAGATGATTTTTTTCCCTTCTTTGACTCTCATCTAGAAGACACATCCAAGTATTAGTGCCTCAGATACAGAGCAATTATGTACAGTGGGAAAGCAACTATAGTCACATGCAGCTTCTCAGATCAGTCTAGCAAATGTCTCTAGTATTACCTGTGTCTGTGAAATAGTATTTCCCTAAATAAAGGACCTTAAATGCACATTCAGGGTGCTTCCTGGGAGTAGACATGAAGATATTTTCCTTTTAATTCACAAACTATTTGGTCAAAGAAATATGACACTAAATAAAAGCACATCTGGTAGAAATCCCCAGCAATGAATGTTGACAAGATGTGCTTGGATCTTCCTTGCAGCATCTGGTAGTGGGCAGCAGAACAAAGGCAGGAATCTGACAGGCTCTACTGTGCCTATCTGGAGGTGGCACTAACATTCACAGTTGAATTTAAGACTTCTCCAAAAATACCACCAGCAGGCTTGGATCCCTCTACTTTAGACTTTAAAGTTTTCAACCTTTTCTTCAAATGATTTGAAAGCTGGGGAGTTTTTTATGTCTTGAGGTTTTTTGGTGATGTAACAGAACCACCGAAGCCTTCCATTCAGCCTGAGATAAGGTCTCAGAGGTCTTCTCCATGTGAACATGGCCGTCACCTGTAGCAGACAGGGGAAGGGGACGTTACCAGAACCTCTGCAGTGAGTCCTGGTCTCCTGCGAGCCACGGCAGCACACGGCGAATTACAGGAAAGGTAGAAAAATGAGACTGAGAAGAAGCTGAGCTTTGGATCTGATCAGTGCTGCTCTGGGCGGCAAAGACAAAGCCCCCAGCTTACCACACCTTTTATTCAGTACATCGGGAGAAACAAATGTAACAAATGACTTGCAGAGAGTTCAATAGTTCACATTGGGATAAACAAGGTGTAACGGAAGGCTTGCCGAGAGTTCAGTACATCTCCGGCAAACAAGATGTTAATCAGTCCAAGAACAATGAGGAACTGAGCAGATGTTTGTTCTCCCAGGATGTTTCTTGTCCTGCAGAATCACAGCATCACTGGATCACTGAAGTCTCAATTGTGACCGGAGGCCAAACTGGAGTTATTCTGTAGCTGGGCTGTAGGCAAGAGAACTAGGCTAACCAAATGATTTTTCCCCAGGATTATGTAGCACTGCTCCCAACAGTCACCCTGCCACCCTTCGACAATGCTCTGCTTTAGCTCCAGTATTGAACTCATCCCGTTTCTGCTTCATCTCTGCTAGATGCTTCTCTTCTGCTGCTAACACCTGAGACAGAGTCTGGATTTCTTTTTCTGCCTTTGCCAGCTCTCTTCTCACATCTTGCTCCTCTTCTGAGAGCCCTTCAGTGGTGCTCAGCATGGCTGCAGCATCTCCTCCTTCCTTGGGTACTGGGTCTGTCCTCAGCAAACGGTGCTTGTCACGGCCCCTGTCTCCAAGCCACCCATTGCCACCCCTGCACCTCTGAACCCCTGCCACCGTTCTGCCTCCGCCTCACCTCACCTGTTTTTTGTGTGTGTCACAATACAGTTCATTATGAAAACAGGCTGGTATGGGGACATGGGGACAGACAAGTATATCTGAGTGGGGTAGCTCAGTTGAAACAGTGTGGCTTCTTCACGCTGACCCCATACTCACTGGGGCAGGGGTCAAGTCCTCCATGGTCAGAGAGTGCTTGTAGTCCTTGCTCTTCCTCTAGGAGCTGCCCAAGGCTGTGCCCTTTGTTTTGCAGTGCTGTAAGGCACCATTGGCAATATCTGAGATGAACTTCTCAGCAGCCAGGGAGATGAGCCGAATTATGTGTGGGTTTGATGCTTCAAAGCCAGCATGGTTCAGGTAGTAACCAGTCACTGCATCTGGGATCGTAGGGTATATAATCCTCCAGCTACATCAAGAAGTCCACCAGAGGTGTGCTGCATAGTCCAGGCTTCACATCTCAGCTGGCCACACCCAGCAGTACAAAGACCCTGTTAGACACAGGCCCCTCCTGCCAGGCTGCACGGCCCTGCCGGTACACCAGAGCCAGCCTTTGCCACTCTGCCTGGCCCACTGACACCTGAGCCACAGCTCCAGCCCCAGACTTCCCACTGTCTCCACCAAGGAGGAGCCCTAGATCACCAGGCTCCAGGCCAGATGGCCTGCTCATCTGACTAGGAGGAGAAGCTCTAACCCCACACCTACAGCACCAGATTTCCAGGGAATATCTCCTCCAAGCCAGAAGCACCATTCACACAGCCAAAGGCCTTGTTGGCCCCAGGAATCTGCAGCTACACAGATGTGCATCTCAAAACCTGTGCCAAATCTCCCAGCAATAGATCAGCAGGAGGAGATGCTCAAGGCCCAAGGACAGCCTTGCTGGGTCAAGGGGCCCTAGGGTGACATCCAGTGAGGCAGCTGAAGACAGGGAAGCACAGGGCAACAGGCAACTGCAGCAGCAGGAGCAGTGTCCCCTCAATCCCACATACACCCAACAGTACCAGGCCACAGCACCTTGAGTACCCTGTACCTGAAGCCACCACCCCGAGAGTCCCTGCATGCACTTCCCACTTCCCAGGCTTGCCCAACAGGAAACACAAGGAAAAGGTTTCCTTTCCGTCAAGCCCTGATCACACTGACCTCTCCGTTCTGCAGGCCTGGAGCCTGTGGCTGTTCAGCTGGCCCTGCAAGCATGGATGACTTATGCATAGTGCACACCCTGGGACAGGTCCTTGGGGCAGAGAGAGAAGAATGTGCTGGACAGGGCAGCACCAATACACTAGCTCCCCATGTGGCCAGTGTGGCTGAAGCTTTTTCACTAGGAAGGGCTATATAACCCAGGCTCACTTTGAACTTGAATCCTCTTGCCTTGGTCCTTGAGCAGCTGTTATTACTAGTCTGCACCACTGTAATGGGCTCTTCACCTAATCATTTTTGCCCACACCTGCCCCAGCACAGAGGTCTCCCTGTAGTGGAACTGAGGCTGGTAAAGCCCCACCATGTTCCCCTTCCTCCTGCTCCCCTCCTCCTTCCTTCACCCTTAGATCCACCTGTCCTCTGTTAGTCAGTGTGCTTCCAACTGCCCCCCAGCAACCTTGCAGTGCTGACAGTTAACACAGTGTCAGGCAAGCTGGACCTGGATGGCAGCTGCAGCAGCCCATGGGCACACACACACTCTGCCAAGCCCATGGGATGCATACCTGCACTGACCACTCAGCATTGTGTTTTATACCTCACTGCTTAGCAGGGGTGGGTCATGCACCCTGCCTCTCTTTGGGAAGCTCCTTCAAAGACCAAACTGTGTCTTCAGGGAGCTATATTGGTGTCCAAGGGCTACTGTGAAAAATGACCCCAAACCTTGTGGCTTAAGGCAACACAATGGATATTATCTTACAGTCCCAGAGATCAGACATCTGGCAGAGGGCTGGGCTAGCATTGAGAAGCTAGCCGAGTTCTTCTGGAGCTCTAAAGAAGAATACATTTCTCTGCCTTTTCCACAATCTAGAGGTCACCTGCCATCCCTTGCACCTGGGCCACTCCTACTCCTCTCTCTCTGAAGCCAGGGAGTGGGATCTGTATAAACCATGCCAAAACTGCCACTTTGGAAAGTACTATTTCGACCCAAAAGCAAGTGAGAAACACCAAACACCAAGAAAGCTCTCTGCCCTCTTCCTGACTCAAAGCAAGGCATAAATTTCCAGGAAGGCATCTTCCTAAACAATCCTCACCCACCAGACATTCTTAATCACCTCCACACAATTTACCACCTCTAGGAGTCCAAACCCCTTTTCTTTTGCTCATTTCTCTGTGCCTTACCATTTTTTGTCTAACTGCTTCTTCCCGATGACATATGAGTTTTCATTTCTTTTCTGTGAAGCAACTGTGTATGTAAAAATAATATAATCTGTCTGCCCATTCTCTTGCTAATCTGTTTTATGTCAGTTTAATTCACGGGGCCAGTGAGAGAACCTAAGAGGGTAGAAGAAGAGTTGTCCCTGCCTTTCACCATCAGTGGAACATCTCCTCTCTGCCTTCTTGCCTCTATTACATTCTGGGTCTACTTAGATGACCACATCGGCACAGGCCCTCCCCCACCTACTGTAACTCATTCACTGGCTCCAGGTTGAGGACACGGAAGTTTTGCAGGGGTCCACTGTCCAGCCTCTGGCATGGGGTTGGATGAACCCTTAATGAAGCCTCTGGGCTCTACAGGGAAGGTGAGGGCAAGGGGCCAGCTGAACTATGGGGATGATAGGGGGCCAAAGTCCTGTTATTATAGACAGTTAAGTTAGACAGAAACTTCACAGGCAATCAGAGAAGGATCGGCCCTCCAGGAAGTAGTGCAAAAGATGAAGACGTCACATTTGTGGCTGGAGGTAAATCTGAACAGAGCCAAGCCTCAAAGTGGAAATGCAATAGCCAGGCCTGCGAGCTTTCCCTAGAGATACACAGCAGCTTGAGATTTTACTTTAATCAGCACCACCTGCTCCAGAGAGAACACATAGGCATCAGATGCACAGATGGGTGACCAGAACGTCTGGACCAACACTTCCGTCCCCTTCCACGTTTTCCATGTTTCCATATTTCCATGCCCTTTTTCTTTCCATGTGCCCTTGCTATGTGACTTGTTTCCTACTGGATCAGTATTAGCTGAGCAGCTATTATTATAATCATACAGGTTGACTACAGTCTGACCCACATTGAACCCATGGTGTGATTTTGCTGCATAAACTACCCTTGACAAAGGACCTCGGTCCATCACACACTCAGGATCCCTCCTGGAAATCCAGGAGCTATTCTCTCTTTACAGTAAGTCTCTGACTTAAGAACATTCAAGTTGTGAACTTTCAGACACAAACGGACCTCACCTTGCAAACATCTGGAGATGTGAACAAATCATAGAGTAGCTCACGTGTTGCGAGCACATTGTCACAGCTGTGCTGCTGTGTGCCTACTGCACAGTGTGAGGGTGCACAGTAGTACAGTGCCCAGTCAGAGCCCAGGATGCCTGGAAGCAAGAGGGAAAGCAGTGGTGACATGGAAGGGACTGCTAGGAAGTGCAAAGCAATATACATTGTATATTTCTGTCAAAGGTGTACAAGATTCATGTTGTCAGATTTAGGAACGAATCTGACTTATGAACGTCCTCCCAGAACAGAACTCGATCATAAGTCAGGGACATACTATATTTCCAACAATTTATAACTCTCCTAACTTCTTCCTTTGGTTCATAACCTCATTTGATGTTGTGAGACCATGAGCTCAGCACGTCTAACAGGTTGCCCCATAACATTGTCTGAAGGCCAGCTACACCTTCCAGCCTTGGGGAATATGACTCAGTATGGGCACAACTCCTGATTTTCTTTTTCTACAAAAAACTGGATTTTTAGGTGAAGTCTCCTAAAAAGTATCTGGTGTCCACATCACACCCATCTGCCTCACTGAAGGCCAACTTAGCTGGTCTGAGAGCTCAGCATCCTTCTGCTTCCCTGGAGGATGCGGACAGCGGGCGGGGAGGGCACAGGGCAGGCCACCCTCATCGCTGGCGCAGGACAGACACCACTCAGAAGAGCAGCAGCGAGGTACACCAGGGTTCAGAATGCCAGCTAAGTAAAGATGCAAATAACCCTTCAGAGGACTGGGGAGTTGTAAGGAAACTTGCACATTCCAGGGAACCTTGACTTGATGAGCCATTCAGATGCAAATTTTACCCCAATTTTAGAAGGATTACAGCACCCCATTCACACCGCCATTCCCATGTAAATTCCAGCCTGAGGACAGCCCTCTGCAGTTCTCTGGCACAGTTCTCTGCTCAGGATTCTGTCCAAGAGGGTCCCACGCAGGCGTGCAGTTTCTGGTTTGTTTCTGGCCCCTCTATACCCCAGTCCCTTGTCCCCTGTCCAAACTTCACAGAACAGCACATTCCCCAGTTCTCTGATATGCACACTCTTGGGACATACAGGATATGATGCCCAGCATGCACCTCAATTTATAAAACCCAGCAGCTGTGAGGTCACCCCAGTCTGTGTCACAGAGCAGCCAATGCCCTGGTTTCAGGCACAGGAAGTCCTGCCAGTTCCACCAGGCCCTGCCTGCTGCTGGCCCTGCCAAGACCACACCAGGTGATGCCAGGCCAGGAGCCCACAGCCACCACCCCTTCCCTACAGAGCACACACGGGAAAGAGAAAAAGCCTCTGGATAAGTGCATTCACAAAGCCAGACACCCACCTTCCAGAGGTTCCCATATGTCCCGGGGGTGCTCTATCAGCCACCCAGGAGAAGGAACCAAGGTCAGCCCCAGGTGCTCCTCAGTAGCGTCCCACTGCCTTTGAAACACAACAGTGTGAGGCGAATCCTATCAAGTCTGCCCAGGCATCCTTCTCCTCCTGTCCTCCAGCAAGTGGCCATCATTGGGCTTCAGCCACCTCGGGTGCAATCCTTATGCTCAGACCATGGACACAAATGAGAAAAGCCCAGCCCCAGAGCACCCCACCAGCTTCACCTTTCCCCGGGGCACCATGAGATCTGGACACTCCGTTCCTGCCTGTTGGGGATGTCATCCTGACTTCCAGGGGTTTCAAGGACTGTCATCAGTGTGTACAGTCTGGGACAGGGTGAGGGGATGTGCTGCAGATAGCTGCGCCCACTAGGGCCACAACAAGGCGCCTTCAGTAGTCAAACAAGGCCCCGTGGTAAGTCTTGTCTGCAGGTCGTGGAACCATCCTGCCCCTATTCTCTGCCCTATAAATAGCAGGGCTGTTCTGTAATGTGGGCTCGATTGTTTTCCTGTGTGGGTAATTCACGGGCAGAGAAGGGCCACTTAGGGGCTGGGACAGGGGAGTCAGACTCTGGGAAAAGGGGCTGCTTACCTAGCACCCTCCCATGCTGTGCATGCCACTGCCCACCAGGCAGGGGTAGGGGACCACTCAACACCGTGTCCTCATCCTCAGGACCACAAAGGCCACAGAAGCACAGCACCTCCAGGTGCAAGGACAGGATGCTGCCCCACATCCAGCTCTCCCTGCACACAGCCATGGGGCAGGGGCTGCTCGCTCGGCCCAGAGGGACAAAAGTGCTGGAATCTCATGAGCTTCCCTCAAATGGTCCTGTGAGGCCCTGGCGGGGTCCCTCAGCCTCTCTGAGCATGAAGGCCCACAGTAAGCACAAAGATGACCCAGGCATCTGGGTCCAGCAGCAGCGGGAAGGCAGACTGTAAGGTGACATGTGGAGCTGTAGCATGGTGTACAGCTGACTACTGCTTCAGCTGGACCGGGCGGCCACTCAACAGGGAAGCAAGTGCTTCCAAACGATAGCTGCCAGGAGCCCAAACTTGAGGCTGTCTAGACACAAGTGGGTGACACATGGTGTCCTGAGGAGCGGGTAGGGTGGAGACCTGAGTGCTCAAGCTGCTCTGGGAAGCCCGGGGCCCTCCATGGGGCACATTGCCCACTGGTCAATCAGACAATCATACACTAAGCAGCTGGACACCCATAAAGCTCTCTGAGCCCCCAACATGGCAGGCTCTGCTTCCAGCAGTGGCTCTCTCTCTCCGCTAGGTCCCCAACAGACAGCAGTGACAGCAGTTCCCCTTGCTGCTAGGGCCATGTCCGGCCCTCAAGGGAAGGGCACAAACGGAGGACACAGGTGGCACTCTGACTGCAACACTGACCCATCTGTGCTGCCACTGGTAGGAGTTCCTGGTGCTCCTCTGGTCATGGGGTGACTGATGGGAGGTCTAGCTGGCATGGCTGGTACTGCAGGAAGCAGGGGCCTGACTGGGCAGACACACAAGTGTGTCTCTGAGCTCAGAGGTAAGCAAGGCAGGGGCAAGCTCTGCCCCTCCAAGGAATGCAGAGATGCCTACTCTGGCCCATAGCTGGGACATAGCTGGGACAGGAGCTAGGGCAGGTCCCAGTGCTAAGTTTAAAAGTCTTTAAAATCAGAAACTGAGGCTCATGGCCAGCTGACAAATTGACACTTCTAGCATGCCAGGACACGACACACCCACTGGTTGCCCCGCACATGGCTCCGTCCCCTCTTACCCAGCGAGCTAGCAGCCTTTATTTAATTTCTACAAGGGCTAGAGCGGAGTGGGCCACACTCAGCAGGATTCAGTGAGCCAGGATGGCAGGAGCATCTGTGCAGTCCCTGCAGAGAGGGAAGGAGGAGAGAGGGGCCTCAGGGCTGGATGGGCCAGCAGCAGAAAACAGAAAGGGCAGAGGGTGGGCCTGATGACATTCACTGCAGGGGTCTGGAGACCGGGAGTCTAATAACAGAGATGGGATCGAGAAATTAAGAAAAATATTAATCCATCACCAGTCAAACCCACATTAGGAAATTGCTTTCTTCTGTCATTCCCAAGAAACAAAGAAGATTTCTAGCTCTAAAGACATTTCAAAGCAAACACCAAAGTATTCCTTATATACTTGGGCTGAAATCAAATATAATTCATGTACTTTAACAACTTTTATAAACTTGATAATGCCAAGCCAGGTTTACAGACTGAGAATGTATGTCTTATCTGGTTTAAAGAACAGAATTCCCTTGAATCCTCTTTACCTTTAAGATCTTTGGGTTGAGAGGAGGGGTAAGACCACTCCAGCCTGTAAATTACCTAGGAGGATAATTAGACCTGAAGGCGGTTTTCTTAAAGCAACAGTGACATTAGGAAAAACACATGGCGCAAGATATGTCTCCAGTTATTACAGACTTCTCACAAAAAATATTGAGGCTTTGGTGCTAGGGACACAACTCAGTGTAGAGCACTTCCAACATGGGCAAAGCTCTAGGTTCAAACCCCAGCACTATTGTCCAAAAAAAGAAAAAGAAGGCTTTTAATTAGCCAAAGAGAGGCTAATGGTTTCAAACAGCAGCATGCACCACCCCCATAAATAATAGGATGCATAATGTGGCTTCATTTCTGTATAAAGGTACTAACTCAGCAAACAGCCAATCCAGAGATCATCCCAGGCAACCCAAACCTCAGAGTGTATCGACAGGTCACTCAGATGTATGGTAAAAAGCAACAGCAAGCATCAGTTTTTAAACGCCTATCGACAGGTACTAAAGATTCTCACTACAGAAAAGTCTGAGGAATCCATTGCTTAAATTGGGCCAGATGACTGACCCATGCTCACGTCCACCACATTCCAGTATTGATTTTAAGCATTAGTTCACTCTACTCAGAGACAGAGCATGCTGAGTTATAATTCTGCAGCAGTGCCCAGTGCCTCCATCAGCCTCATCAGAGCTGCAAAGGGCACACACCAGCCGCAGGCAGGAGCAGAGCTGGCCACCAGGGACCAGCCTGTTCATGGGGTCAGCTTCCTCCTTCTGAACCTGCCCTATCCTGGGAGCCCCCCCGGGCTAGGGCACCTCCACTCATGCCCACCCAGGGTAAGCATGTAGTCATGTTAGCATCTTAACCCAGGTGGCCATGTGGTCGTGGTTACCTCCAGCCTCTGGCTGGCATTCAGTGACCACACTGTCCTCCCTGGATTCCTCTCTAGCCCTGTATCCTTCTCTGCATCTGCAATTCCATCTGGCCCTCCATGGTTCAGCTGCATGAGCATCTCTGAAATCCAAATCTGGTCCAATGTGTCTGCTAAAAACCTCTCAATGGCTTTCTGCTGACTTCTGATTAGAATCCAGACTCTTTACCCCAAACTATGCAGGTCACACTGCCTGGTCTACTGCCCACACCCTGTGCACCAGCCCCCCTATCATCTTGACCCCCTCAGCACTGCCATCTGCTTGGGAAGACTCTGTATCACCCAAAGCTACCGAGCTCTTCTGGGTGAAGTACCCTCTGATCTGGAAAAAGGGAGGCCTCCCCCCAGTACCCTCAAGCTCCCCAGCATTGTGTGTAATACCCCTTCCCATCCATGTGCAGACAATCCCCAAACCCCTCCTGCCTGCCAGGAGCTGCTACAATGCTGCCACAGCAGACTTTCAGGGACCTACCTACCCTCATGGGCTCAGCCAGTGGGCAAGACATCCAAGCACACTGCTGGGTGTCACACGTGTGTGACAAGCTGTGATCCATCCTGCGCAGGCAGACACGGGGTTGGAGAGCTGGAGGCGGCCCTGAGAGAGACCTGAGTCAGAAGGGGTCAGAAGTCTGACAAGCACACTTCGACTCTGATTATCACTTGACTATCCTAGCAAATGCTTGTTCATCCACACAAAGTAGCATGTAGCTTTGCGCTGAGCTCCTGAACGTCGTCTCACCCGATCCAAAGCCTGCTCACCAAGCTGCTGAGAGCAACTAGGCCTTCTAAGAATAACAACTACATCCCTGGGCAAACTGCCTCCTCAGCAGCTACAACCCACCAATCCTAAGCCCTTCTTGCAACACCAATGAGGCCTGGCCCAAGCCGACCTGCCACCAACCGTACAAAGAGCTGCCCTGATGTCCCCTTCCACAAGAACATGGGACTCAGTCAGTCAGGATCTCCTTCAGGGTAGACGGGCTGTGGAGAGGAATGTTAGGGAACTGGGCCCAGCATGGTGGACATCCAGAAGGGCCAGGCCACAGTGCTTGGGCTGCATGGCAGATCATGTCCAGCAGGCTGCAGCAGGATGCCCCAGACCCTGAGAAGAAGCAGGAGGGGAAAGTGATCCCATTGCCCTGGGGCTCCTCCTCAGGGCTCTGGGGTCCTGAGTATGAGGATTCCACAGGCCCCACCCGGTCCTTGGGGGTTCAGCTTCCCTCTTAGATATCAAAGTGATTGCTTCTAGCTTGCTTTCGTGGGTCTGCAGTTCCTGTTAAATTCCAGCTTCAGATCTAAGGGAAAGGGGAGCCCAGCACCATGCACAAAGCAATGGAGACTGGTGGAAGGGGTTCATGTCCACTGTCTCTAAGAGATGATCTGGCTATGGGATCACAGCACGTTCAGGAAATGTCAGTAGAAAAGCAACAGCTCCTCACGAGACCAACCCTGTTCCTATGGCTGTGTTTAAACATCTCTCTTCCCCAAAACACTACACATGCCTGAACCTCACACAGGGTATGGGTATGCAGACCAACACTGGCCATGCTGCAAGCTCATGTGCTGCTGGCCCTCCCTGCCATGGGCACCCAGTGAGCTGGGTTTCTTCCCTTCCCTGCTGGCCTAAGGCCATGGTCTCAGGCCTGAGACATGCTGCTGCTTAGATGTGGCCTTGGTCAAAGTCAGGAGCCATGGCAGTGACAGGAACTCCGGGGGATGGTGCTGTAAGTGTGGTGAAAGGACTCCTGCCTGACAAGGAAAAGCCACCTGGTCTCTCCAAGCAGTCAAGTCTCCAAGAGTCCTCACTGGAGAGTGCAGTCCTCACTCCTCAAGTCACAGAAATACATGAAGAGTCATTGGGAAACCAGGCTGCAGCAAAATCTCACAGAACCAAGATATTCAGTAGCCAGGAAGGGAGGAGAGGCAGGGCTGATCAGATACCTGCGCATACAAACATACCACATACTCAGCCAACTGCATTCTCCCCGCGCTGTTCAGGGTAAGCTTTGAAAACATGACTGCCTTCTACCTCTGCAGGCCGCACCTGCTGACAGAGAATTGGCCCCAAGCCCCAAGAGGGGTCAGCACACAAGTGTGGGAAAGGCTCCCAGTAGGTTTATCATTCATCCAGCCCTGGGATAGATCAGCACTACCCAGTGCCCAGCAGGACCAAGGCCCTCCTCCTGTCCTGCTTCCTTTTCCCAACAAAGAACACAGACCTCAGGAAGATGCTTGCCAACACTCTGGCTTTGACCAGACGTATGTCACATGCATGAATCCTGGGTCCTCTGGCTAGGCCAGCTAGAGACCTATCTGCATGACCTGCAGTAGGTCAGGGCCTTTCATGGGTGCTGGAGCCACATATGACACCCACGAGGACCATGCTCCACAGCAGGAGGACACCCTGTATCCAGCTGTCCCGAGGAGAAGGCCAGTTCTTCAACCCAAGATGTGATTCCCAGCTCCCCCACACAGAGGCCCTGTCCAGCCCCATCAGGCCCCCTTTACAGGGACTTCCCAGGCAAGGCGTGAACATGACTATCCATCCAGGCCCCAGGACAGGGAGCACTGGAGAGGAATAGTACCCGTGTTCCACAGGCTTTGTGAGAGCCTAGATAAAGGAAGGACTTAGGAGCAACCTGACGCCCACAAGGCCCAGTTCCACCCAAGGGTCCAGGCACTCTGTCCACCTCTTCGATCCAGCCCAGTACCCATCTACCTTCTCACTGACCTCAGTGCAGTCCTGCTGCTCCTGTAGAGCTACCAGGTCTCTGGAAGACAATGATCCCTCTCTGCAAAGCACAACTTGGACCCCACCTGCCTATGACTGCTACCTGCAAAGCAGGCTGAGCTGGCAGCCACAGCCAAAGGAGGACTCGGGCAAGTGAGCTGCTGGAATCAGCAGCACCTCAGCCAGCCTCACCCAGTGTCCGCCTCTGAGGCAGGACTGGGCCCCACTTCCTCAAGTCTCCCTGTTAGTCCTGTGTGGAGTCAGGCACCTGAACGCCTCTCCACACCTCCACCCACAGCACAGGCAGGGCCAGGGTCACAAAGGGACAAAGCAGCCCTGACCTCACTATGCTCCTGGCGAGGGTGGAGCCAGCCTAGCTCTGGCAGCACAGAAAGCTTTCAGAGACCATGGGGGCACCAGGCAACAGAGGGCCAGGGCAGTACTGGGCGTAACTCCCTGAAGGTGACTAGGGCCAGAGGCACCTGTGATAGTGGTACACAACACCACATTCACACCCCTGCCAACTGTAGCTGTACACACGGAGCCCCACACATGTGCCCACCCCAGCCAGGGCCAGGTCAGGGCACCGCACACAAAGGAAACCAAGCTGCGGGCAGGAGCCCTGCACAAGCTGCCATCTTTGCACCACCTTCACCAACAGCCTTGCTTGCCACTTAGTGGCTGACTGCCTTGACCACTCCTGGCTCACATGTTTAATCATCCCACAGAAGTTACCCACAGCCCAGGTGCAGTTCTGCACACATGGGTCTGCTTTTCTGTTTCCCCAGGTCCTCCTTTGCCAACCTCCACAGCCTTCTCCCTGGCTGCCGCCTCGGCACAGCTGCTCTGCCCCACTCCAACCTCCTCTGCCCAAGACCCAGAGAAAACACACACTGTGAAGGACCTCTTCTCTCATCGCTATATTAAAGCAGTGTTTCATCACACACAAGGCACAGCAGGGGAACTTCCTCCCTCAGCTATCAACACAGGCTATAAAATGCTCCTGATGTGACTCAGGCATGTGAAATGGCAAACAGGCCAGTGGAGACGGGAGGAGGCACTCCAGATGGAACCCACCTAACACAGGAACACAACAGACTACAGAGTTGCAGTTCAACCAGTGGACCAAAGCATGGATGACTGGGGCTAGTACCCTGGAAGGGAATGACTGGACTTGGACTTCCTTTCTAACATCTTTTTTTATCTTGTGATGGTAGGATCGAACCCAGGGCCTTGCACACACTAGGCAAGTGCTCCATCACTGAGTTACACACCCAGCCCCGCAACAGAGTTTAACCCTTAGTATGCAAAAGGATTCTAGACACATTCAAGAGTTTAATTCAAACACAGAAAAAAAGAACTCCTGTCAGAAAATCATGAGGCAGACCACATAATCCAAACACTGGTACCTACGAGCCTTAAGAGAAAAGAAAGATAAATACTACCAAACAGAGAAACTGGGACTTCAGTGTTCAAAGAAGCGGGTTGGAGACTGAGGATCTATAAGAAACACACATTCCCTATAGACAGGTAAGAGAGGGATGACTGTCCCACAGAAATGGGGTCAAAGAACACAACAGGCGGTTCACAGAAGGATCCACATGCTGGACAGCACAAGGCAAAGACACCACACTCATCATGCATCATGGAAACCAGCCACTCTAAGCTGTTACTGCCCCCGAGCCCGATGAGTCAAGAGAGACACCTCAGGCCACTGCTGAGCAGATGCAGGACGAGGGTCCTCCACCTGGGACCACCTTTTAGATCTCTCTGGAAACTCATCTGACAAGATCTGTCAAAATAAAGACACACATGCCCTTACACCCAGCGGTGTCCTGCCCTGAAATTTAAGCCACAGAATGACAGCTCGGAGGCTGGGGCCCAAGTATTGAGGGAAGCACTGTTTACACTGACAGTACTGTTTTCCTGTGGCAGCTCTCATCAATTACTACAAACTGGCTGCCTTGGAGACAGCAGAAAGTTACTCTCTTGCACTTCTGTAGGTCAGGAGTTGAAGTCAGCATCACTGGACCAAACACAGAGCCAGGTAGTATGCTCCCTCCCTCTGAGAGACCCCCTTCCCAGCCTCTCTCTCCATCTGGTGGCTTGCCAGCATCCCTTGGTTTGTGCTCCTTGGTGATCCAGGGTTCTCCAGAGAAACAGATTCAGCAGGATGTGGACAGAGAGAGAGAGAGAGAGACGAAAGAAAGAGATTCATGATGAGAACACAGCTCACATGATGATGGAAGCTGAGGTCCCAAGATCTGCTGTCTGCAAGCTGGAGAGACGGAGATTTAAGAGGGCTGAAGTGTTCATCTGCAGGCAGTCAGCATGGGGATTTCTTTCTGTCCCGTTCAGGCCCTCAGGACTGGATGAGGCCCACCCGCACTGGAGGGCAATGTACTTTACTGAGCCCACCAGTGCCAATGCTCAACTCACCAGGAACACCTCTTGCCTGACCACCTATCTGGGCAGCCCAACCCAGGAAAGTTGGCACATACACTTCTCCCTCACTCCCCATCACTCCAGTGTCTGCTTCCCCTCTGCACAGCCTGCTCCCCTTCTCCTTTCTTGTCTCCCTCTACTTCCCTCCCATAAGGATACACGCAGGGCCCAGCAGATAATCCAGAACTACCTCCTCACCTCCAGATCCTTAACTTAATCACATCTGCAAAACACTATTTATACAAGGCCACATTCAAGGTTCTTGGGATTTGAGCCAGGTATCTTTGGGGGTCACTATTCAGTCTATACAAGGGACAAAAACAATCCCACAAGACCCTGAGGCTGTGAGTGTCTGGGAGTAGGCCCCGCTCCAAGGTTGAGTGCCTGTCTTCCCAACAGGGCCAGAGAGGACCTGCTACCCTCTTTCCTCCAACAACATGCCCAGGGCTGTCTGTTCAGAGGGCAGCGAGGCCAAGTTTGCTCCTCACAATATTCTCAGGGCTGCCGCTTCCTGTACACATGAACAGCCCTCTGACTCGGCCTGAGGCTTGCACCATCCAAGACCCTGGGTGGTGACACCTTTTACACAGCAGGCAACAGCAGGGGTGGTGGCGGCATGGGGCCCAATGCTGGTTCCTTTGCTGAGGCACTATCCCGTATGAGATGCACCAGAGAACATTCCCTCTCCAGGTGATGTGGACCTGACACAGGCGGCCCCGACACACACAGGCTGCCCCGACACAGGCTGCACTCCCCAAGCGCTCCGAGAAGCTGCTGGCATGAAACTATACAGCATGCATGTGGGTGAGAATGTGCCAGGCATGTCCAAAAGCTGCTCAGTGAAAGGCTGGTCTCACCAGCTCCACTCATGTGCATGACCACATGGCCACACGGCCACTCTGAAAAGAAAAATGAGCCCTTTGTGGGATATAAATAGCCTGGGCAGATGTGGCAGTGCCTGGGGTCCTTTCTCAGGGTTCTGGCTGGGTGCCCCACAGCTGGGCAGGCCGCAGCCCTCCATCCAGACCCCAGAGGCTGCCAAGCAAGTACAAGTGAGGTGGAGGGTGAGAGAGGCTTCCAAGGACAGCCCTCCTGGCATGGGCTACAGCATAGGGTCTCTGAAACCAGGACATGCAGGCCCAGCTGCCAACCCATCTGCTCAAGACACAGCAGTGATACGAAAAATCAGCTGCAAACGAATGCACTGCTTCTTTACCACAGAAAGCAAGGGGGACTGAGGCCTGGAGAACACAGGACCTTCAGGACTGCAGTGAGTTCAGCAGGGTAGGGCAGGGCAGGGAAGGCCTGAAGGAGAAAGGCCCAGAAACTCTGCAGAAATACGAGAACAAGAACTCTCTCTGCTGCCAGCTTCAAGGCCTCTCACAGCCAGCCTGGATGGGAGGGAGCGCAAACCTTAGCACCCTACTGCACGCCAGACCAGTGCACCTAACACACCCGACGGCGACCTCAGATGTTGCTAGAAGTCACATCCCAAGAAGCAAATGCAAGCAGACCAAGTTCACTGTAGTAACAATTTCATCCGACCCAGTGTACATGCAAATCATGATGCTCCAACATGTAATTGACACACAGATCCTGAAGGAGGCACAGCACATTCTGGATGCTGAGTCTTCCAAGTGGGCTGGGGATTTGACATCCAAGTCTCATCCCAGCTCTGACAGGCCACACTCTGAGGGCCCGTGCCAGGTGTGGTGTCCAGCCACAGGACTGGGTAGTAGTATCTACAGCAGAGAAGCAGGACAGCCCACACTCAGCTGCTGCTGTGAAGAGCCTGTTCAGAGTTTTCAGTCCCTATTGAGGGGCCCTTGGCTTGCAGCCATGGTACAGTCTTGGCTCAGGGCTGGCCCCCATCTATGTTCAGGTGGCTGGATGTTGCTCATTCTCTGTCATATCACAGCCAGTGGATGCCCCAAGGTTGTACACGTGCTTCCTCCATAATGACCTGCTGGCTGCGTCCATGGTGTATGCTTTAACACAATATGTGCTGACAACACACAGATTACCATTAAGAACAGGGGCACTTAGGTGTGTTAATGAACCCAGGACTTTCAGATCAGCACCCTCAGGACCCTGGGTGCGCATGGGGGAGGGCCCGGGGGCATTTTCGAAGGTGATAGCCCTGTGGGGCTCTAGCCATAGGACTAGGCAGGAACGGAGAGTTCCCACTGGGCCTACTGAAACATGCAGAAGTAATCATCTCCCACTTCAGTGTCATTTAATTAAATGCACAACCATCCTATTCTCAGCTCTGTAAGTATTTCAGACACTTGCTAAAAATACAGCAGACCTCCTATGAGCCAGCCCCATGTCACCACAGGTGGCACAGCCTCAGGAGCTGGGGGCACCCTGGGACTGCAGGGCAGCAGAGCAGCTCGCAGGGAGGACTACGGGATTGTGAGGAAGTAGATGGCTGGAGAAAAGGAAAGAAAATCTAAAGCCAGGCAGCACCAAAATGACAACAAAACCCCAAGTACTTCTTCTGCATTCAGCTTCTCCCCATGACCACGCTCAAGTTGAAGAGCTTGGATCTAAGAAAACAAACCACAGGCAAGTCACAGCCTCAGAAGCTGTCACTCTTGACTTCCCCAGACAGATGTCCCGGTGAAATCTGTCCTCCACCCAAGGCCTCAAAACCATGGGAGCCCATGCTGTCCAAGCTTCTGCATTCTCAGCACTGCTCAGCAGCCTGCAGGGCACTCCAGCACCCGGACCACTCCTGGCAGCTGGGCCTCCCAGAAACACCCAGTCACTGCCCTCACATGAGAGACCTTCTGGACACACCAGCTCCCTACAGAGGCCACCCTTCAATTCTCAGCTGAATTTTCAGGATGCCATCACAGAGCAGACCCACAGGGGCAACAAGAAGGACAATGCCTGTTTTGTCCCCACACTGAGGTTCCACCAAATGAAAAGCTATCTGTATCAACCATTCGCACGAGAAAAGGTCTCTGAAAAATGTTAGATGCCCTTTTGTCTGCAGACTACAATGGATCCCCTTACCCACAGGGACATGTTCCAAGACTCAGTGACAGTACTGAACATTAGTGTACTATGCTTTTCCCTGTAATTTACTAGTTCAACACAGTAAGACATTAACAATAGTAAACCAAAACAAATGTAACAAGACACTTTAGTAAGCTATGTGAGTATGTATAGTCTCTCTCTCTCAGAATATCTCATTGTACTGTCCTCAGCCTTCTGATTGATCACAGCGACTGAAGCCAGGCAAAGCAAACTCCACATGAGGGGGACCACTATATCTGTGATGTGAAAGTCAAAGCCAGAGGAGGTCTCTAAGTCCTCAGAAGGATCAGAAGGCTGAGATGCCCATGGATGGGAGCTGGAGGACTGGGGGTTTCTGCACAACTGGGTGCAGGGACTTTAATATCCTCCATGTTAAACAGAAGTCACATCTGGGAACCCCTTCTAATGCACACATGCCTGCACAAACCATTATGCCAAGCCTCTGGGGCCAGGCACAAATGGTACGGGGTCTGAGTGGCTGCACCTCCTCCAGCTGTTTCCACCAGCCAATCCTCCAGGAGGCAGATCAGTGGGGGCAGGGCTGGCTGGCCCCAACCAACCCAGACAAAGAGCTCCCTGCCTCCCCCAGTCCACTTCTCTCCTGCTCCATCCCAGCAAGTAGATAAGCCAGAAACACAAGAACCACCCACGGGGCCCCTGGGCTGGATACAGTTGCTTCCGGGAGCTGCCATGGATACCCCAGATGCTCAAGCCCAGCTTAAGTGTGACAACTGCCAAGTGACTGCAGGTGTGAGCTGAGAACACAATGTTCCCAGCCCTCGTGGGCTGCTGGCCTGTCTTGGGGTGGGGTATGGACCAGCACATGCCCTTAGGGTCAGCCACCTCACTCTGCAGTCACACGGGGCCAGGATCCTGCACAGGGATGTGCCACCACTGGCTTCGGAGGCCCTCAGCACTGTGAGGACAGGAGCATTCCCCTGCTCCCCATGTTAACAGGCAGCACCTGTGAAGCAAGTGGACCAGTCACAGTAGGGAGAGGGGGCAGCAACAGGGTTGGAGATGACCCTACCAGTGCACAGGCACCTCCCCTCACCACCCTGCACCTCAGTGTCCTCATCTGCAAATGGAAGGGTCCAGGTCCTCCCAGGGCTGCTGTGCATGGTGCAGCTCTGCACACCTGTGCTCCTGACCTCACACCAACATGAAGCCCTGTGCACTGCCCTCCATCCTGCACATTCAGGAGGCAGGAGACGTGTGAGAGCCAGCAGCCCCGGAAGCCTCCCCAGATCTCTCTGACCACCAGGCGCAGGCCTATGAGCTAGTGAGGCACCAGAGAAATAGGGCCACCTCTGCCTGCACCCCAAGGTGGGGAGACAGGCCTCCTTCAAAACCCACAAGGAAATCCTGACAGAATGGTTCCCAGGGACCAATGCGGGGGGGGGGGTGTCCCCAGGCTGGGGCACTGACCCTAGCCCCTTCCCACCCCGCTGATCTGAGTGCAGGGCTCTCCACCCAAGTAAGTTCACCCCATACCACCTCGAAGAGGCCCCACCTACTCACTCGAGGCCATAAATAACACTGCAGCCTCAGCTCTCACATAGGCTGGAAACGTCTGAGCTTTCTGACATGCTATCTCCTTGGCTCCCTAGTCCCGGACAGGACCATGCACAGACCAGACATGGCTGCTGAGAGACAGGTGGAAGGTTGAAGACAGACCTCCTGAAGAGCCCATGCTAAAGGCAGCCACTGCGGCAGGCAAAATTTCTTCACTCACCTAATCCTCAGTGCGGGCAGACATTTCAGCAACCAGGTCTCGGTTTCCTCCCTCTGTCAGATGCAGAGTCTGAAAGTTAGAAAGGGGACATTTTAACAGGACCAACTGTTAACCAGAATCCTTTCCAATACATGCATAAACTGTGCTGAAAGTGGCCCCTGGGACCCTGGATGGGCACTGTCCAAGTGTGCTCACCTGGCCACAGAGCTGAAGGACAATGACCAGCAGAAACCCGGGGAAAGGGGTCATCGCACCTGCCCTGCTGTGTCCCTCTCCACTTCCCCCATCACTGGCCCAACACAGCGGAGCCTCCCAGAGTGAGTTCTGGGGGTACGGGGGAAAAGCTGGGGTGCGGGAGCTGTTATCAATAATCAAGTCACAATAAGGAACAACACCATAGCACAAACATTCCAATTCAGCCCCTCACTTAGAAACACGTTCTAACACAATGTCTATGCTAGTATGCAGTATTTTCAACAATTTTTCAGTTTTAAAATGATTTATGTACTTAAAAACCAAAATCAGAAGAAGAAGAGGAGACAGAGGAGAAAGGTAAAAAAGGGAGAAAAGAAACAAAAGGAATATCGAAATTTGTGGGTTTTTAGAAATAACCTTAAAGTAGGAGAAGGATTACTATGTACGACAGATAAACATCAACCTGATTGACTCGGAGACACCTATGGGATTAGTAAAGCACATTTCTGGATGCGTCTCAGGATGTCATGGAGCCCTGACCCTGAAGCTCATACGTGGCTCTGGCCCCTTCCATTCTGGCACTGTTCCCTGCTCTGCTTTGCAGCTGCCATGAGTTACACAGCTTTGCTCCACCATGCCCTTCTGCTAAGATGTTCCTGCCTTTAAACCAGTCAGGCATGGAATGAAACCTCTAAAACTGAGCAAAGATAAACTTATTCTCCTCTAAGTGTCAGTATGAGGTATTTTATCCCAGCAATAGGAAAGCTGACCAACACACTACATATCACACATAAAGGAGAAACATGAAGCAACAAACAGAAAATACAAAGAGCTCCTTCCCTGCTGACCAAGGTCCCCTGGGCCTCCCAGGGCTCCTAACCAGAGCAAAAAGCTACAAATGGCAAGTTAGGGGAGGGAGCTGTTTGGTATCATTTACGATGAAAGAAACAAAGCAGGATGATCACTTTCATCTTTCAGATGGGCAGTGACTAGAGGCGGAGGGCACCAGGGCCAGTGAAGCTAAGAGGGGCCAGGAACACCTCTAATGCAGCGGGGAGTTGGATTTACAGTGGCCCTGACCCCGGCATTCAGGATGCTCCCCGTGGTTACACACTGCTAGGGTGTGCATGTGAGCTGAGAAATTCATGTGTTGAAATTTGGCGGCCATCATGACAGTGTGAAGAGGGTGAAGACTCAATCCCCAAGTTGTGCGTTGGTGGTGTTTGGAGGGGGCATTGGGGAAATTATTAGGGTTGGATGAGGTTATGTGTGTGGGGCCTCCATGGTGGTGCTGGTGGCTTTGCAGGAAGAGGGAGATTGAGCTGCCAGGCTTGCTCTGTCTCACCCTGTGATGCCTTCACCATGTTACGATGAAGGAAGAAAGTCCTCACCAGATGCCAGCACCATGATATCAGACATCCTCACTTCCAGAACTCTAAGCCATACACTTCCTTTCCTTATAAATTACCTGATCCGTGGTATTCAGTTAATGCCACAGGAAACATACTAAGACCTGGCTCTGGAGATGTGCTCAAAGGATGTTCCCTGTATCACTGCCAGGGAAAGAGGAGCCAACAGAGGCTGACCAGAAAGTGAATACATGTTCTGTCCAAAAGCCTAAATCTAGGCAGCTGTCACAAAGAATGAGGTCTCCTGCATGGAAATAGATTGGCAGAAGGCAAAGGTGGGCTGTAGATGGCTGGCCAGGGCAGGACTATGATGCCATGTATATTGCCACACGCATGTGTAAATGGTAGACATTTACACACGGGGTATGGGGAGCCATGAAAGAGGCAAGCTCACACTGTGGAGTGCGCAGGGGTCAGAAGGCAACATAGTCACTACATCTATACACTTCTGTGTTGTTCATGTTTTCAGCCTGCACACACTGCGGACATCTGCCGCAGTCCCCTGCTTAGCAGCCCCACTTCCCCTTTTGGGGAATCCCAACTGCCCATTCAAGGTGGCACACACAGAGGAAGGCCTACTCACAGCTAGTCACACAGCTTCCCTCTGAGTCCAATGTGCCACACACACCACACATGCCTACACATATATACTCATATGTGTAGAAATACATATACACAGAACCTCCATACACACCCATGCACACATGCACATACATCTAGACACACATCCATGCATATACCTATACACAAACATGTGCCCATACATGTTCACATATACCATACTTAAATATACACAGAAGCATAAACACACATGAATGTTCATAAACATCTACGTGTGCACATGCACACTCACACACAGACACACATTCTGTGAGCATTCCTTTTCTCTTTCCCAACAGCCTCCAACCTCTCATCCGCTGACTCAGATTCTGAGCCACAGCCACTACCTGTAGTCTCCAACAGTCTCTGGTCAAAGAGTGTCACACAGATAACCTGCAGCAGAAGTCAACGAGGTGAAGGAAAACCAGGTTTCTGGGCACCAAGAGGCACCCTGGTGCTGCAGAGCTGCAAGGCAGGCCCAGGAACATGCATCTCTAACAGGTTCCAGGAGATGATCCTGAGGGTCAGGGAGCTGCCCATTGTTAAAAGGAACAACATGTGGTCATAAGGGGCAGCATCGTGGAACTGGGGAGCAGAAGGGCTCAGTCAGTGTGTCAATGAATACCTCTTGCTCCTGCATGTACCATGCTGCAAAGTCCCTGAGCCCCCAAAACAAGAAGAAACTACAGCAGAATGTGATTTCAGGGACTGAGACTCAGATGAAAACTGAGAAAGCATCACAGGTGCAGGACGGAAGCGGACTACACTCTTACTAACAACCCAGGACTCCTGTCCTTCTGCGGGGATGAGCCCATCTTGGGAGGTCCCATACCTCTCTCCTGCAATCCATCCCTGCTCTGTTCTGATGCCCCTGCAGCCCTGGGTGCCTGGCACCTTTCTCCATCCTTGGCCAGCTTGTCACAGCCACCTAAGAGCAGGGACTGGGCCCCATGCAGGGAGGCCCAGGCAAGGTGTGTCAGGACCTGCCTGCTAATGAATAGGAGTTAGGCCAGCAGGTCAACCCTGGGATACACCCACTATATACAAGGCTATGACAGTGCTGATCTTACCCAAGTGTTGTGCTCCTGGAAAATACATCAGGTAAGAAATCCCACAAGTATCAGGTACTTGAGCAAAGATTCACCATGCCCCAGCTACAGAAACCTTTCAGAAACTACAGAAACTCTGTACTACCTAGTGACCAGCTGCAGCACTGCCTGTCCCTCTTGATCAGCAACTACAAACCATGCATAGCAAACTTGGGTCAGTTTCTCTTCTCCTCTGGCCCTTTGGACCCAAGCCAACCACAGCCACTCCAGAGAACACACTGGTCTCATAAACATCCACTGATTGCTTCATATTCCTACCACGCCCCACAGCTGGCTCTTCCCAGCCTGGTCTACACCCCCTACAAAGCAAAACCCTCTGGCCCGACCCACAGAATGCTTGACTTATCATCAGTGCATGACAGCCTCTTCTCCTCTTGAAATAAACCCTAAGAAAGCCTCTTCTTACTAACTTCCAATTTGTTTTTTATTTGAACAGTTTACAAATTACAAACCCTTGGATGCCTTAAAATGCACTGCATCCCAGACGACGACACCAGGCACCCAGGTAACATCTGATTTCTGCTTCCCTAAAGACCGGTACTCACAATTCAGGGTCATGGCTTAAGGCTCAGGGATATATCTAAAAATCTACGTCATAGCTCTTCGTGGGGGGCAGAAGAAGAGAATGGAGGTGGAGACAGGAGGAAAACCCCAGTGTCCAGACAGCCAGTGCCCAGACACCCAGTGACCTAGGTGCTACAGAAAACTCAGCATCTCCAATATCCAATTTTGTGCCCGTGGCGGTGTTTCTGCACGGTGATCCCATTCAGGAGCGGGGTGGGGTGGAAAGGTCAGGAGAGCCAGCTTATCCTGCCACAGAGAGGACAATCTCTGCCACTACACACACACACACACACACACACACACACACACACACACACACACACACTCAACTCAGGGGTCCCAGGAATGGCCGGGAGTCTCCATGTTAAAATCACCAACTACACAGAGAAAGAAAACGTTCATCTTACTGGCAGTCAGAAGAATACAGACTTGAGCACAATGCCATTTTCCCCCTGTAAGATGAACTAGGAAACCAACAAACAGGCCCGATGGTAGGGAGAAGGTATGAACCCCTTACCATTCATGGGAAGAATTCTGTGGAACACAGCATGGTGGGGGCATCAGGAGACTTGCAAGGGTGGAGGCATCAGGAGACTTGCAAGCCCTAGTGATGGACAGACAATGGACAAAAGCTCTCGAGCTAGTAAATGCAGCAGATCTGTGTGGCACTGGCTCCAATGAACTGCGGAAGCAAGGGTGACCCCGCAGCCTCGAGAACAGCACGTGGTCATGCTGGGGGAGTATCAGAGTAAACTCATCTCAGTGTTCTCTAACCTGGGAAGTAATGTACAGATGGAAATCATGGTGTCCTGGATGTCATGTGCCCCAGACGCCTGAGACACCCGGGTCCTAGGGCCAAAGTGTTTCTTGAATATCAAAAGAATTAATGGACAGATTCCAGAAGGCTGGGATGAGTCTTGGCAATTCTCTTGTTCTTGCTCACTAAATTGGTTTGGGTTATGAAGGAAAATTCTGGGGCTTTGCTAATTCCCAAACTGCAGAATACGGTGCCGGAAAGTGCTGGAATCCCCCTCTCTCTACCCAGGACCAACAGTTTGCACACCCAAAATGAAATGTCTAGAAATCACTCAGCCTCACTGCACTGTAAATCCCCGAAACTTAATTAACTCAGTAGAGATGTGGGGCTGTCTAAATTCAGTTCAGAAAGTAGACATGGGGTACTCTAACTCACAGCAACTGAGATCACTCTGCACGTTACTAAAACCCACAATGCTGGTTTCTCAGAGAAGGCAGCTGCAAGGGAAGCAGTCACCAACATTCTTCTCTCAGAATGACACTGAGGCCCTAAGCCATGGAGATGTCTTTTCTTTGTACATATAGTAAGAACTGTGTCTTCTTTACAAAACAGATTTTCAGAAGCCAGGTGCAGAAGCCTTTTGCCTCAGGAGCTTCTGAGCCAGGAGCTCAATACCAGCCTGTACAATATAGCAAGATTCCGGCTCAAAAGAAAAATTTGTTTTGTGTTCGCTTCTAAGATGTTTCTAGAAAGCTTTCTAACACTAAGTCTATTTGATGGAGATACTTGGGGGCTTTCCTCGATCCAGTCCCGACCTTCCTCTTTCTGATCAAGGTCAAGAACAACCTTCATTGCTGCTGAGTTATTTTTGCAGGGATACGAGATTAACCTAGTTAGCATCAACCACGGTGTGAGAGGTGGTTTCCCCAGAAAACTCTGTGCTGTGTGTGAAGCACCGAACAAGGCCAGTGATATAGTCCAGAGCCTAACTTCACTTCCTGTAGATACTGGGATGCTGCATTCACTTCCTCCTCCCCCAGATACAGGTTTCCCACTTCATCTGTTTTTGTTAATTTTGGGCCAATCACAAGTGGAGGTTGTGACTTTATCTCTGCAGTGAAAAGGGCACCAGCATGAGCCAGTCTCTTCCGCTCGACTTCAAGTGCACTGGGCACTCAGATGACCAATTATAGTTTTTTTAAACACTGCATTAGAGATGTCAAATATGAACATTAGAGACGTTTAAATATGAACTGAATTGCCATCTGTGAGAAAAACAAAAGAAGGAATGGCCAGCAATCCTGTTTCCCTTAGGACACAGACCAGGCTAACTCCGGCTACTTTCCCACACACCGGGATCTAGAAGGGAAAGGATGAAGACTCACCAATAAGAAGAAACCCCTTAGATGTGGGCTGTAATGCCCAACTAGGGGCAGGAGGAAAGGTCCTTCCCTGCAGGAAGGAGCCCAGGACACTGAGGTCAACTCCAGTTTCCCTCCACTGTGAAGCTCATGAGGGAAACGGGCTGTGATTCAGGCAGAGATGGCAGTCAGTCATCAACGGGCAACATGGGAAATGTCACACCTAAGAATTCTTCACATCCTTAGGAAAAGGGTGCAGGCGGCTCCTCGGACTCCAGGCAACAAGTCTGGACCATGACCCCGGTGTGCTACAGTGTTCCTAAGGAGAAAATCTGCTCTCTGCTCAGCTCACAGGACAGCTGTAATGTGCACATGCTGGCTTACACTCTGTGGGACTCATCCTTCTTTGTATGCATCTCTGCACACTCTTGAATACTCGGCACAGCCATGTGCACACACTCACTAAGACATCATGGTGACACACCTGGCACAGAGGAAAAGGCCCCATTGGGAAGAGGACTCTTGTTCACAGCATCACACAGGGGCCCTCCATTCCAGCAAGACCACAGACAAAACTGGGAAAATCCACTCCTGGAACATCCCCCCCACCCAAACCAGATTCTCACCTTATAAATAAGAGTCCTTCAAGCTGAGGTGAAGCTCAGTGGCGGAATGGCTGCCTGGTATTTGCAAGGCACTGGGTTTGATCCCTGTACTGTAAAAATAAACAGCCTTCCGCAGGTGGGTGTGGTGGTACACACCTGGAATCCCAGCACTCTAGAAGCCTGAGGTAGGAGGATTCAAATTCTAGCCAAGTCCATTTACCAACTAAGTGAGACCCTGTCTCAAAGTTAAAAAAAAAAAAAAAAGGCCGGGATGTAGCTCAGTGCAAAGGCCATGGGTTCAATCCTCTGCACTACTGCAAGAGAGAGAGACAGAGACAGAAAGAGAGACAGAGAGAGAGACAGAAACAGACACAGAGACAGAAGGGAGAGAAGGAGGGAGGGAAAGGGAAAAGGAAAGTAAAGGAAAAGGAAAAAGAAAAAAAAAAGCCAGCCCACTCACCCACCCTTCACCTGTCATGTCCTATGGAGAATGGACACGAGGTGGCGTCCAAGGCTCCTGGACCCTAACCATCCATCAGTGAGGACATGTGAAAGGGTCATGTAAACAACATGGTCACATGATGAAAATGTCATTTAATTCACTATCATGGAAACCAATAAGGTGTTACAGCCCTTTGAAGAAGTCAAAGAATCACAAAATGCTAAGAGTTGAGTGGGGGTAGAGGAACTTGTGAGTACCTGCTTCATGAGTAGGGATCTCCTTCTGTGTGAGATGTTTCAGAATTAGAGAGAGGGGGTGACAGCACAACACTGTGAATGTATTAAACACCACTGCACTGCTCACCTTAATAAGGTTAACTGTACGTGTCTCAGGCCATTTTCTGTTGCTAAAACTGAACACCTGAGACTGTGTGAGTTACAAAGAAGAGTTTTATTTAGCTCTCAGTTGTTAGAGGCTGAGAATCCAGGAGCATGAGGCTGGTGAGGGCCTTCTTGCCGCATCAGAACATGGCAAGGCCCTCACATAACAAAACAAACTGCATCCTAGCTGGAGTCTCTCTTCCTCTTCTTACAGACACCAATCCCATTATAGGGGGCTCACTCTCCTGTCCTCATCTAACCCTAATCACCTCCCCAAAGCCTTCCTCTAATTCTATCAACACATGATCTGAGGATTAAGTTTCCAACACGTGAACTTCTGGAGAATAAATAAACCAGAGCATTATGTCACGTGACTTCCACCAGAAGGGAATGCTGAAATAAATTTCCAATGGACACAAAATTGGCTGTTCCCATGGAGGACATCAATCACCTCTCTGCCATGTAGGTGCTGTCTGCAGGTGTATAGACAAGGATTGTCAGCATTCCTGGCGCTTGCCTACAACTTACAGAGCTGCAGAGAGAGAAGCCCTTCCACCCCAATGCTTTATTCAAAGCTGCTTACTCCAAAACCCAGGGAAGAAAATGAGGCGGATGTGGGCCAGGGATTTAGCTCAGTGGTTTCGCCGCCTGCTGCGCAAGCACAAGGACCCGAGTTTGATCCCCAGTACCAAAAAAATTAAAAGAAAAGAAAAGAAAATGAGGCGGGTGTGAAACCCTGAGATTAAGGAGGACCCGGCAATGGGTAGGAATGATACCATGGAAGAATGGAACAGGGGCTGGAAGCAGCTCTGCTGTTTCTGGGGGAATCAGGGAAGGAGAGTGTACAGGAGAGCTAGGAGTGAGAAGCTGGCTGCCAGACAAGAGGGAGAAACTAAGGCTTAGAAGCACTGAAGTAGTGCAAGGGCCCCTTGTGGTTGTGAGCCGTACTCACAGCTAGCTGTGGGGCTTCCCACAGCCAAAGCTGCCAGCAGGTTGTACCAGACACCTAAAAGGAATGGGGAATCTCAGTCTCCTGACTCAAACAGAACACCAGGAGGATCACTTGGATGTGGATTCATTTTCAGAAAAGCCTTTTCTTTCAACCACATTGGATTCTTCCCAGGGCTCCAAGAATTCCTCCAAGAACCTGTAACATCCAAGACCGCTACAGTGGGGCCTCCCCTCCTCTAAGTGACAGCACACTTGCTCCCAGCATCATACCCACAATCCCTTCTCTCAGAGTGCAGGCACCTGCTTGGACATGCCAACACTGACAGATCACATAAGCACACTCGTAGCTGCCCCCACAGGTTACACATACACCCCCAGAGACGCCCCTGGGACCTCAGCAAGGGTCCTCATAGCATGAGGACATTGTCTCTGTGTGCACCTGCCATCATCACAGTGTACAAACTCCTCCTCCAAGCACAGCTGGCTGTGCTTTTCCACTACAACTGGTGCACTTCACACAATGACTGCCTGACACTCACGGGGATGCAGTCTGCCCTTTGCCCAGAGCAGCTCTGTCCTCGTGGGTAGCCAGGGCACAGGCACTCATCGCCAGGCTCACACAGTCATGATAAAGGTGAACTCGTCAGTTCCTGGAACCTCCTTCGAAGATGGTGTTCCAGCCACGTGGCAATTTCTTTACTGTCTAACCAGAAGGTTCTAAGCCACCACTCCAGAAGGCACGTTTCCCGGGGAATTACTCTTTTACAAGCAATCAGAGCAGAAACTAAAATGTCACCAACCTCCTAGAAAGATTCAGAGCTCACAACCTTCAGCTGAAAATAAACTGGGGCTTTCCTCTGCATCCTTGAGACTAAAAAGTTTCCATGAACAGAAAATAGGCACCCCCCACCTCACTCTGGCAAGGCTCCAGCTCCCACATCGCACTGTTCATGGTGGCCACATGAATATGGCCCTCGTGCCACCCTGCTCCTGACCTCACCTGACTCCATAGGGCTGGATGACCCTGTGATCCCACCACAAAGCAGGGAAAGAGAAAACATACACATCTAACACCCTGGCCACCAGGGCATTCATTACAGCCTACAATACAGCCCAGGAGATCTGGACTGCAAGTTCAAAATGACAGGTGGACCTCTGTATTCAAGGGTTCTGCATCTACCAAAGGTTCTTTCAATCAACCCTGGATCTAAAATATTTTTTTTTAAAAGAAAAAGAAAGAAAAACTGCACTGAACATAAAGATACTTTTTTCTTGTCATTCCATTTTCCCTAAAATAATATAAGGTAACAACTATTTACATGGCATATACACTGTCTTGGATATTATAAGCAAGCTAGAGATGATTTAAAGCATCAGACTGCACAGGTTAAATGCAAATCCTACGTCATTTTGTACAAGGGACTTGAGCATTTGTGGATATGAGTGTCCTTGGGGGCAACCTAGAACAATCCCCTCAGACATAGGGGGTAAAATGTACATTCAAATGCAGCTCTCTTGATGGACTTGATTTTAATTTTTCTCCTTTGACTTTTCTGTGCTTTCAACCATAAAAATTACTTTTTATAATAAGGGAGCAACCACACCCAATTCTTATAAATCCTTGCATAGATGTGACCGTGGTGGAGGTGGGAAAGCTGTCTCCCGCATATCCCAGCCTCACATCAGACAAGAGGCCCACCCAGGGGCCAAGAGCCGTGAAGCACCTCAGGGCAGAGCTTTTGCTGGCATCATCTGGGACTCTCCTGCCTGCTGATGTTCAAGTTATATCCCGTGCAGCGACATCAGGTGCATAGCCTGTAGCAGATAAGCAGCAGGAAGATAAGGACCATGTAGGACACTGGACACGTGGAACCATCCACAGGAAGACACAGAAAGACCAGGATGGTCACCATGTCTGCCTAGTTGTTCCATTACTCTCTGCATTTCCAAAAACTTATTACTGTTCATAAATCACTCCCGATTTAAAGCCTGACATGACACAGACTTTTTAATTAAATGAAGTAAAATTAATCTTGCTTCAACATTTCCTAAAAAACTGTGACCTTTTCCCTTACATAGAAAGATGCTACACTGTATCTGGGCCACAAACCAAAAACCATAGCTTCTGTCACTCAAAATATTTCTACTTTACATCTCAAGACAAAAGAAGACAGCAAGTTATATAAAAGGACATCCACTCTGCCAACCATCTTTAGCCCTATAAAACAAAGTAATCTCTGTGTAAATTTCACACCAACACACACTGCATTTGGCCCTGTCGCCTGGGTGGCCTATGTGTAGCCTCTCCTGGAAAGAGACAAACATTAATAAGTATCTATTAACAACAAATTCTCTAACACCACAAATGGGCATGAAAACATCATCCACCCTCTAGGCAGAGGTTGCAGGAAACTGAGTGTGTAATTTTAAACTCTCAGAATATAAGTTTTTTTAAGGCCCTGAAAAACATCTGACAAGGCCCATATGGTTTAACTGGTTCATTCCACCTAACATGGTAAGGAAGAAATAACAGAGAGTATCATAATCTTTTCTGGAAAATAGGAGAGAAGAAATATTTCCCAACTCATATAAGGCTAGCATTATCCTGAGAGCAAAATAAATATGGACTGTGTATTAATTCAGAAAACAAAGAAAAAGAAGAAATAAAAGGGTAAGGTGACTACTGATTTGACTGAAATTTCTTTAAAATGCCTTTATTTTTGGCAAGATGTCTATTACCAGCAAGAAACAGATGTGATACACTTGAGGTAAATTTTATCTAGGATGCAAGTCAAAATAATAAAATCTTACATTGCAATTAATGCATATGTAAAAACACAGCTCCCAATGTTTTGCCTTTAAAGAATATTTACCCTTTATATGACTTATTAACACATTACATACACAAAAGAAAAATAATTTACAATATTTAATAGTTTACTCAATAAAAATTCAGTATATATGCACCAAATGTGGTCTTAATTTCACTTAATGTATTCCTAGAGAAATAACAACTGGCCATTTAATTTGTACCAAAACAGTCTATCCAATTCTAGTGTTCACTTATCAAAAAGGCTTTTTTTAAAATATGATTTTATTGGTACATTTTAGGTATACAATATACTGACATTCATCATTGGAAATTTGCACCTTTACATAGTCTCTCTTGGTTCTTATTTTTTCCCCATTCCCCTGCCCTCCCTTCAACCCCTCCACCCCTCCCTATTTACAAAGACTTTGTTTCCATTTTTCCATTTTCTCATATTAATTCCATTCCCTTCTTTCCTTTCCCCTACCCCTCCCACTTCTCCTTCCCCTTTGCCCCTTTTCTTCCTTTTTCACATTATCTATTATACCTTTAGTCCTTCTTTATGCTTTCAGTTTCTCACACTAGAGAAACTATTTGGTATTTACACGTGTGTCCTATTTATTTCACTTAAGAGTATCACTTCAATCTGCATCCATTTAGCAATAAATGTCTCTAATATCTCATTTTCTATGGCTGAGTAGTACTCCATTTTATAAAAAACACATTTTCTTTATCCAGTCTCCAGCTGATGGGCATTTGGGCTGCTTCCAAGTTTTAGCTATTACAAATTGTGCTATGAACATGGGTGCACATATATCATTGTGGTATGATGCTTTAAATTCTTTGGGGGAGATACCCAGCAGGGGAATACCTGGGTCAAATGGGACTTCCAGTCCTAGTTCTTTGAGGTATCTCCATACTGATTTCCACAGTGGTTGCACCAGTCTACACTCCCACCAGCCAGTGGAGCAGGGTTCCTCTTTCCCCACAGCCCCACCAGCATTGGTTATTGGTTGATTTCATGAGAGCAGCCATTCTTTCTGGAGTGAGGTGGAATCTCAGCATTGTTTTCATTTGCATCTCACAAATGACCAGTGATGTTGAACATTTTTTCACATGTTTATTTGCTATTTCTACTTCTTTGTCTGAGAAATGTTTGTTCATTTCAGATGCCCATTTTTGGATTGGGTCTTTGAATTTGGGAGGTCTGGCTTTTTTAAGTTCTTTATAGATTCTAGATAGTAGACCTTTGTCTGAGGAAGAGTAGGTGAAAATTTTTTCCCAGTTTGTGGGTTGTCTCTTCACACTGCTGGTGGTTTCTCTTGCTGTGGAGAAGCTTTTTAATAAGAAGAGATCCCACTTGTTGATAGTTTGTGTTAGTTCACGGGCAACTGAGGTTTTGTTCATAAAATCTTTTCCTATACCAATGTCTTCAAGAGTTCTACCTAACCTCTGTTCCAGCTGATTCAGCGTTTCTATTTTAATATTTAGATCTTTAATCCATTTCCATTTTAGTTTAGTGCATAGTGAGAGTTATAAGTCTAGTTTTAATCTTTGACAAGTTGAAACCCAATTTTTCCAGCACCATATATTAAAGAGGTTATCTTTCCTCCAGTGAGGGTGTTTGGCTCCTTTATCAAAGATGAGATGGCTGAGTGTGTCTGGCATTGTTTCTGCATCTTCTCATCTGTTCCACTGGTCCTCAGGTCTGTTTCTTTGTCAGTACCATGCTGTCTTTATCACAGTAGCTTTGCAGTATAGTTTCAAGTTGGGGATTGTGATACCCCCTTGCCATATCTCTGTTACCTAGAATTGCTTTTGCTATTCTGGGTCTCTTCTTGTTCCAAATAAATTTTGGGATTGTTTTCTCGAGGTCCGTGAAATATGCCGCTGGGATTTCAATTGGAATTGCATTAAATCTATATAGTAGTTTTGGAAATATGGCCATTTTCACTATACTGATCCTTCCTACCCAGGAGCAGGGGATGTCTGTCCATTTTCTGATATCGTCTTCAATCTCTCTTTTCACAGTGCTATAGTTTTCAGAGAAGAGGTCTTTGATTTCTTTTGTTAGGTTGATTCCTAGGTATTTCAGTTTTTTGGATGCTACTGTGAAAGGAATTGTTTGCACTATTTTTCTCTCAATGAGTCTGTTGTTCGTGTAGAGGAAAGCTATTGATTTTTGTGTGCTGACCTTCTATCCAGCTACTCTACTGAATTTGGTTATTAAGTCTAGAAGACTTTTGGCGGCGTTCCTGGGGTCTTCTGTATAGAGTATCATGTCATCTCCAAATAATGACAATTTAACTTCTTCATTTCCTATCTTTATTCTTTTTATTTCTTTCTCTTGTCTAATTGCCATGGCTAATGTTTCCAAAACTATATTGAACAGGAGTGGTGATAGTGGACATCCTTGTCTTGTTCCTGATTTGAGTGTGAAGGATTTCAGTTTGTGATCATTTAGTATGATATTGGCTGTTGGTTTTTCATAGATGGCTTTTATCAGATTGAGACAGAGACCATCTATTCCAATTTTTGTAGGGTTTTTATCATAAATGCATGTTGGATTTTGTCAAATGCTTTTTCTGCATCTATTGAGATGATCATATGGTTTTTGTCCTTGGCTCTATTGATACAGTGTATTACATTGATTGATTTGCATATGTTGAACCATCCCTGTATCCCTGGGACGAATCACACTTGGTCAGGGTGTATGATCTTCTTGATGATCTTCTGCATTCTACTTGCCAGTATCTTATTAAGGATTTTTGCATCTATGTTCATTAGTGAAATTGGCCTATAGTTCTCTTGTTTGGTTGGGTCTTTCTCTGCTTTGAGGATCAAGGTGATGCTTGCTTCCAGGAATGAATTTGGGAGTACTGCTTCCCATTCAATTTCATTGAAGAGTTTAAACAGTAGGGGCAGTAGTTCCTCTCTAAATGGCTTGTAGAATTCAGCAGTGAAGCCATCAGGGCCTGGGCTTTTCTTAGTTGGTAAGTTTTTAATTACATTTTCTATTTCATTGGTTGATATTGGGTTGTTTAGAATTTTTAGGTCCTCTTCGTTCAACTTTGGTAATTCATACTTATCTAGGAATCTGTCAATTTCTTCTGTGTTTTCCATCTTATTGGCGTTTAGATTCTGGAAGTAGGTATTGATGATCCTCTGGATTTCTGCTGGGTCTGTTGTAATTTCACCCTTTTCATTCCTAATTGCATGGATTTGGGCCTTTTCTTTCCTTTTCCTGATAGGTTTGGCTCAGGGTTTGTCAATTTTGTTTATTCTTTCAAAGAACCAACTGTTGACTTCATTAATTTTTTGTATCATTCTCTTCATCTCCATTGAATTGATTTCTGCTCTGATCTTTATAATTTCCTCCCTTGTATGAGCTTTGGGCTTGTCCTGCTCTTCTTTTTCTAGAAGCTTGAGGTTCAGCATCAGGTTGTTTAATTGGGCTAGCTTTGTTGTCCTAATATGAATATTCACTGCTATGTATTTTCCCTCATAAGACTGCTTTCATTGTGTCCCGCAGATTCTGATATATTGTATTGTCCTTGTCATTTAATTGAAGGAACTGTCTGATTTCTTCTTTAATTTCCTCTGTTACCCATTGGTTATTCAGAAGGGTGTTGTTCAATTTCCATGTGTTTATGAAATTCTTGAGGTTTCTTTTGCTATTGATCTCTAATTTCATCACACTATGGTCTGATAATATACAGGGGATAACTTCAATTCCTTTGCACTTACTTAAACATATTCTATGAGCCATTATGTGGTCTATTTTGGAGAACGACCTGTGTGCAGCTGAGAAGAATGTGTATTCTGATTTTGTGGGGTGGAAAACTCTGTAAACATCTGTTAAGTTCATTTGTTCAAGAGTCTGATTGAGTTCTAGTATTTCATTACTTATTTTTTGTCTAGTTGATCTATCTATTTGTGACACTGGGGTATTGAGGTCCCCTACTACTATTGTATTAGCACATATATGACTTTTCATGTCCATTAGTATTTGTTTTATACAGTTGGGCACACTAGCGTTTGGTGCATATATGTTTATGATTGTCATCTCTTCCTGTTGGACTGTTCCCTTTACAAGGATGTAGTGTCCTTCTTTGTCTCTCTTAATCAGTGTCAGTTTGAAATCCACTTGATCTACAAAGAGGATAGCTCCTCCTGCTTTTCTTTATATTCCTGTCGCATGGAGTATTGTTTTCCACCCTTTAACTTTCAGTCTATGAGTTTCCTTTTGAATTAAGTGTGTTTCTTGTATGCAGCATATTGTTGGATTTTGTTTCTTGACCCATTCTGGCAGTCTATTTCTTTTGATTGGTGAATTGAGACCATTAACGTTGATGGTTATAACTGAAATGTACTGACTTGTCATTGCCATGACTTTTTCTTTTTGTTGGATTCTCCCCCTTTACATTTAATTTCTTGTCGTGCCCAATGGATTCATTCTGCTGTGCTTCCTGGGGTTGTGATCCTCATTGTCTTTTCCTAGGATAGTCTAAAATTTTTTGGAGTGCTGGTTTGGTAGTAATGAAGTTCCTAAGATGCTCTTTGTCATGAAAGTATCTTATTTCTTCATCAATTCTGAAAGATAGTTTTCAGGGTACATCAATCTGGGTTGGAGGCTGTTTTCCTTTAGGGCATGGAATACATCACTCCAAGCTCTTCTTGCCTTGAGGGTTTTTGTGGAGAAGTCTGCTGTGATTCTGATGGGCTTTCCTTTGTATCTGATTTGTTTCTTTTCTCTAACTGCTTCTAGAACTTTGTTCTTCTGTTGGGTTTCTGGAATCTTAACAATTATATGCCTGTGTAGATTTTTTTTGATCAAGGCTAGTTGGAGTCCTATATGCCTCACTTATCTGTATGTCAAGTTATTTTCCCCTGCTTGGGAAGTTTTCTGCCATTACATCTGTGAAGAGTTTTTTTTTTATGTTATCCGTACCCTATCCTGTTTCTTCATTGACTCCAATCAGTCTTATCTTATTCTTCTTTGCATCGTCTAGCAGCTACTGGATTGCTTTCTTGTGGTCCCTCACAATTTTGAAGCAATTTTTCTTTTCCTGTCACTAATTGCAATCTTATCTTCTATATCTGAAATTCTGTCCTCACATTGGCTCATTCTGCTGTGTAGACTTTCAATGGAGTTTTTAATCTCCTGGAAAACTGTTTCCATCTGTCTTATGGATTCCATTTGTTTCTTATGTTGGGATTTCATCATGTTCCTCAGCTCCTCTCTAGATTTATTAATCATGTCTTGCACTACGAGCACAATCTCTGCTGTTATCTGAGAAATTATTTCTGATTTCATTTTTGCCAGATCCTCTTTTGTTGGGGAGTACAGGTGGTTGAGTATCAGAGGATTCCATCTCATTTCCCTTTGGGGTTGCTGTAGGTGATCTGGAAGTCTGGATTTGAGACTTGTTTACGTGTCTTCTCATTTTGACGGGGAGGGGGATTGCTGTTTGCACCTCTTCAGCTCACCTCCTCTGTGCTGGGAGCAGTGGCACATCGGCTTGGAAGCCCCTTCCTCTACACTGGGAGCGATGGTAAAGGGGCCCAGAAGCCCCTTCCTCTGCACTGGGGGTGGTGGTATGGCCTCAAAAAGCCTTTTATTGGGGTTGATTACATCAACTAATTAATAAAAATTAATTTGGGTTGGGTTATACATGCATTTACAAGCAGGGACATGCCTCACTCAAAAACTAATGACTACTGCTTTTCTAAAGTGTGAAGAGATTATAAACTCAAACAATTCCTCATTAGAACTCCCTGAGTAATGTGAGGCTACTTCCCAATGTACAGTACCTCAAGGTTCAAATGTAAAAAAAAGGGCTTCCAGCTAGACACAAAAGGATAAGAAGTTTATGAGTCTGCTTATGTGAGATATGTGGTCAAATCCATAGAGGCAGAAGTGAAGTGGTGGGTACCAGGAGGAAGAACAGGAGAACATAAGTTACTGTCACGGGGACAGAGCTGCAGTCTGGGAAGGTGAAGATCACAAGGATGTGAATGCTCCTAGCACCACTTTACACTAAGTGACAAAGATGGTAAATTTTCTTACATATATTTGATTGCACTAATAAATATTTCTTCAACAGAAAAGCCCATTTACAAAACTACATGTGTATAAAAATAAAACAATAAAAGAAGTTCAAAAAACAAAGTTCAAGGCCATGCACATGAAGCAGGGGCTTCTGATACCGGAATTATGCAGGAAATAGACTGCACATAAGAGCATCATGCGTTTTGTTTTCCAGAGACAGGAGCAAGTATATCATTAAAAAAAATAAATCCCAGACCTGAACAAGCAACTTTCATGTTTAGCCAGTCATCCCCCGCGCCCCCATCTGAGGCTTCACTGTGCAGTTTCACCCACATTCCACCATGGCCCAAAACTACTAATGGAAAATTCCAGAAATAAACAATTTAGAAATTTAAATTGTGCACCACTCTTTGTGTCATGCTGAAATTTCGTACTATCCTGTTCCATCTCACCAGGACATGAACCATCCCTTTATACAGTGTATCCACACTATATAGGCTACCTGTCCCTTAGTCACTTTGAAGTGTCTTGGTTATCAGACTGACTGTTTCAGTATCACAGTGCTTGTGTTCAAATAACTGTTAATTTACTTAGTAAGCCCTCACAGCCTAAGTAAGAATAGTGAAGCTAGCAATTCACACAGGTCAAAGATACAGAGTGCTTCTTTAAAATGAAAAGGGGAAAGTCTGTGTTAAGTAATCATAGGGGCCAGATATGATGGTGTACACTGGTAATCCCGGTGTCTCTTCCTCAGATTCTCCCTGGGAACTGCCGAGAGAAGTAGGGCGCAGAGAAGAAGGGCGCAGAGCAGAAGGGGTACCACACCCACATCCACGGTGAGAGGTATGTTGGATCTGCACAGGGGATACAGGGTACAGACAGCCCTGTTGAGAGCAATGCTACATAATTTTAGGGAAAAATCATTTGATTAGGCCTAGTTCTCCTGCCTACCGGCCAGCTATGACATTTCAAGACATAATTCCATTTTGGCCTCCGGTCACAACTGAGACAATGACCCCGTGATGCTGTGATTCTCCAGGACAAGATTACACCAGTTGAAGACATCCTGGGAGGAACAAAAACTTCACCTACTCAGTTCCTCATTGTTCTTGGATTGTTACACTTTGTTTATCCCGATGTACTGAACACTGCAAGTCATTTGTTACATCTGTTTCTCCTGATGTACTGAATAAAAGGTGCTGTAAGCTGGGGGCTTTCATCTTTGCCTCCCAGAGCAGCACTGATCAGACCCAAAGCTCAGCTTCTCAAAGTCTCATTTTTCTACCTTTCCTGTATAATAAGTTAATTCTCATTGTGCTGCTGTAGCTCGCAGGAGACTAGGACTTACTACAGTGGTTCTAGTAATGGACCCTTTCCCTGTTCCCTACACACCCCCTGTCCCAGAACAGGGAAACTGCAGCTGCTATGCAGACACAGGGGCACCAAGATCCACACACAATCCCTGCTGGTTGCCAAGAAATCTCACTCCCATGATGGCCAAATGCAAACTGCAGCTTCTAGACACCTGGCACCAATAAACCCCAAGGATAAACAGTCGACTCGTGACCGCTCTGAGCATGGCAGGCATGTCAGCAGTGATTAACCTTCACTTAACTCCATCTTTGAGCTTGGGTAAAGAAAACGCTAGCATTTTAATCCAACTAAGAGCATCCTAGAGATTATGATAGGCAGATAAATATAAACAGATCTACACAGCTCCATGCTCTTGAGTTACAGCCATTTTCCTCTGCATACACAAATTAAAGAACCTAGTAAATAATCTACATGAGCTGTGTTCGAGTAGTTTCTCTTTCTCTACCATGAGAAGCACTAAAGTTACCTGGGGAACCCAAATGAGCATCAGAACCTGTGAATGACTATTTTTCAAATGGGTATACTTCACTTTTACAAGTTTTACCATTTTAAAGACATCCTGATGAGGAAAAGGGCCACACCATCACTACACCATCAAACCACAACTGAACCTCAAAGAAAGGGCCAGACAGGACCTTTGGCTTCCCACCACATTCTCCTGGCCAAACCTCCTAGAGAGACATAGGCTGGGGTCAGGACTAGAGTCTAGGTCTAAGTCACAGGTGCTCTGCTGTGGAAAGTACCAGAAAGCATGTCCAAGAACAGAAGCCTTTGCTTCAAGGCCTGATGGAGGGAGCTTCAGGCAGGGCTTGAAGCTGCCACACTGACTGACACACATGGTCACTGGGCCCACACCCTCACAAAACCCTCAGGTCCCCAATGGCCCTTCCTGCACCCCAAGAAGAACCTGCAGCCAGACAACAGGTCAGCCACAAACTCCAGCACAACCCCAGCCATCCAGAGACCAGGTTTTCTGAGAAATGGCCAGACAGAGGATTGACAGGAAGCCACAGAGGCTGACGAGTGGGTGGCACCAAGGCTGGTGCCCTCCCCCTCTCTGGGCAAGGATAGGCCCCTTAGGCCCCAGGGTCCTGGGGGCAGTGCCCCTCTGAGCCTCAGGGAGGACACGGAACTCATATCTACTGTCAGGCCATGAACAAGAGCCTGCTCCTGTCAGCCCATCTACACAGGCCTGGGGTCAAAGCCCAGGCACAGGGCCAGACTCCCACCACCACCCTGCCACCAGCACCAATTTCCAACTGGTGCCCAGCTCCACCCCTCTCTTGCTCACCTTTGCCCCTGAGGGAAAAGCAGGAGAGGAGCCTCCTCCTCCATCAGTCTTGGAGACCCTCCCATGCCCCTCTCCACTCTGTCGGGCAGGTCCTGCCTTCGCAGATGGCAGGATGCCCCGGGCCACCAGGATGAGTCTCCCCTGTTTCAAGGGCATTATTTATCATCAAATTAACGGTCTGGCATTATGGTCTGATAAGAGCAAGCCAGTGGATGAGAGGCCAACCTCAGCAGCTCTTGGTGGGAGGGAATGATAACAAGACTGTGACCTGCAGAGACACTCTCTCCCAGAGAAAGGGAACATCAGTGGGGCAGAGCTCCAAGACCTGCTTATTATAATAAATACCTCTGGTGTATCTGGGCGCTGCCACCCAGAAAATGAACCTGTTTCTGGGGAAGGACAAGGGAATCCTCCCATAGGCACCTGGAGTCACTGGTGCCTAACTCTAGGGCTGGGGCGCTGGGCAGGAAGTCCCAACTACCCAGAAGGCCAGTCCATGTGTGAGGTCAGCCTGCATGGGGCACCAGAACACAAGAAATGTCAGGCTTATTCCACCCTGACGCTGGCCTGTTCACTTCTGGGAATGAACCACAAGCCCTGCTGCTCCTGGTGCTGACGTCCAGGAACAGGTCAACCCTGGTTCTCAGACACCTCAGCACGTTCCCTACCTCACCTACAGGCCACACTTGGATATAAAATGTGGCCGTGGGAGCCCAGGCCCCGGGGAACACTGACCAGTGTGACAGTTCATGTACACACAAACCAGACATCTGGTCAAATGTTATGCTTGATGCCTGCGGGGAGGTCTTTATGAATAAGATTAACATTTTAAGCAGAGACCTTGGGCAAAGCACTCAGTGGGGGTGAACTTCATCTAACCAGCTGAAGACCTCCAGACACCACTCAACCTGGAATTGTGCCTCTCCTGTGCATCCCCAGCCAGCTAACCCAGCCTGTGGATGGGCCTCCAGAATCACACAGGCCAGTTCCTTACAAGAATTCCCCCTATCTACACATACCCTGTGGGTTCTGTTTCTCAGGTAGACCTGACCTGGCAAAGCACCAGTTGTTTTTGTTTTTGTGAGACAGGGTCTCGCTATGTAGTTTAGCCTGGCCTTGAACTCACTATGTAGCCCAGGCTGGCCTCAAACTCACGGTGATCCTCCTGCCTCAGTCTCCCCAGTGCTGGGATTATAGCTGTGTGCCACCACACCCAGCACCAGGTGGCTTCTGAGAGCACCTCCAGGCCTGTGCCACACTTGGAGCAGAACCTGGCTAAGCAGGGAAGCCCCTGTAAGCAGTGAGTTCACGGTACCCACAGAAGGCCATGCCTGTGCATGACTGACCACACACGCAGCATCCACTGGGACACCCAGCTGATGTGACCAGGGACAGGAAAGCCAAAGAGCTGACTCCCAGAAAAACATGCCACATGGTTTGTGGAACCCTGTCAAATTCCCCCTGATATGCTATCCATTCTAAATAAGCTAGAGGCATGCAAGAGGAGTGAGGGTAAGTTTTATTTTTCAGCTGAAAACACAAATAAGACTTCTGAAAAGTCAGTTCAGCTGGCTTTCTAAAGAGCAGAGCCCCCTAAACCCAGGAAAGCCCTCCAAAACACAGGCCTCTGGCTTGCTATGTAGTCATTGTGGCTCACATGTGCGGGCACAAGCACATGCATGTACACATACATATGCACACACATATACATGCACACACAGGCACCAAGAAAAGCAGTCAGGGTGTAGCAGACTGGAGAGACATCCACCTGTCTGAAGAACATGGGCATGTACACTTCCAGGGTGCACACAGACAGCTTTTCAGCATAGCATGGAACGTGTACGTCTAAGACACCGTGCTGAGGAGACAGAGCAACCTGCAAAAACCTCCAGTGTGACAACAGCTTTCTGGACACAGTGTGTATGCATGCGTGTGCACGTGTGGGAACATGCATATCTGAAAAGGGCACTAAACACAAAAACTTCAGAAGGGCAAGATGTTAATGGCACTAATGTAGCACAAGAGGAAGCTCTTTGCTTTCTTTCTCCATTTTCTGAACAATGGAAATGCCATTAAAATAAAAGAAAAGCGAGTCAGCACATCTTACTTCCTGTTCATGCTGTAAGATTCAGCAAGCTTTTCTGGATAGACACTACTTAAAAGCCAAGGCCCTACCCACAGACAGAAACCTGACAGAAAAAGATAGAAGGCCCCTTCCTGTTTCCCGAGTCAACATGCCTTGCCATTATTCCACAAGTCAGCCAGTTTCCATCATCCTGCTTCACCACTTCCCACGAGTGCAAAGTGCATCTTGGTTTCTACTTTCCTGTGGATAAAACCCTGCTGAAATAATCCCAGAGAAGGCGATGCCCGCCAGCTCTATCCCCGCCCACCCTGCCCAGTCAGTGTTCCAATGGGAGACCTTTTCCCCTGCTGTAGGAGGCTGAAGGGGCAGGGCCATCACGGCCTGTGTACGAGATCTCATCTACAGAAAGGATCTTTGCAGATGTGATTCGGGATTCGGTGAGGGCTCCAGGAATGATCATCCAGGTGGGCCATAAACCCAAGGGCATGACTCCTTACAAGAGGTACAGAGGCCACAAGGCAAAGTCACAGAGTCCATGTGATGATAGGGGAGAGATTAGAGACATGGCTACAAAGCTAAGGGCCACCTGGGCCACCAAGGGCCATAGAGATAGGAGGGAACCTCCCTGGAGCCTCTGGGAGGCAAAGCCCAGCCACTACCTTGACTTTGACATCCAGGCTCGCAAACTGGGTAAACCAGTGTCTGTTGTTGGAAGGCCCCCAGTCTGGAGTGCTTTCTCACAGCAGCCAAAGGAGACTCACCTGTGTCCCCCAAGATTCTACAGGGAGGGAGCACACTTCCTTCCAGGCTAATGTATGGGGAAGGTGGAAGGTTCCTACTACACAGACCAAGAAAATGTGTGGGATGAAGCAAAACAAGTGACCACACTGTCACCTGGCCACACTCCACCTTCCCACCTAGCCTCTGTCCTGGCCACCCTGCCTCACTCCAAGCCCGCTCCCTCTCCCTAGGGTGCCACTTCTGTACAACACACAGTCCTGTACCACTGCTCATGGTCCTGTGGGTGAGAAGTCTCAGCCAGCCATAGCCAGGGCTGTCTCATCTGTGCCAACGTCTGAGGACATGTGAGGCAGGCACACCTGGTGGATGCAGGCTGCTGTCACCAGAAGGCCTCTCCCTCACATGTCAGGGCTCCGGGCAGAGGGACCTCAGGATGGCCCTGAATCTCTGGGTCCTCCATGGTGCCTCCCTCATGGCTGCCACAAGCCGATTCCTCACTGGGCACTGCAGGGCTCCCAGAGTGAGTATTCTGGTAAACAATAGGGAAGCCACGCTGATCAGAGGAAATGCAAGGCCACGATATCCGTGAGGAAGGGACAGACAGCCTGCAACCAGCCAGAGCAATGGCAACAGATCTACCACCAATGTGTTAAGAATGCCACTTCCTCCTACCTACTCAGCCAGTGGCTGTTTCTGCTACTTGTCCTGAGTTCCAGCCTGGCATTCCTGACTTCACCAGCCCACTTCATCCTCACTGGACACTGCCTACCCTCCAGATCCTTTCAAGGACCCTGTATGCCCCATCAGTACACCTGACCCTTTGTCCCAGTGCAAGGGCATGTCACGTCTGCTGTCCCTCCAGACCACAGCCTTGTATGGATCCAGAGCCCATGACATACTGGCATACACCACCTGATGTTGAGGACTGGAGAGTGGTGGCCTGACTGAAGGACACCATGCAGTGAGACAGAACAGTGAGGCAGAGGAGCAGTTCAGGAGCAGTGACAGGAAAGTTTCCACCCACCTTCTGGGACAGGAGGAGGTGGGCAAAGTGCAGAGGATGTGCCCACGGAGACTGGGAGAGGCAGGGCCGTTGGGTGGGAGGGGAGCAAGCTGTCCCTTCTCACAGAGCAGGCTGGAGAGGGTCCCACATGAAAGCTCTGGGGTGAGATGTAAGCCACAGGTGCCACCGTTCACACAGGGCAAGTGGCAGCCCCTGGAAGGGAAGCCACAAAACCATGAGGGCCCAGAAGAGAACAAAATACTAAAACCCAGCCGGTGAGCAAGATCGTTCAGCAGTCTCTTCTAAAGGCCAAGACTGGAGTTTCAGCAGGCGGCACACGTGTGTCCAGAGTAATGTTCAAAAACTGGAGCAGAAGCACACCATGGGGGTTCAGGTTGAGCATCTCTTCCCTCAAATACCTCAGACCTGGAGTGCTTCAAATTTCAGGTATTTTTGTACTTCAGAATGTTTGCATGATAGCATCTTGGGGGTGGCACTCACATCAGTACACAAGATTCATCAGTTTCATACCCATGCACACAGGCTGAAGGCAAATTTCAACAATATCTTAAATAATCTTGAAGTTGAGTTTCATGGGCTTTTCCACTTGTAGCATCATGTTGGTGGTCAACAAGTTCTAGACTTTGGAGCAGTTCAGATATTCAAGTTAAGGATAAATACCAAGTGAAAGAGAAAAGAGAAAGGTCTTGGTGAGCCAAGCTGAGTGTCACAGACAGATACTAAGTGACACAGAGATGCTGCACAATCTGAAATACACAGAGTCAAAGCAGCCAGAATGAACCAGAATGAACCACTGTCACCAGTTGGGGGACAGAAAGCAGAGTGACCTGGAGAATGGAGGCCAGCAGTGCTCAACCTGGTCCTGAGCATCCCACACTGCCCTCCAGGGTAACTGCAAACATCTCACTGTGCAGGCAAGGAAACGGGAAGTCAGAGGAACCCTGGCTCCCACAAGCCCACAATGGCCACAGCTCTCAGTGGGTGCCACCGTTGCCAGCTGTTCCTTATTTCTGCTGCTCTCTTGGAGCATATACACAGAGAATGTACTCAGCAGAGAAAGGCTACACGCTGGCCACATGGGGGTCACCCATGTCTTATATGGAAGACAAGTGCGAGGTCACAGTTTCAGAACACAGAATCCATCCCTAGTGTCAGCTCTGACCAGACAGGCGTTTTAAAGCGTCAAAGGAGGCCACACCTGGAGGCATTATCCTAAGCAGGAGGAGCTCCAAGTCCACTGGAAAGAAACCACACTCTTCTCAGTCCTGCAGAGCTAAGGTGGCCACCAAGATAGCAAAAGTCACTCTGAGTAACAAAGGTCCCCTAGTACCGGGGTTGGAGAGGACAACACCAACCAGGAGCACTCACTACACTTGGCTGATGAACAGAGCTGTGTTAGGGACAAAGCGTCTGTCCATCTTTAGCTACTACAACGTAAGTGCTAGAATGCTTCAAAATAGTCCTCACACAAACCCTCTGGACTGGCATCTCCGAATGGCAACTATACTCATTTTAGAGAATGCAGACACTGGGTCTCCTCCAGGAAGAGAGAAAAGGAGAAGGTAGGCTGGAGGTCTCTCTTCTCCTGCATTTTTGCAGCATGATGTTTGTGCACAGCCTTCCATCTTTCACGCAGTAATGAATGTGCCCATCACACACGACAGTCTCTTCCAGTTGAAATAAAACCTGTGCCCTCCAGCTCCTGAGTATAGAGCAGTTCCTTGTAAATAAATGCAAACCTGTAACTCCCCAGGGGTTGGTTTTCTGGGCCCTTCCAGGTTTCTATTTTAAAGATCATGTTCTCACCGCCTCCCTAGTTCTGCTGAGCTGGTGAAAACCAATCTCCACTGGATGGACTCTTGTGGAGAGAAAAGAAGAACTGTGAGCCCTCACTTGGAGAGTCCCCTCCAGCCAAACAGAACAGGCAGTGAGCAGGCAGCTTCCCAGGATTCCCTGCTTGAAACCCAAGCCACTGACTGCCTCAGTTTTCAAACAGCCAGATCTGCAATGCCACCTGCACAAGAGCTTTGCTCTGACCCAGTTTCCCTGGCCTTGATATGCAGTTCAACCTCGGGCCTGCAGCAGCAGCAGCACACAGCTCAGACACTGCACTTACTGAGGGTGCTGGCTTATTTCTACCCCAAAAACCCTGAGGGTCAGCCAAGGTGGAGAAATCCAAAGATAGAGTAGTACATGGTGAAAGATCAGCCAGCAGGGAAATAATACACAGCACACACATGCTTAATGACTAAAAATTTCAAACTGTCTGTATAGTCACTCACAGGACCACAGGGCACAAGGGTCAGTCTTTTTTAATGGAAAGATACACAGCACAGTTTTTCCATAAAATCCAATTAAATTATCAGAGTGCCTCCCATACTACTAATAAGCATAACTGTTATTAAACAAAGCTTTGATTTTAGCAACATGTACCTATGAGTGCTTAGATGTGTATGTGTGTGTGTGTGTGTGTGTACTGCTTTACAATGTAAGGTGCTGTGGGTCTTCATTACAATCTGAACGCTGCCAGGCATAAGGCATCTCCACTTCCTGGAAGCTTCTTGACTGCCACGTTTTTAAAATCTGATCAAAATGTTTGCACAATATTGTACATGCATAGCAACCGCTCTGAGGTTGAGTTTCAGACATAACCCTGGAGCCCATGTACAACCCAGTTCAAACTCTGCCAAGAATGGACATTAAAGGAGTTACCCTCCTCCCCTGGGAACAACCGAGGGCTGACCCCACTTACGAAGCGGCTTCCAGGCCAATCCAGGCCTGTGCTACAGACCCCCGTGGGACTGCAGCACAGACAGGGACATCCCACTGCCACACCTTGCAGCCTGTCTCCACTTTGTGGCACCCCCAAACCACTCACTCTGCCTCAGTGCGGGGGAGAGGCAAGAGCAGCTGGCTCGCTTCTCATTATATGCACACCCCTTCAAAGCAGAACCAGGAGACATGCACCTACTCTGGGAGCAAGGCGTATGTAACAGGCCCAGCAAAGTGTGCTGGGTCTTGCAAGACGTACCAGATGCATATATGCATATACTGTGCTGTGACCTTGTGCAATATGTGCTGTGTGTGCGTGTGTGCTCTGTGTGTTTATGGATATGTGCTGGGTGTATGGGGCATGTGGTGTGTGACAGGTGTGGTGATGTGTTCAAATAGTATGTATGCACGCATGCATGTGGTGTGCTGTGATAGGATTACAAAGGGCGTGTCCATTTGTACAATGGGTATTGTGTTGTATGGTGTTATAGAGTATGTAATGTGTGTGGTCTGTGTGCATGCATGGTATGAGGGATGTGTATGTGTACCTAGTGGTATACTGTGGATGGTGTGGTGTGTTTCTGTGTGATATAGGGTATATGTAGCATATGTGTATGGTATGTGCATATGAGGTGTGTATATGGTGTATGTGTTCTCTGTGTAGTATGGGGTGTGGGGATGTATGTGCATGGTTGTGTACATGCTTTGTATATATGTGTGTGATGCAGAACATGTATGTATGCTGTGTTACTTGGGGGGGATATGCAGTATATGTCTGTGTGTGTCTGGCGTATATGGTGTAGTACAGTATACATATGGTGTGTGCAGTGTGGTGGATATATGCTATATGTTTGGTGTGTGTAGTGCACACGTATGTGTGTTGTGTGTAGTGTGTGTGTGTGCATGCACACATATGGTATAGCATTGTGTGGTGGTAGATGCCGTGTGTGGTGGGCCATCTGTGCATGTGTGTGCAATTGATAGTAATGTTTTTCTACCATTTTTTCCTATTTTTCCCTTATAATTTCCATAAAAAGTGTCACTGGCAAAACTCAGGGCAGCACAGACAAGCCTGGTCAGTCACCAACTACACCCAACTGCCCTCTGGACAGCCTGTGCCTCTCTCAGTAACTCCAAATACTCACTGTACACACAGCTTCACAGACTGCCCCGAGCATCTGATTCACTGTCTGACCTCCCATCTTGTGCACTTTACCCCGTTATTTTTAGATACTGACTAATGCTACCAACTCACACCTAATCACTTCTCAGCATCTGCTCAGACTGTATCTGGATTTTCTTTGTATAAATTCACCTTTTAATAAATGCTTCTTTACCTTCATGAGTCTTTATAATCAACCGAATTTCAAGCTTTATTTAAACTTCAGCGGCCAAAGTGCATTTTTAAAGTCTATTGAAGACTTTAAAACACTTGGATCATCTGGCCCTCACCGTGGGTGCTGCAATGCTGACAGGAAAGCAGGCCCAGGATGAGTTCAAGGCATAAATCCTGGGTTCAAACTCAGCTTCACCACGTCTCAGCTGAGGGCCCAGAACTAAGCTTCCTGTTCTCTGGAAAGGAAGGACCGCCTGACCTCCCGGGGCTGTGGCCAGGACTCCAGGAGGGCGGCAGAGAACACTCAACACTCACTGGGTGCGTCACTGAAGAGGCCATCATGAACAAACATCATCGTGTCACTCTTGTCCCTTGCTGCTGCCTTTGCCTCCAATCCCACCTTCAGAGTTGTCGCTCGTGAATGCTAATGTCACACTGCACAGGGACCCGGTCGCTTTGCTTACTGCCCAAGCAACTGCACGATTGTGCCAGGTGACAGAAGCCAGATTCAAAGGCCACAAGCCATACAGTTCTGTTTATATGACATTCTGGGACAGCCTATAAGGACAGAAAACAGATCCCTGCTTGCCGGGACTTGGGAAAGGAACTGACTTCAGAGAGGCTCAAGAAAATTCTGGGGATTATGGAAATTGTCCATATCTCAAGTTGTTGATGGCTACATAATTATATACACTTATCAAGTCGCAGAATGGTACATTTGACAGGGTAGATTTCACTGTATAATTTACACACCAAAGAAATCATACAAATTAATGCTAACTCAAAATCTTGGAAACATAAAATCTTTTTTTTTTTTTGGTCAGGCAAAAATTGCACAATTTATTTTTTTTTGACATATTACTCTTTTTAATATAATGATAATTACATTACATCAAGATTTCATACATGGCAAAATATGGATAATGATCAAAAGTTTCCAAATGTATGTACTTGCTACAGGTTAAAGTCAAAATATAAGTTAAGGATTTGGTTTTTTTCTTTTTTGTTGTTGTTTTGAATTTACATTAAATGTTTTTTTAAAGGCTGTAACATGAAAAAAGAAGACCATAACACAGGTTACATTATGATGACCAACAGTGTTCTACATGACAGAAATCAAAACAAAACAAATGTATACAGTAAATATACCAGTGCTGAACACAGTACTTGAAATTTAACCCAAGCTGCATATGCATAAAATGATCTGACTACAGGATTATGCAAAATAAATTTTTTTGGAACACCAGAATGTCATCTATTTGGACTATAAAGTGACTTATTCCCCTAAAGAGTATTTTGAGACAATTTCTATATGATGTGAAAAGAACTGACATAACACTTAAATAGTACAAAAATAATTGAAAACATATTTGTAATGCAGCTCTCTGTAAAATGTAGAGTTAATCTCATTACTTAAAAAACTGAAAAGCAAAAGACCACCCTGAATAATGATGAAAACCTCAACAAAGAAAAATGCTCATCATTTGGATATCATTGGCAGAAAACTGATAAGATTTTGTTGAAGGGAACAAGGAAGGTGTCTAATGAAGTCATTCATGTAAAATTTGTTCAAAAATGTTCATAAAGTTGTAAATTTCTGCTTGTAACATCTTAAACACACTTTCTACTATTTAACTGGAGGACAAAAGAATATCCTGAAGAAAGTGTTTCTCAAAATGAGGTTCAAAAGTCCAAAAGAGTTCTAATGTGGGCTCAATAATAAACATGGTAAACAAACACCCTGGGTGATTATTCTACACTCTGAAATGCCCTACGGAAAAGAGCAACACTTAAAAGCAAGATCCTAAACATATATCTGACATGTTAGAATTCTCTATAAGTTTATGTTGTGAATAAATTCTGCTTTTTGTTTTAAAACAAGTTCCAGGCATTAAGAGAAACGTACACGCCTTGGAAATGAACAGGACAATGTCTATAAACATTTTCCTTTGATGTTTTCATTAGTTTCAAACTAAATTATATGAAGAAAAGACAATATACGAATACAAGCTTTGGGGCATCTAAAAATGGTCAAAAGATAATTTCTTAGGGCTGGGGATTCACCTCAGTGGCTTCACTGCCCGCTGCGGAAGCGCAAGGACCCAAGCTTGATCCCCGGTACCAAAAAAAAAAAAAAAGATAATTTCTTAAATGTTTACAAATTTTAAATCATTCTGAATTTAAAACTAGATCATTAAGTAAACTTAGGATGCTATATATCATCCTTCTGTTTTAGTATCACTTCTATGCCAAGGATGAGAAAGGTAACCATCATCATCTAAATGTAAATGTTATAATGGTACAATCTTAGTTTAATTTAATTTTAATGATCTAGTTTCAAATTCAGAACAATTTAAAACTTAGAAACATTTTTTTTTTTTTGGTACCGGGGATCGAACTCGGGTCCCTGCGCTTGCGCAGCAGGCAGCAAAACCACTGAGCCAAATCCCCCGCCCTATAAACATTTAATAAATTATCTTTTACTCTTTTTCAGATGCCCCATTTCATGAGAACTATTACCTTTCCAAAGCTTGCAGTCGTATACCGTATTTTCTTCATATAAAAAAGATACAAGTAAATGTGTTTTTAGTCACAATTTTGGTATTTTTTGGATTTTCCTGAAGACTGCACAAACTCACCCCAAAAGGTGGTCAGTTTCAAAAGTGTAGTTGGAGAGAAACTAGCATAGGTAAGATATTTTACTGAAAAGACAAATTGTTTTCTTGTATCATAAGTAAAAAGAAAAAATATTAGGCATTATGTCCCACTCAACAAATGGAATGTGTATACAAGTGTGGTTAACAAGCAACTGCCTCATTGTTATTTAAATCAGTTCATAAAAATCTAATCTATGAACAAAAAATTCCATATTCTCTACTAGAGACTATAAGAATCAAGTATTACATCTAAATATAGCTTCAAAACAATAAATTAAAATTAGCTTCCTGACATCTTTGAAATGGTTAATTCTATCTAGGCTGGTAACAAGTTTTTTCAAGCATTAAATGGGAACATAAGGAAAATGCATAGTTGAAAAATGGGGATCAGACCCCTTCTTCATACATCATAAGATGATTGATATACTCAAAACCTTCAAATTCATATCCATCAAGCTCCCTCACGACATCATTATCATCTGGGGTCAGCTGGACAGGTTCATTAGTAAATTCAGGATCAAAGTTGTCCAAACCGAATCGCTCAGAGATATTTGAGGGATTTTGGGGGTTTTTTTTCCAGAAAGAAGAAACATTTATTTATATTTTCAGTGGACTAAAAGAGGTTTTAAACTGTCACAATTAAAATTTTATGCTTCCAACAATATCATATAATCAATGCAGTTAACTTAAAGCTTCAGGTATTAATTAACTTCATTTAGACGTCTTAAAAAACCAACACAAACATACTTTCTAGAGTGCAAAATGCTTATTAAATACTTCGGTAACACAAAAGCAATTGGTTTTGAAGTATAGGAATCCTTTTCTGAATTGCCACCACACAAAAGATACCTATTGCCGGCAACGGGTGTGGAACAGAACTGCCAGCTCCGGGTAATTGCAACACTGAGATTTTGTGTTCAGTCTCTTCATCTCTCAGGATGACCCACTACTTGTATAAGCTCATGGTCGGGCTCTGGTACATGCACATATATGCATCGCAAAGAAGTCTGCGAGCACAGCCTTGGATTCTCCTGGGGTCCAAGGAGTGTAGGTCCTCGGGAGACAGCTTCAGGTACTCGCCCACTTCTGGGCAGGGGGTCACCTGGGGAATGTTGAAGCCATTCTGACCACCATCCCGGTCAGACATACTGTCAAAAAAGAGCCAGGCAGAATCGTCCTTCCCATACTTTACAAATGCAACATAATGGCTCGTTTCTATGCAGAGAACAGCAAACAACTCCATCTTCTGGCAGGGGATGAAGCTGTGTCTCCGGTCCCAGTCAGGCAAAACTTTGGGGAGTGGCACTGGGTTATATTTATGATTCAACCTCTTGGGATGAAGGCGGTCTTGAGTGTTGCAGGCTTTACAAAACTGCTTGATTTTTCCAGCTGAGATGTCCGGATCATCATACCGCTCTCTACACTCATACATGGCGAGCCCTCTGCAGATCCAGCACTGCCTCGTAGTATCTTCAAGTAAATCTGTTATATTTAATTCCAAAGAAGGAAAAATTTTTTTAAATAATTTCAAGTCTTTTCCAAATCGAGGCATCTGAATAATCAGACATGATGGTGCCTCTGCAAATTTCAGGTTACTGTAGATAAATGACCATTCTAATAACTGTTGAATTGTAGGAACTCCAACTTTCTTGTTTTTTTCAATAAAAATTTGATGGAAGTAACAGTCTTGTACTTTTTGACCTGCTGATCTTATTTTTAATAATGATTCTACCCTTAAAATGTGGTGAAACAGGATATTTAAGAATTCTTCAGGATCTTTTTCTTCACAGGTAAATCCTGATGCAGGTTCAACTTTTTCAAGTATTTTCCTCAGTTTCATAATTTTTGTGGCACACACATATCCATATATTCTCAGAGGATTAACAATTTCTGTCCTCAGAAGTTCTTATGTTTCACTGTAATACTCTACATCATTCTTTTCTTTGGGTCTAAGTAATACAGTGTCCAGAACGGAACTAAAACCAAATAAACAAAATAAGGTTGAATCTAAGTAACAAGAATTGCAATGACCCTGGATCCCTTTCTTCTTTCCAATCATTATCTCCAAACCTTCTTTTTCCATTTTTGGTGGAATGTTTTCTTCTACCACTTCACTTAAATAGCCTCCAAATTCTAGGGAGTTGCAACGCTCAATCTGATTGGAGACAGGCTGCAGGAATGCAAACCTAGAGTCTGGCCTGCAGCTCTTCAGTTTCACGAACAGCGCCGTCTTCGGGGCACAGGTGAAATATCGAGTGCCCCTGAAGGTTCCATGTGTGCAGTCTGCGCATTTGTCCTCCAGTTCCAGTCCAGCTAGCACTTCATTGAGCCCTGGTGGCTGACCGATCCAGCGGATGACCCCATAAAAAGGAGGATTCTCCTTCACTTCAGCCAGTGACCCCACTTCCAGGCCATGTGACCCATTTAAGGTATAAAATAATTCAGATCTATTTCTATTTCCAGGGTCGGAGGTAGATTCTGTAACCTTTGGTTTATTATGGCTGGATGAACCTTTGTCCCCAACACCTTGTGACATAAAGGCAAGTTTGGGAGGCCTCCTTTCCTGTGTCATGCTATCTGGGATGATATCACTGATGTGCAAGAGAATTGTACTTTCAACACTTGCAAAACTACAAAGCTGTACTCCATCAAGCTTTCCATCCCAGTTGCCAATAGCGTTATCCATGTCCACACCAACAAAATATCCTAAGCTCTCTTTTCCTGGCAAAACATCACAGAATATAACTGTTCCAGATTCTATAGTTTTTCCAACCTTCAAAGAAACTCTGGAGCTTATTTCCAAAGGGGGGAGTTCAACCTGCATTGTGTCCACTGGGCCTGCATGATCTTCATCACACTGAAAAAGCTGTTTCCCTTGATATACCCCATCAGTGAAACCTTGACCACGACCTTCTTCCTCTGACATATGGGACCCCGTACAGCCGAACCTGCTACCTGAGATATTTGGTTTAAACGGAGGCACCACCTGCTTTTGTTCCATCATGTCCTGGTCCACATTTTGAAAGAACAGATACTCCTGAATATCACCAAAGCCCCTGTGAGGATGACAACCCATTCGTTCTTTTGGGTATTTGTTTAGAAAATCCTTTTTCACTGCTTTCACTGCTTGCATACAATTTGATTCTTTCTGTTGGACTAACAGTACTTTCCCATAACTTCCTCTGCCAAAGTCCTCAAGCCCTAAGCCAGATGAAGCTTTGCCACTTTCCCTGGTGTTCCCTGCCTCATTCTCTTCATCAACTTGTTCTAAAGCCTCATAAGTTGAAAGGTTATGTGGGATCACTGTGTGTGCAGGGTCTGAAGCCATGGATGATGGATCGACTGGCATCGTGGGCTCTGATGGTAAAGAACACTGCCCACATTCAACTTTGACAAGTTTGTGGCACTTCTTGTGAACTGAGAGTTTACAGTCAGTGCACTTATACATCTGGTGGCCAAGTCCCCCTACACAGTCTGTGCAGACAGCACAGTGAGCTCTCCTGCTGAAGCATTTGGCCTGAAAAGTGTGGCCATTCACATAATACAGCTTTCTCCAGCAGCCTGCAGCTCTGTGGTGGATGGATTTCTCTTCTCCTGGACAAAGCACTTTAGGATGTTCTGGTATACAAGGCGATGAATGAATTAAGAGCTCAGAATCTTTCTTTAGCTTAGAAACCCTAATGGCCTCTTCTAACTCCAACTGAGGTGACACAGTATATGGGTTTCCTCCCTCCTCTACCCAGTGTGTGGTGAAAAGATGTTTATTGTCCAAACACCACACATCTCGATCTTTATCACACAGGCCCTCAAAGGGGATGGAATTCTCAAGTGATCTTGTCATGATGTCCCTTCCCAAAATCAGGGCTGATCGGGTAGAGGTATGGGTGGTAGAGGTGCCTGGGAAGAAGGGACCATAGAAAGGTTGGCTGCCTAGGTAAACAGGCAGGCAGAGCTCAGAGAACGAGAGCAGCCTGACTGTCTGCAGCAACCACACTGGCCAGAATCCTGCAAGGCTCTTTGTGAAGTTGTTTCCAATAGTGGCGGCCAGGCCTGGATGGATGTACACCAGGCTTCTCAGTGTCTCTCGGGGGCTGGTGGCTGTGACTTCGGTCTCCCCCCCCTGGACTTTGACTCTCTAGGTTTTCTGTGCCTGGCTCTGGGGAGACCTGCCCAGGGCTTCTGGGTGTTTCTGGGCCTGGTGATACTTGCCCCACACACTTCCCAGTTTCTGTGCCATTGGTATTTGGGCTTAGGGAGCCTTCACTGGGGTACCTTGATTGTGGTAGGTCACTGGTGGTCACTCCCAGGGAGACCGTCCCTGGGGTGTCTGTGACAGTTGTGTGGCTGCTGCAGCATGGCCTGCAGCATCTGGATGGAGTCAGCCATCTTCTTAATCTTTCACAGATACTGTCTCTACCTGGGATCTTGAGGCTGCGGCTTCTCAAAGTGGAGAAGCAGTTCAGCATATTCGCTGTTGACCATCTCTGGCCAAGTGAGCTTGGGAGACGGCAGTTACAAGATTGTGACACCCATTAGCAAGAGTTCCAAGTTCTGTTTGGAGATGTTGCCAAGGAAGTGACCTCATGTCTTGGGGTTCCATAACCTGAGTCTCCAGGTAATAGAAAAGCCAATAGCCCTGTACGGATAGGGATAGAGACCCCCTAGGCAGGGAGAGATGAGCCCCTCCCCAAAGGACTTCAGATAGCTGGCAGAACAGGCTTAACCACCCATAAAAAGCTGACAGTCTGCTGAGGATACACCTCCTCTTCATGCTCTACCCTGCAAAGCTTGGTTTGCTAAGATCAAAAGGAAAAAGAACCTTGGCCCTAAGATGGAAAAGGCCCCTGAAAAGACCCTTCCTTGTTGTCCCTAGTAATGAGCTAAGTTAATCATTAACCAATCAAGTAGGGGGCGGCCTCAGCCTAGAGGCAGGATAGGCCCCCAACTACTACAAAACCAGCATCTTGAGGCCCCCTGCAACGGTGGCTCTGTTTCAGGCACCCCTGCCTGTCTCTCTGTGAGAAAGCGGCTGTACTCTTGCATGCTTGCTCAATAAAAGTACAACTTTGCTTCTATGCTTTCGGTCTCTTTCTGATTCTTCCACAACCTTCTGCGTCGTCGGGAGAGTCAGGCCTGGGACTGTGGGGACTCTCTCCCTTTCTCCGCCCATGACAGCCATTTTTTCTTCATACTAAATAAATCAGTGGCCACTTATTTTGTTATTTTTATCTAAGTATCTATGAATTTTTTTTCTATTTCTCATCTATCTGTTAGTTTTTCACTTTTGCATTACTGGGGCTTGTACTCCACATCTCCTCAGTGAACTATATCCTCAGGAAATATAAAATCTTAATAGCCCTCTGTTAAGAAACAGAATTCAGAGAAACAGGGAGAGGGGAGGAGGAAAGAAAGGAAGGAAAAAGAGAAAAAAAGAGAATAGAAGAAAAAAATGGGAAAAAAGCTTCTGTAAATAAGGAGGGGAAGAGGGTTTAAAGGAGGGGAAGGGAATGTGGAAAAGGCAAGCTATATCATGTACAAGTACAAATTCCCTATGATGAATGTGATCATTGTGTGTACCTAAATTGTACCAATAAAATAAAAATTAAGGGCTGAGGATTTAGCTCAGTAGTTCTGCCACCTGCCTTGCAAGCTTAAGGACCCAAGTTCAATTCCTAGCACCAAAAAAAAAAAAAATTTTAAAAAAGAAATAGAATTCATAATTAAAATCTTCTTCATAAGAAAGCCTCAGGCCCTGACAGCTTCTCTAGTAAATTCTATCAAACTTTCAAGACAATAAAGTTTGAATCCCACAAAAATAATTTATAAACAGTAGGGACAACAATACTCTTGAGACTGAAACCTCAAAAAGATATTACAAGAAAACAATATCCCTCATGAAATAGGTACAAAGCTGTAACGAATCCAATCTACCAAGACAGCAGCACCCCTGCATCTGCAGATTTGTTTTCCAGTTTCAGTTACCCACAGTCAACACAGTCTGAAAATACTGGGTGTAAAATACAAGAAATAAATGAAACTTTTACACTGTGTGGCAGTTCCCAGGAACTGTGATGAAATTTCACACCACGCAGCTCTGGCCACCAGCACATAGGCTCTCCCTCTGTCCAGCATATCCATATATCCAGGCTGTGCACACCACCTGCCTGGCAGTCACCGAGCAGCCCTCCTGGTCATCGGAGGTGACCAGACCAGCTGCTATAGTATTCCAGTGCCACATTCAGTCACCTTATTTTAATTTCTAATGATCCCAAAACACAGGAGGCATGATGCTGGACATTCAGGTTCCAAAGAGAAGCTGCAGAGTGCTCCCTTGAAGTGAAAAAGTGACAATACAGTGAGTTACTTGGAGAGAGAGAAACTGTATTTACGTAACTTTCATGACAGTATATTGTTAAAAATGTTCTGTTTTATTATTGGCCATGATTATTCATCTCTTACTGTGCCTAATTCATAAGTTAAACTTTTTCATAAGTATGTATATATGGGAAACACAGAGTATATATAGTCTGGTACCACTGCAGTGTTAGGAATCTACTAGGGTCTTGGAATGTATCCCCTGCAGATAAGGGGAGACTATGATATAAAAAAGTATAACATATCGGGCTCAGTGGTTAGATTTAGCTCAGTGGTTCTGCCACCTGCCTCGCAGGCGCAAGGTCCCAAGTTCGATCCCTGGTACCAAAACAAAAAGTATAACGTATCATGACCAAGTGGAGTTTTAGAGATGTGAGGTTGATTTACTATTCAAAAATTAATCAAAGCAATTCACTATAGGCACAAACAAAAGAAGAACCCAGTAGGTATAGAAAAAGAAGAAATAACATCTATTCACCATAAAAACTCTTAGCAAACTAGAAACTTCCTCAACCTCATAAAAGGAATCTACATAAAATTTTCACCTAACACCATACTTAACAACAAAAAAAAATCAAATTCTTCCTAAGGGGAATGGGGGAAAATGTCCCCTTTTACCCCTTCTGCTAAACCCTGTACTGAAGGTCCCAAAGGATAAAATACAGGAAGAAAAAGAGGAGGAAAAGCATTTCAATTGGGAAAGAGGAAGTAAAATGATCTTTACTCATTATCAGGATTATCTATGTGGAAAATCTTGAACACAACTACACAAGTGAATTTATAACTGCAATAAACACAAGGAAAAATTTTACAAATCCATTTTTTAAAACATTCAAAAACATTAAGCATTTATGAATGAATTTGATAAGGCATATCCAAGACCTGCACACTCACAATTACAAAACACTGCTGAAAGAAAGTAAGATTAAAACATCTAAGAGAGCTGATATTGTCACAAAGTCAATTTTCCCGAATGCATCTAAGGAGCTAATGCAACCTCAGGCAGAATTAAGCAGGATTTTGGAAGAAACTGACAAAGTATTTTCAAGTATATATGGATATGTAAATGATCTGGAAGTACCAACAGTTTTGAAAAGCAAGCAAAACCCTCATGCTACCTGACTTCCAGAGTTACTACAAAGCAATGGTCATCAAAGCAGCATAGTCACTGGGTATACTGGTGCACACCCGTAATCCCAGCAACTCAGGAGTCTGAACAGGAGGATCAAAAGTTCAAGGCCAGTCTGGGAAATTAAGCAAAACCTTGTCTCAAAAAAATAAAAAGGTCTGGGATGTAGCTCTTCACAAAGGCCCTGGGTTCAACCCCCAGTGCTCAGGGAAAAAAAAGACAGCAAGATACTGGAGTTTGTGGCAAATCAGCCATAATGGAACAGAACAGAATCCAGAAACAAAGCCATACAGAGTCAGTTACTCTTAAGATTCACTGGAACAAATGGATATCCACATGCAAAACAGTAAACTTCAATCCTTAGCTTTTTCTAGTTAAAAATTAATTTGAAATGAGTAACAGATCTAGACATCCAAGCTAACATTAACATTTTCAGAGGAAAACGTAGGAGAAAACTCATTATTCCTAGGCATTAGGCAAAGATTTCTTTAACAGGACACAAAAAGCATAAACCATTAAAACAACTGATAAACTAGACTTTATTAAAATTTAAAAGCCTGCCCTTTGAAAAATATCATTCATAAAATTAAAAAGCAAGACTGAGAGAAAATATTTGCAATACAAGGATCTGACAAAGGATTTGAGTCCAGAATATGTAAAGAAGTCTTGCAACTCAAATGTAAGACAAATGCCCAATTAGAGTGAGCAAAAGACCAGAACAGATGCGTCCCAAAAGAATGTACACAGCTAATTAGCACCCAAGGAGAGGCACAACTAAAGCCTCCATGGTAGGGTGCTATGCATTCCCACTAGAATCGCTAAAATTAAGACTGACAACTGCAAAAGCTCACAAAGACCCACACCAAACAAGAACCTACCGTATGTTCAGCCCTAGTAGTGGAAGAGAAAGCAACCCTACTGCTGTGGAAAGCTGCTCGCCAGGTTCTCACCACGTTAAAGATCCACTGAACACCCTGCAATTCCACTCCTAGGGAGCATCATTCTTTGTATTGCAGTAAGGTACAGATGAAACTTACCATTTCACAGTACCAATTCAGTGGCATTTACTGCATTCACAATGTTCTGTAACCATCACCACTACCCAATCCGGTACACTAAGGAAACCCCATACACCCAGCCACTCCCATTCCATCTCCCCAGCCCCCTGGCAACCAATAATGTGCTTCTTCTCTCTAAAGATTCATCTATCCTGAACCTTATAAATATGGAATCATATACAATACTATGTAGTCTTTGGGTCTGGCCACTCTCATTCAGCATAATGCTTTCAAAGTCCAGCCACACTGCAGCATGTGTCAGCAGTTCATCCATTTTTATGGCTGAGCAATATTCTGTGTAAGCACATACCACACTGGGGCACCCATCCACACACCCATGGACACAGGGCTGTTTCCACCTTTGGGCTACCATGAACAGTGCAGCTATGAACTTTTGTGTACAAGGTTTTTTGTTCTGACTTTTTTTTAAGTTTTTGAGTCAATTTCCGCTCTGCATGTGTTAACAGCAGAACTGCTGGGCACAAGGTAATTTTATGTTTAAGTTTTTGAGGCACCTCCAACCTTTTCAAACAGCTGCACCACTTTTCATATCCATCAGCAAAGTTCAAGGGTTCTCATTTCTCCACAGCCTCACCAACACACGTTAATTTTCCTTTCTTGAAAAGCCATTCTTGTGGGGTATGAGGGAATATCTCACGGTGGTTCTGATTTGTACTTTCCTAGTGACAATGACGCTGAAAATTTTTTCACAGGCTTCTTGACTATTTGCTTATCTTCTTTGGTCCTGTGTTTCCCACATTTCACTTGTTGTCTGTCTTTCGCTTGTGTAGTTTTAGCTTATAACCCTATAGTAGGAGATAATTTAAACATCCAACAATAAGAGAAAAAAACAAACCACAGTACAACCATACAACAAAATATCACCCAGTGATAAAGATATAAAGTCAGCAGCACATAAGATTCTCAGAAACACTATGTAGAATGAAAGAAGCTAAATACAACAGAATAAAATGTGCAAAGGTACTCCCTTATCTGCAGTTTTGCTTTCTGCAATCTCAGTCATCTGTAGCCAACTATGCTCCAAAAATGTTATACGGAAAATTCTAGAAGTAAACAATTCATAAGGTTTAAACTGCACACCATTCTAAGCATTGTGATGAGCTCTCACTCCATCCCATCACATGCCACCTGGGTCATGAGCCACCTCTGTATAGTGCATCCATGCTGTATACACTACCCTCCTGCTGGTCACTTAGCTGTCTCAGTTACTAGACTGTCACAATACTGCAGTGTTTGTGTTTCAGCATCCCTTCTACTTTACTTACTAATGGTTCCCAAGCATAACAGCAATGATACCAGCAATCTGGATATACCAAAGAGAAGTCATGACATGCTTCCATTAACTTAAGGAAAGAAGAAAAATCATGCTGAAGTGTTAGGACCTACAGAACAATAGGGTCTTGCGACAGAAAAAAAATACGTACATACCTATTATCACCAGATATTATTATAATTGTCCTTTTTATTATTAGGTATTGTTGTTGATGCTCTTAGTGGACCTAACTTATAAATTCACCTTCATCCTAGGTAGGTATGTATAAAAAGCATAGTGCACACAGGATTTGGCATTATCCACAGTTCCTGCCACCCACTGGGGGCTTGAGACATATCCCCTGAGACCAAGCATGGACAACTGTATGTTTCCACTATAAAAATCTTGGAGAAACTAATTTATAGCAATCTATGCAGATCAGTGACTGTGTGGGGATGTAAGTATAAAGGGGCAAAGGAAATCCTGGGGGAGCTTGGGGCCAGATGTTCTCTGGGGTAACTTTCTCAATTCTGCAGCAGCAGCTGTGCAGAAGCGGCCACAGTGAACAGGCCTGGTGCATCTGACCTGCAGGCCAGGTCTACCCACCCCTGTACCCTACTAAGGTAGGGCCATAAGACTTGTGCAGGACAAGAAGGCTTCCTGCCGCTCCCACTGAGCGCTCCCTCCTCAGGGCACCCGAGGTTCTTCATTCCTATATCAGAAGAGCCCCGGGAACCATGAAACCTGGCTGCCAGTCGCACCCCAGAGCTTGGACTCAGAGGCAAAAGGACACGCACAGTATGCTGGAGACCCGACAGGGGGACAGGGCCCCAACATCAGCCTATCTACTGTCCATGACTGTCGGGGTTACCCTGAGGCCCATCTCCATTCTCGGAGCCCAATGCAGCCTTGAGCTCAGCTGGATAGATAGGTTCTCCTGTACCCTGGAGCTGGCCAAACTCAGCCTCATTACCTGGCACACACCATCATTCCCAAACGGCCCTGCATACTCAACCTAGGCTGTCCTGAACCACCATCACCATTCTCTGCATGCCTGGTCCCTCCCCACAGTGCCCTCCAGGGAAAGGTGCAGGCATGACATGAACCCCCTGAGCCAGAACTTCCACCTGCAGGGGTGTGCGGGGCGGGGGGGGCCTCCTCCCTTTCGACCCCATTCTCTGCCTCCCACTTCATTGCATCCTCCCTCTCTGCAAACCTTCAAGACAAGCGAAGTGCTCATGGGCCCCTCACCATTTCTCAGCTCCCCTTTACAGCAAAATTCTCCAATAAGTTACAACTCCTGCTGTCCCAGACTCGCCTCCTCCCTTCTCCAGGTAAATTCATCCAGGACTTGGGCCTCCACTTCCAGAAGGCTTGCCAAGTCACCACAGACCCCCTGTGGCTAACACCAACATTGTTCTCAGACCTCACTTCCTGGGACTTCCTGGGGAGTCATCACTCTTCTGATATGTACCCTGCAACTGGCCACGAGGACCCCACCCCCCTGTCCTCATCTATGCCCCAACTCACCTTCAGCCTCATCATGACTCCCAGCTTTCAGATGTCACTGCTGTGCTGGTAAATGCCACTCTATAGCGCCAGCCCAGCACACTCTCCCAAATGCCAGGCCCATTCATCCAATTAGCTCGCACTTATGGATAGGTGAGTGATGACCTATAACCCCGGCTGACTCTGCCCGACCTGTGGATGCTGTAGATGCCAGCACGCCCCTCCCCAACCCCATCTGCCTGGTATGCCTGGGCCACATTCCTCACCTCCTCCTGCCACTGGCTCAGGGGGGACCACAGCCACTTGATTTTAAATCATAAGCACCTCAGACCATTGAGCATGCACTATCTACCCCAATTCAGGACTAAACCCAGTACTTCTTTCCAGCTTTTCATCTGCCTCCATATGACCCAAGCTCCCATAGGGCAGGGCTTCTGTCTCCCGGCACCTTGCTGTCACCAGCTCCCAATAAACATTTTCTGGAGCAAGCAGTGAAATTCCACAAAGTAGACAAATCTGTCAGGTGGAAGGAACCTTTAAGGGATCCCCTTTACTTGCAATTTTGTTCCCTGCAGTTTTAGTTACCAGCAATTAGCCACAGCCCAAAAATAATGGAAGACTGCATAAACAAGTTACAAGTTTTATATAATTTTCATTACAGTATATTGTTAGGATCATTCTATCTTATTAATTACTGCTTAAGTTAGAAGATAAGCTTTACCACAGGTACATATGCACAGGGGAAAGATGGTTTCTATACGGTTTGGTAGGATCTAGTGTCAGACATCTGCTGGGGGTCACAGGGCTTGTCGTACATGGGTCCTCTGTATAAAGAACCCAAGTTGTGAATGTCACCTGCCAGGCCCTGGAGGTGCTGGGCCCAGGGCCCTGTGACTGGGATACACAGGACCCCTGGGAAGAAAAGGGTCATGCAGAACGATCTAAATGGGGAGAAAGAGGCCATGTGTTCACACAGGACAGTGCTGTGCCTGGCACCAAGGCAGGCAGCAGACAGCCACACACCCATGAACATGAGCCCTCCCAGCCCTGCGCAGGACAAAGCCGTGCCACCAGTGTCATTACAGGGCACAGCTGGGCACTCCAACCCAAAAACACAGGCCAACAATAATGACAATGACCTAAAGATAACAGCCAAGTTCCAAACACAGGGTCAGAATAACACTCAGCCAGGCGCAGGCTTAACCATGAACTCACTTCCTTCCCAGCAACATCAGAACAACATGCTACCCTAAAGGACAGACACCCAGATTCTAGAACAAAGCAAATCACACTCTGGCCACCCAAGCAACTCTGATTTCTTGCAATATGGCACAAAATTTTTTTCTTAAATTAAAATTCTAGGTAAGCAAATTTTACTACATAGTTAAGGTTTATGCTAGATACACCATTTTCTGCTAGTCATAGCTTCAGATTACCTGGCAGATCTTCCACCAAATAGAAGGAGTAAACCAGACCCTGGAGAAGGCAGGGTGCAAGTGCAGGCTGGCAATAGGCAGGGGACTGACCAGGCTCATGCTCGCCAATAAAGGCAACCATTTTAGAGACTGAGTCCTCAAACTGCAGTCCAAAACCCACTTATTTATTGCACAGTGCCAACACTGCAATTAAACCTGAATATCCAATGCTGGGCTGCTGGGGTGATTTGGCTTGCCTGTAACAGAGAAGGCTCCGCGTGTCCACTGAGGCACATGTGCCATAAGTTCACCATCACTGGACAAGGCGCTGGCTGCCTCACAGTGACACCTCTGCCGCTGGATGATACTGCTATTGGTCTCCAGGGCCTTCATCTCCTCTCCTCGACTGCTATGGGAAAGGAGCACTCTCTACTGTTCAGGTCCCAGAGAATATATATAAAGGGTCAGTAATTATTGATCTCCTGATTGCTTCACGGAAGCCAAATCTCCATTATTAACATGTAGGAGCATGGATTCCCACAAATCAATCTCTATGTAAACTGCCTGAGGAAATTAAGAGACCTAATGGAGATCCTCACTCTGTGTGTGTGTGTTTGTGTGTGTGTGTGTGTGTGTGTGTGCAAGAATGCACGCCTGGGGACAGAACCCTCAGCCCCCTTTTTAGTTTTCAGGTAGGGTCTCACTGAGTCACGTAGAGCTTGTGACTCAAATTTGTAATCCTCCTGCCTCATGGTCCCACAGTGCTGATGGAGATGTCTCCTTTAAGCTTACTTAAAATAATAATTCCACTGTAACAGAATTAAATATATAGAAGTATAGAAAAAGGAAAAACGTACAAGTTCTCTACTCTTCTTCCCTCCCCCTCAACATACATACACTTTCACAGACATGCTTCTACATGCACACACTATGTTACACATTCTCATTCAGTTTCACATTTACACACTCATACTTACACTCATTCACACTCCTACTGATATACTTCCACATATTCGCTCTTACACTCGCACAAACACTTCCAAGTCTACTACTGTAACACTCATACACACTCTCATACATGCAGTCTCACATACCCACACTCTCAAACACACTCATAGTCACACACACACTCATAGTCACACACACACTCCCTCATACTTCCACTGAGACACACACACTCACATTCACACTCCTCCTCATCCTTACTAGCTACAGCCTTGCTGCCTCTCATTAGGGTGGTGCTGAAGACACAGGTATATGCTTCCAGACACATGCATTTAAGTGTGTGATGCACTTGTGCATAAGGAACTTCTGTGCATAAGTACCTATAAGCATGCGTGCAAACAGTACTATATGGTAGAGTCTAGGCTAAGGGATGATGCTTTTCCTGCACACATTGGCACATCTTCTAAAGCACACCCTGAACTGTTTCATGAAGTAAACTGTTTCATGACATGTTCTGGGGGTGAACTGGGGTTCTCAGATTAACTTTTAATTATGGAGTATTTCAAAAGAACATATAAGTGGCCAGAATAGAGCAAGAAACCTGGAAACTCTCACCCAGTCTCCACATGCTCTGGCCACAGACACCCCCTGCCCTCCCAAACTCTCCCACCCACAATAACCTAAGGCATATCTCAAACATCTTACAGGGAACACATTGTATTCATCACTAAAGAGTAAAGATGGCTTCAACATAACCACACGGCTGTCATTAAGGAGTCCCTCAAAATAACCATTCACTCAATGAATATCCACCTATCTCACACATGGCCTAATTCTGAAAGCAGAAAACATGAATCTGACCAAGAACTCTGTGTCCAGGTTTGTCCAAAGCCTGTAATCTCAGGGTGCCATTTAGAAGTAACCCAGGGGAGGGGTGCAGTGGCTGCCCTCATTGGCAGCATCTTCGAATTTATACCAAATGACAGGATCTTGGTTCTGAGGCTCACACAGGCCCTGCAGGAGTGGCTGTGAGGCTGCTCTCTGGGCCCCTGGGGCAGGAGCTGGGCAGCAGAAGTGGCCCTGTGTGGACAACACAAATGCACTCAGGGAGCATTACATGAGCTGGAAAGAGCCACATAATGCACAGCAGCCAGTCTTCACTAGCACCCCCAAAACACCCCCCTTGGCTTTAGAGGAGACCCCTGGTCACCCATCCACACACAGGTCAGCCTCCAGTTAGATACCACCTCCTAACAAATCTCCACTTATTCCTGTGTCCTTTCTTCACAGCATAGTCACACTGAGTGGCCAGCACATCTCTCCTAGCCAGGTGCAGATGAGCTTGCCCGGCCACACTCTGAGTCTTCCAGGGACAGCCACCATGGCCTTCAATGGAGATGGCACACGTACAGCTGCACTTGCCAAGCCAGGGACAGACCAAGGCCGAGGGGAGACAGGACCCTCCCCCAGTGACCCTGCCTAGTTCCTGCTCACCTCCTGCTCTTCCTCCTGCAACTGTCAATGACTGCTCCCACTTGGGGCCTGCAGACAGCAGCCTGTCTCCCCATGAATCCCCTGAATGGGCAGCACTAACACACTATCATGCCAGGAAGGGTCCCAGAGCCCAGGGACATGGCACAAAGCGCCTGGGAAGGGGACTAAGAGTCACTCACTGATCCACCATGCAACTTTCCAAGAGTCCTTTAAACCAAGCAAATTCTCAGCATGAAGAGGAGCTTGCTGTAGATTACAAAACAAGAAATGTACACCCTTCCAGGGCATAGCAGAACCAACCCAGGGACAAAGAGGGTGCCCCAAGGGAGGACCCAGATCCCAGCTCGACTCACTACACAAAATAAGGGAGTCAGGACCCTGCAGCCAGCCTTACAGTCTGCCCAGCCCTCCCTGGGCAGGCTACTCCAGAAAACAGCAGAGAGATGGAGAAAATCATTGATCTTTGCAATCCATTATTGATTGCACTCTTGTGCTGGCACCAGAAGCCTTTTCCTCCCTCTTCCCCCACACCCGCCATTAGTATGAATTCCCAAGCACTGGCCACACACCCAAGCCTAGTGTGAGGCAGGCAGCTCTGGGAAACATCTGTCCTAACAAGCCACGCCGAGTGACTGTCTACAAGTGGATGATATCATCAAGGTCAGCTCCTTGGGCCCAGACCCACTGGACAGTGGTGGCAGGGTGGCCAATGCCACGAACCCCACACCTCACCCCAGGGTGAGTCTACCTGTCAGGACCCCAGCCACCAGGGAGGGTCCCTTACTTTCAGCCAATTCTGTGTGCACTGATCAGGAGGGTGGGCTAGTGAGGAGCTCTTCAGAGTGCAGGAAGACCAGCCCTCAGGGGAAGACAGTTTACTCCCCACAGGAGGCCCCAACTGCCTACCAGCTGGAACTCAGGGTCTCGCCACATGATGCAGGAAAGGGACCCCAGGAAAGTGCTCCTGCTACCACCATGTTTTCATGTCTCTATTTGTGTGACTCACTGTGTGGACTACAGACACTTGTACCAGTGAGAGGGTTTGGCCTTCCGGGGGCAGTCAGTCCTTCACTCAGAAACTTCTCTTCATCATCCTATCCCGATCTCCAAAAAACCGCCAGCTTCCTTCTTTTCAGTGGCCGATCACCAAGACATGATGTGCACAGACACCAACGGTCAAAGTGACAATCAGGGCATTATTTTCTCTACCAGGATCTTCCCAGGAGCTGGCCTTGGCTGCCAGTTTCTGGGACACAGTAAACATTCCCAAATAAACTCGCCTGGACAGCCAGGGGGCAGGTCCCAGGACTGGGGCACAAATGAGGTGACAGGTCACTGGTGTCATTTCACCTCCTCGGAAAGGAAACTTGCATTTGGTGGCGCCTGGTGCACTTGGAAAGATTCCCATCGCCAGGGTCAAATGGCTGGCCACAGGCCCTGGGTCCAGCAAGAGCCTGGCCACCCACGGCCTAGAATGTGGTCAACACAGAGTGAGGTTAAAAAAAAGAGAGGCTTCATGTGGCCAATGCTCCAGAGAGCAGGGACTGGCCTCTGCAACAGGCCCCATTCTGGGCGACCCGGATCTACAGACTACTGCGCACCCACACACCCACCCTCCAAAACACTAAATCAAACAAGAGGTCGACTCCCGCTAGACGCTGTGTGCACGTCTTCAGTAGCAAAACCCCAGGACCCCCGGCCCCCTGCAGCTCACCAAGCTGAGGCAACAGGTGCAGCCCAGCTAAGGCTTGTGGTTCTGGCCGGTTCAGACCGCAGCAGCCCAAATCCTACAGGAAGCCAAGGCCTGCAATGCCCGTGGGCTCTGGGGCGGTGACCGAACCGCGCGGCCCGACCTCCCCACCTGTCTGAGTGCGAGGCCCTATCTGGGGCACACAGAGGCCGCAGCCTCCCAGACCAAAATAGCAGCCCATGGGCCGGAGCCAGTGACCTCCGTGGTCCAGACCAAGCGGCCCGGCGTGCGGACCCGCGAGGCCTGAGGCTGGCGGACAGCGGGGCCTGGCCGACCGCGCCGCCCCCTCCCCAGCCCGGTCCGCGAGCCCCCGCCCCGCTTCCAGGAGCCACCTGCGTGCCGGGCGGAAGCGCGGCAGGGGGGAACCCCGGGGACTCGGGGGCTCCAGAGGCTCTGAGGCGCCCAGGCGGGGCCGGGGAAGGATCAGCGAGGACTGTCTGGGGGCGACCGGAGGAGCTGGGGAGGAGCTCAGGAGGTCTGGGGGTCCTGGCGCGGCTCTGGAAGGGAACCCCGCGAGGGATGTGGGCTGGGAAGGGGCTCCGCGAGGGTCCAGGCCGCCCGCCACCTGCCCAGCCTCGCGCCCGCCCGCCGCTCACCTGGGGCGCTTCCTCCGCGGCGGTCTGGGCGCCAGGAATGGCGGCGGCGGCGGCGGAGACGCAGCGGGCGAAGGAGACGCAGGCTGAGGGCTCGAAGAGGCGCGGCCAGGCCGGGGTCTCGGGATGCTGCTGCTGCTGCGGCGCGAGGGCGCGGACGCCGGCGCGGGGACTGAGAGGTGGGGTGGCACGTAGGCCCCTCCCCGCTCCCCCGTCGTCCCTCCCCTCCCTGGCCCCGCCTTCCCCCTCCTCCCCTTCCTCACCTCACTTCCCTTCCTCTTCTTTCCTTCCCCTCTCTTCACCCTCCTGATGCTCTGCTCTCCTCTGCTCCCCTGTGCTCTAAACTCCCCTCCCTCCCACTTGCCTCCCCTTCTTTCCCACTTTACCCCTTCTTCCCTCCTTCCCACCTCCTCCCCACCCCCTATGCCCCACTGCAAGGCCCGAGGTTGCCCCCTACCCAGGCCTGGTCTCTGCTGGGTCAAGGGCAGACTTCCAAGGCAAGGTGCCCTTCCAGCCCCTTCCTCACCACCTCCCGAGGAACCACTTGTTCCTTCTGGGGGCCTGGACTGCCGCCTTTTCCAGGCCCCCACAGATCACTGAGGTGTCCTACCTACGCTCCAGCTCCAGCTCCGCTAGGGACCCGACCTGCCTGTGCACCAAACCTGCAGGACCCTGGGCTCTTGGCTCAGGACTATTCCAAGCCAAGACCTTGTCGTGTTCCCGGTGTGAGGTAGGCAGGCAACTGCTGTGCCCCCATGCTGACCTTTTGCCACATGCTCCTCAGTTTCCATGTCAGATGGCAAAGGGTCCCCATTGTAGCTCCTGGAGTTTGTGATTAAACTACAGGTTTGAGGAGCTGGGGCTCTCAAAAGTTGGTGCTGAGACATGGCCTTCACTTCTTCCCAGAGACACAGATCCGTCCACCCACCCGCCCCCACCGGGACCCAGTTCCAGAACAAACAGGGTAGGATTTTCCCCAAATGTGAGAAGCCAAGCCTGGCTCCCTGGGCTGCAGGTGGCCCTTAGCTGGGTGGCAGTGGGCTGCTGGGGGACCTCAGGCTGTAGAGTTAGCAAAGGAGGCCATTCTACATGATCAAAGGTTAACGTGGCCAAACTGGGGCCAAGTGGGCTCGGGTGGGAGCTCAGCCCTTCTCCCTCTGCCCCAGGAATCTGCAGCTGGAGTCTGACAGGACCTAGCTTGATGCTTGGCTCAGTTGCTTCCAGCTGACCTTGGGCCTCAGCTCTCTGCTGTCCCCAACCTGAAGACAGGGCACCCATTGGGAAGGGGAGTGGGAACACAGAGAATGGCAGTGTGTGCCCGGCCTTCAGTGGTGGTGACGATCGCAGGGAAGGAGCAGAGATTTCTTTTCTCCATTTTCTTTCAGCGGGAGGAATCCATGCATCGTGTCCCCACCTATTTGGTTCAGGGTACTACAGGAAATTATTAGACCAGGGCTGATTTCACAGCACCTATGCCCTGTGAAAGGATGCACGTGTATGATTTACAAATGCAAGTATTGCAGACATAGTAGGGCATCCTCCTTGGTTCTTCACGGGTGGGCCACATCTAGATTATTGTGTCCTTGCTTGGTGTCTAACGCAGCCACCAGCATGCCTGGGAGGGTAGCTGTCCCACCAGGAGCCTTCTGTCTGGAAATCCATGTGTAGAGCAGAAGACATCACAATCCACATATTTGCAAATTTGTTCAGGGAAGAAGGATTGCCCTGTGGGATCACCAAGGGCAGAATGAGCACAGATGGATGGAAATTAGATGAAAAAGTGGGTTTCCACCCACTATGAGTGCTTGTTGACAGAAATCCCTGCCAGAGGAGCTGGCCACCCCTGCAGGGCCAGTGTCTAGACAGATCTGGGGCTAACACAGACCATCTTGAGGGGCCCTGCAGCCAAGTAGGCAGGTGGCACTTGTCAACGACTGCTGGAACCTCTTCACGTTTAGACCCTTGCAGTCTGGGCCTGGTAGAAGTCAGCCCAGGGTAAGCAGACACTTTTCATGGATGTCCCAGCACTCATACTTCTGGACTTGAGACCTTCAAGAATCCTAAACCTCTCTACCTAGGTAGAGAGGGGATGGGACAAAAATAAATGAGACCTTGAAAGAGCTCCCAAGTACATCCCACACATGGGAGGGCTGCATTTCCTGTTCCCTTCACTCAAGTATAATGGCCCAGGACCCCCAAAGTGACCCAGTTTGTCTTTTTGTTGTTGCCTGTTATTTTATTGTGGCAGATTTCATACAGATGTGAAAGAATGGCAAAATAAACCCCAATCTCTCTTATTTTCTAACCTACTTACCTTCCCCTCCAACATTAATTTCAAGCATATCAAAGATATTGTGCTGGCCAATTTGTCGCTGAGCCTCCCCAGAAAGGCTGAGTTTGGATATTTAAGGTATCTTTGGTAAGTTTTTCTCCATTTCCGCATCAGAACATCAGCATCAGGAAAATGCAGAGGAGCAAGAGATAATATTTAAGTCCCAAGTGAGAAAGAAGCTCAGGTGTGACAGCTTAAGTCACACAAACACTGCTTGGCTTCAAGCATCACTTAGCAGGTGTGCAGGGACATGTATCTCTCGTCCTCTGCCCTTGCTTCTGCCTGCGTGCTGCAGGTGTACAGGGTTGACAGGGCCCAGGTTGCCCAAATGGGGAGCATTTTTTTTCCAAGAAAAGCTGATGGTTTCCATTCAGCTGTGGTGAGTGTTGGTGTCCAGGCTGGACCCATGAGAGAATGAGCACAGGGAGTGGAGAAATGGCCTCTGTAGACTCAGAGACCTGCAAGTCTCTCAGTTCTGGAGAGATGCCTTTTGCCCAGAAGTGCTCTGTGACACGGAATGGCACCTCTGCTGTTGCCCTCTGGTAGATTCTGGGGAGGAGGGGGACGTGTCACCACATCATGCCTGTTAGTCCCTGTCCCTTAGCCACCCCAGTAGAGGCCCTTCCTGCCAGCCTCCAAAATAAAGTCTCCTCACTGGTCACCCCCAGGCACACAGAGAAAGTGCTTAGGCTGGAAGAGGGAAGCCGCTCAGGATTCTGAAGCCTCCAGGTGCCCTTGGTCCCCTCCTGTGTCCCCGTCACTGTGAAGGAAGCAGTCCTCAGAGGGCTGTTTTCCTTAAAACCACATGGTGAAGTTTGGGGCTGGCACTAGCAGCAGAATATAAATGAAGGCTGCTGAGACTTTGCTGTTGTTCCTTGCTCCCTGCGTGGTGTCTTCACTGTCAAACCAGAGTACTAACTAAATCTGGTTAAGGCTGTAATCTAGCCCTCAGCACACTCTGACTGTAGCACTTCCCACATCCCTGTGCACAGCAGGGTAATGGAGGCAGCCTTTGTCACACAGATGGAGTTGTAAGTGTTTCAGGGAGGGTGTGCATTGATTACCCCAGGTCCAAGCAGGGGAGAGTCAAAGTCAGTGATGCTGCTGGGTGCTGCCTATCCCACCATCAGCCTGACCAGAGATGGCACCTCCTCCTTGCCCTCCTACTTGCCCTCTGCCACCAGCTGCTGGAGCCCCAGGTGCTCCTTGCACTTCCTGCCCATTGGCAGTCACCCAGCGTCATTTCCTCCAATGCCTGCCCCTGCACTCCAACAGTAGGTGTCTCCTGCCCCATGTGGCCACTATGAAGTCATCCTATTCCTCTCTCATCTACACCAGGCCTGCACAGATTCCACTAGATTTGTTACTGAATATTTCTTCTTTCTTCTCTGATCTACAGACTTCCTCTCAGAATGATGCTTCTAATTACATAGTGTCAAATACAGTAGAAATGAAACCAGCTATACCAGAATCCAGTAATCAAATTGTTTTAAAATGTGATCCATTTGCTTCTTATTTATATACTGAATATTACACTTTTGCAATGGGTCTAATGACAAATATTTCAAAATTGTAACTACCCAAGATTTTAAGCTCTGGACAACTGAGCTGTGGTTTCTCCTGGGGACAAGGTTGCACACACTCTGTAGTTCTGTCGCCTACATGGGGACCTCAAGAAAATGCATCATCTCAGAGGTTGGTGGGAAAAATTCTTATTCTTTTCTTATCCATCCCATCTGGATGGGCCTTCCAAAGGCTATCAGATTAAAATTGTTATCTTAAAAGAAAGGCACCAGAATCCCCAGTATCTCACATAATGTTTGTGTAAAATTGCCCTCAGATATGTTTAGCATATTAATGGAAACAGGACTCTTGGTCACAATGGGGAGAAATGCTGCTCAAACTCTTTCTCACTGGCATCTAACAGTCCTTGCAGGTACAGTTAGGTGCAGGAGCTCAGCAGCCATTGTGTAGTCTTCCTCCTCCCTCCTTTCTCTGACTCTGTTTCCCTCTTCCTCTCTAAATGGCTCTGGTTTTATTTGGGTGTTGGTTTGATGTCTCCTGGCACAAGGCTGCTGGCAGCCAAGATCTAAATTGATGATAACAAAGACTTTTGTACCATATTTCCAGTCAAATGGGAGAGCTTTTATTGGCTCTCATGGTAACCCATGGATTTGCAGCTATGGATGGGGATGGTGTGATTGTTGATTGTGATGTGTCAACTCGACATGAGTAAGACCTGCCCAGCAGATTAGTAAAGCTCCAGGTGTGTCTGTGGATCATTGACAAACAGGCTGTGAACTGAGGAGGAAACACCCATCCTGGATGTGGGTGCCACCAACCTACAGGCTTGTAGCCTGGCCAGAACAAAATAGAAAGAAGTCTTCCTTTCAAAGGAGGAGCTCCAGTCTTCACCATTGCCTTTGAACATTTGTCTTCATTTCCTTCAGGCTTCCAGCACAGACTCATCAATCTTCCAGCTCAGACCCTTCAGCTTTCTGACATTGACTCACACCAGACTCTGCAGAGAACTCCAGGCCTTCCACCTTCAACTGGATCTTCCACTTTTCTAGAGCTCAGAGGACCATTTTGCATTCTTCCACCCCTGATTCTGCAGGTAGCCATTATAAGCCTATCTTGTAAATCCTTTAGGCATTTATATATATATATATATTTTATATTAAATTTGTTCCTCTTGTGAATCCTAAACTGATACAGACGAGAACTGCAACTGCTCAGACTTGGACCGTAGGCCTACACCTGCAGCAGAGAGAAAGATCCAGAATCTCTGACAGCCACAGGCTGGGGGAAGAACAGCTCCCCAGTGCACAGATGGGTGCTGAGCAGACAAAACAGCATGTGTGTGAGAGCCAGAGGGCAAACGAGAAAATTCACAGTGTTCACAGGGTATGGAGTTCCCCCCTGTGAAAAAAGAATCTAAAATACTGTGGTTTGGCCAAGACAGAAGTACAGTTAGTTCTCAGCTAATATTGCCAGGTGTGGACAGGTAGGCCAGGAATCACAGGAGTTTTGCCTTCCTTCATTAGATGGATGCTCCCATCCACTCTGCTAGATGAAGAGGATGATTAGTAAATCCCATGGACCAGGAACAGCATGACCAATAGTGTCTTAGTCACTTTCTCTTGGCTGAGATACAATACACAGGACCCACAACTTAAATGAGAAAAGGTCTACTTTGGCTCAAGGTTCCATCCATAGTTCTCTGGCTCCAAGAGAGGAAGAGCATGGTGGATGGGCCTGGGTAGAGAAAGCTGCTCACACCATGGTGGCCAGAAAGCAGAGAGAGAGAGAGAGAGAGAGAGAAGGAAGGAGCCAGGGAGGAAGATACACCCTTCCAGTTCATGCCTCAGTGACCCACCTTTCCCAGTCCAGCCTACATTCCAGTAGCACACCCATCCACTGATGAGTACATCACCTCCATGATCCAACTATCTCCCACAAGTCCTGCCTGTGAGCACATAAAGCTTTGGTGGGACATTCTTGATCTAAACCATAACAAATACACCAAAAATCGATAGATAAAATATACCAGGAAGATTGTGTTCAGTAGGTTCTTTACATTGGAAAGAACTTTCTCAATAGATTTGATAGACAGAGAACAGTGTGATCAACATGATCAGTTGATTCAAGCAATATCTAGAAGTGGCACACACCACTTCTGTCATGAACTATTGACTAGGTCTAAGTCTTGAGCCCACATGTAGCTGCAAGGGAGATTTGACAATGTGGTCAATAGCTGAATCAGTATGTAACCAGCTAAAAGATTTTTATATTAAGGAAAGGAATATAGATATTCATGGACACTTAAGAGACTGGCATACATGCTCTAGTGTAATAAGTGCTACATAAATTTAAGTGGACAACTGATCATCTACTAGAATGTCTAACATTAAAAACATCCCAAGTTGGCCGGGGATTTAGCTCAGTGGTTCCGCTGCCTGCCTCGCAAGCACAAGGACCCGAGTTCAATCCCCGGTACCAAAAACAAAACAAAACAACAAAAACACCCCAAGGTGGCAACATATAGAGCCACTAAGCCATTCATACACTGCTGCTAGGAGTGTGAAATAGTGTAGCCACTTTGAGAAAATACCTAACAGTCCTCTTAAGCTAAGTATATGTTTGCAATATAACCTAGCAATTCCTTTTCTGGGTGTATATCTAATAAAATTAAGTACATACGTTCACCAAAAGACTCATGTCAGAATACTCATAGACTCTGCATTTGTTGTAACCTCAAATTTGAAACAATTCAAGCATCCATCAATGACAGAAAGGCAAAAAAAAATAGTATATTTATGCAATAGAATTGAACTGAGCAATGAAAAAGTAAAAACTGCACAACAAAATGACTGAGTGTCTTGGCTATAACATAATGAGATGTCAGGCCAGAAGGCTGTGATACAAAGTCACTTATCCTGTAGTCCAGGAGAGAGGAAGGGTGGGAAAGAGGGAGGAGGAGCTGGCTTCAGGAAATGGTTGTAACCAGTCCCTCCCCCAAACCCATTTTGGTGTAAGTCCATCAATGGATGAATTCATCGAGGCTAGAACCCTCATGATCTGACCCTATCACCTCTCAAGGGCTCTGCCTCTCATCACTGCTGCCTTGGGGACCAATCCTTCAACACAGGAACTCTTGGGGGATATTTCTGACTCATAAAATAACACACATCACAGATCCTTCTGTGGATCAACATGTGATCTCCTGGAGCATTCCTGCTGCTGCCTGCAGGCTGACTTCTGTCCTGGACAAAGCCAAGGTTTAGTTCCCAGACAAAAGTTCAGTATGCACAGCATGTGACCTAGCCTGTGTTTCAGAAGAAGGAAGGAGCAGGTCAGTGACTTTTCTTCCTCACTGGCCGAGCCATTTCTAGGCCGGCATTGAGCTTGAGCATCTCAGCTTCCCACAGAGCCCTTCTGTACCCATTTGAATATTTTTCATAACTTCAGCATGCAGCAAGAGCCCAGGATTAATGTGAATGCGCCTGTGTCAGAAGCTTCTGAACAAAACCAGGCAACAGTGCCAGCTATGTACTGGTTAGGTCCCTGCCCTGGGAGTGCAGGCCACCCCCACCTTAGGCACCTGGGACATGGTGGAAAGGAAGTTGCCTTGTGTCTGGGGAAGGAAGACACTGTGACTTGAGCTCTGCCCTGGATTTTGCAGACATTTGGAGACTACAAGAATTGAACTCTTGGAAGAGAAAGGTCAAGACCTCATTGTCATTCTTCTGACCTGTGGTTTTTGTCTTCTGTCTGCCTGTGACTCACAATAGCTGCCTGGAAACCAGACAGGCTTCCTTTCATGGCATCTCCGAACTTTGCTTGCCCTCTGTCCCGGCAAGTCTCTGCACCTGCCTTATCTTTCTGTCCAGAACAACGGTCACATTTGCTTGGCGGTGCTAACCAATGCTTCATATTTTCACGATGTTTAGGTCCCTGATAGGGCAAGAGAAATAGTATGTTTTGAATGGAAACACCACATGCCCACAAGTGACAATAGTTCCTGTCTGGTAAGGATCTAGTTCTAACAAGCTAGATAAGGGAAAGACTTTGCTTTAAGAAGTCTCTGGATGCGCTGGCAGAAATAAAAAACATATTCACATCAGGCCATTTTCTAAGCATCATCAGATGCAAACCTACTACCTCTCTGCCCATGCCAGGGGCCTGTCCACATGTCGCTCCTTCAAGGATCAGTACATCCTCTTCACAGCCAGCACTTTGTCATACAAGCATCAGAGAGTGCGCTTAAACAGACTGAGATGTGCGGGTCAGTCCTACAACTTTCCCTCTCCATGTCATCAAAAGATGAGGTAAACATGAGCTGTCTGAGCCTCTGCTAGCATAACACACTCTTGTGTTTTACATTCATCTAGTTTTAGTGAGTAGAGGGAGCATACTCTAGAGTAAGGTTAAACATGTGGCAAATATATACCAGGTATTCTACCCAACCCATAGTTGTATGTGCTGTACTTTTATAACACTGCTAGCTCAGTAGGTTTGCTTACACCAGCAGACCACATGCATGTGAGTAGTGTATTGCACTATGATGCTATGACAGCCAAGATGTCACTGGATGATGGGAATTTTTCAGCTCCACTGTACACTCATGGGATCACTGTACCATGTTGTCCCTTGCTGACCGAAATGTCATTTTGCAGTGTAATTCTATTGTCAAATATTAAGTGTGAATCCTTATTTTTCACACTCATTGTGGGCAATCTCATTTGATTTTCCATTGTTCTCTAGAGATCTCCAGAAACAGTAGATGATCATGGCAGGGGAGAGGGGGAGGAAGGAGGAAGAAGAGGAGAAGGAGGGGAGGAGAATTGGATCGCATAATCATGGAGTCAGGGAAATCTTTGCAACCTGGAGACCCAGGAAAGCTGATTGTGTCATTCAGTGTGAGTCCAAAGGCCCGAGAACCAGGGAAACCAAAGGTAAAAGTCTAAGGACAGGAGAAACTGGATGTCCCAAGCCAAGCAGGCAGGCAGGAAGGAGTCAGATCCTCTCTCTGTCCTCTCTCTCTCCTCTATTTGTTCTATTTAGGCCCTCAGGGGAATGGATGCTGCCCACTCACATGAATAAGGGTCATTACTTCACTGTGTCCACCAACCAAATGATAATCTCACTCTGAAACACCCAGAAACAACGTGTAACCTGGCACCCCTTAGGCCAGCCTGGTGACCACGTACCCATCACATCCTCTAGGCAAGGTGAGAAGCAAGTGCCCCTGCTCATCCCACATCCCTTCCCCTAAGTCCACCTTCCCTTCCCATTCTACACTCCTCGATGCATCACTTTTCACATTTTGAATGTTCTGCACTGCAACCTTTATGGATTGATTTAAGGAAGAGAACAACCCCGAAGAACATGCTCATGATGATGATTCCTCAGCGACCATTGACAAGTGAGTAACAGAGCAGTCTGGGCATGGATAGGGCTCTGAACATGCACAGACTTATTTGCTCAGAAATCCCTAAAAAATAAGAACTATTCACATCACATTAATGTGTTGGGTAGTAGAAGTAATCTAGAAATGGTTTGAAGTATATAGGTGGCTGTGCGTAGGTTATGTGCAAATAGTACACTCTTTTGTAAAAAGACTTGAGTAAGGGTTTTGGTAGCCATGGAGGGGGTTGGGACATAATCACTTGCAGACACCAAGGGATCGCTATAATTTCCTTTTCTCTGATTTTTCACTTCTTGTAATTCCTGCCATTCAAATGTTGGTCTTTGTGAACGGATGCTTTAATTTTCTGTTTCCCCCTTGTATGATTCACCTTTTGTACCTGTTGGTCCTACTTTTTAATTCTCTTCACCTGCTCTTCTTATTTTTCTGTTACTTTTTCATTTTGGCTATGTGAGTTTTAATTTCCAAGAGCTCATTCTTCTCAAAAGCTCTCTTTTATGGGCTGGGGATTTAGCTCAGTGGCACCCCTTCTGCCCCACAAGCACAAGGTCCTGAGTTCGATCCCTGGTACTAAAAAAAAAAAGCTCTCTTCTTTACAATATCTTGTTTATATTTCACGGAAGCAATAGTATCTCTGTTCTCTGGGGATTGTAACTTTAGTTTTTTAGGAAATATGTGGCTTCCCGTTTTTCCTCTGTGTTCCTTCTCTTGGGTGGGTCTACCTGTTTCTTTCTTTCAGTTGCCAGCCTTCTCTCCTGGTGACCCTGGGCCACATAGTCAAAACCAGCAATGACACAGAACCCTGAGAGACACTGATCACAACACCGTAGAGCATAGGCACTTCTTTGGGCCCTGGGTTTTCTGTGTTAATGAAAATTTTCTCCTTGACTGTGGATTTCTCTAGGAAGCAAGGTCCCTATCTCTTACCTGGATGGGTGAGGAGAGGGAGAAGTCAGCCTTGCTGCCCTGTCCTCAGGCTGAGCTGGAGAAGGGGCCAGAGGGTTTTCTGTCCACCAAGCCAGACTTTAATCCTTAGAACCCTGTACTCCTTTGTCCTTGGTATCTCTGAGGACAGAAAATTTTACCTTGTACCAGCTGAGCAGAAGAGAGTGTGGACATGAGAGTCTTTTTGCTGCTTAGATTATCACCCTGTTTTTCCATTTTTGGTGTCTACCTCATCTCCAATTCAAGGTTTCCAATTCCAGAGACTTTTCTGGGTGCTGAGCAAGTCTGTCTCAGTTCTCGACTTCTGCCCCACAGGAATAGTCTCTCTGCCAAGTAGGAATCAAGCATCCACCTTGCTTTTGAGCATCTGAACTTTGACTGACATCTTTAAACTGTAGTTATCTTCTTTCCATTCTCCTGATTGCTTGTTCCTACCCCTCCAGCATTTTACCATAGACATTTCCAAGTAGAAAGAAAAGCTGTGTGAGATGGTGAAAACTTGAGTATCACGAATTCTACCTCAAGTTGGTTATCCCACCCGTGTACATCTGGGGATCCATGCATTCAGCCACTGATCCATCTCAGTGGTGATGGTGGTGGTGAGGTTTCTGGGGCCTGCACACAGGGCCTTCATACTGAGTTATATCCTCAGGCCTTTTAAATTTTTTTGTTTTGAGACAGGGTCCTACTAAGTCGCAATTGCCATCCTGCTGCCTCGGTCTCCCAGAGTCCTCGAATTACAGACTTTCATCAACTTGCCTGGCTCCATTTGATTTTCAAAAATACATTTCTGAATTGCAGACATCATTACACTTTTCTAGAAAATTAATTTTAAAAATAGAAGCTATTTTTCCAGTGTCTGAGAAAATGTGTTAGAACTTTCATGACATTTCTTATGTTTATTTCTGCGGTGTCTCCCAAAAGCCTCATGGGTTTGGAAGGTGATTGAATCATGGGGGTGATGTATTCGCCAGCGGATTCATCCCCTCATGCAGTGGTGGTGAACCTATGGCACATGTACTACAGCGGGCACACAGAGCCCTCTCTGCCAGCATGTGAGCCAAGTCCCCAAGCATCACTGGAGCAGCCACATTAATTGTGCAAATGGATGCCAAATGCAAACTTTTACCTTTCAATAAAAAGTATCATTGAAAGTTCTGCTATTGTGTTTTTAAGACAAAAGGTGTTGTTTTTCTAAACTAAAAGCTCAATTTTCTGGTTTAATCTCTGTGTTGGCACTTTGTGATAAGTAAGTGGGTTTTGGGTAGCAGTTTGGGCACAAGTTTCACCATGCCTGCACTAAACAGTTCAGTAGTTGAGTGTGGAGCTGGAGGTAGGGCCTGGTCAAGGCAAGTCACTGAGGAGTGTGGCCTGGGACAGTCCATCTCCCTCCCAGATTCCTTTCTTCTCTCTCTCCTTCCTGGCAGTTTTCCTCCTTGGCAGACCCTTCCACCATGCCGTTTCTGCTACGGAGCTAGCCAGCCCAAATAAACCTCTACTCCCTTAAGTTGCAGGTGCTAGGTATTATGTCTCAGTGACAAGTGACCAAGACAACATTCTCTTCCGTTAGTGCAGCAATTGAGATTTTCTCTATGGTCACTGTTCTGTCTGTTCGCCCAGCTCCTGTCTCTCATTGTGAGTCTTCCTGGGTGTCCGGTCATCCTTGGTTGAGTTTTTAAGAATAAAGATCTGAGATAACTGATCCACATAGCTGGCCTGGCCTGTACTGTGGTCTGAATGTGTCCTTCCAAATTCATATATTAAAATTTATCAGCCAATGTGATACCTGGTATTAGGAGGGCCTCAAGGAAGTGATTAAATCGTGGGGTCAAAACCCTCATGAAAGGGACTAGGCCTTGAGGGAGAGGGGTGACCCTTCCATCTGTCCTGACATGTGAGGACACTGTGAGAGCGCATTACCTCGGAAAGAGGGATCAAACTTCAGCAGACACTGAACCTGCTGCTGCTTTGAACTTGGACTTTCCAGCCTCCAGAACTGTGAGAGATAACTTTATTATTATTCCTAACTGTCTATTATTCATCAAGTACCCAGTCTCTGGTATTTTATTACAGCAGCAAAAATGAAAACAACTTTCCTCTGTCTTTGAGATTTCCATGTTCCTGTTTTTCCCATAGAGAACGATTCCTGGGGCTCATTGCACAAAGAAACACTGTGCAGGTTGAAAGCTAGGGGTTGGTGTAGGCTTGGGGTTGGGTGGGAGAACTGTTTTAGCCTGGTGGACACCAGCAAAGCATGGAATGGTATGAGTGGACAGATGGATGTGGAGTTACCTCAGTTAACTTCCCCACGTTGTTCAGGGGTAGCAAAAGTGAAGCACAAATAGGTTCCTTTTATGCTTAAAAGGTGGGACTGGACCACCAGATGCTGCTGTGGCTCTTGTGTCTTCTTTGGTCTGGTGGCTCATCTGGTATGGGTAGGACAGTGGCCAGTCCAACAGCAGCACCAGCCACAGCCAAGTCCACCCTCAGCTTCTCTGTCCCTCAGGTCAGTTGCATGACTGTCTCTGGGATAAAAGTATCCCCTTCTTGCCCAGGACACCCATGTGATTGGGGCTTGGAGGAGATGGTTGCACCACGTGGCTCAGCCTGTCCTTGGATTCCAGAGTGAATGTAATCCCCCTCCACATCATTCTTCCTGACCCATGGCTTCTCCCCCAGACATCAGAGACAGCAGCCCCCCATGGCTGGAAGTGGTGGTGGACACCGCCAGAAGTAGTCTTATATTTCTGATGGAACCTGGTGGAGCAAATAAACTCCCAGGGAAGTTTCGAAGCTTATTTAATAGAGATACTTCTGCTTATTTACTTGGTTTTTATGTGTTCTTCTTTAGATAAAATATGGATGTTATGTTTATAATTAAATTAATTATGTGCAGCTAATACTACTTAATGACTCATGGTGTTTGCCTGCCAGGGAAACTGGGGCTCTGTTTACTCAGTTATAGGTCTCCATCGTACTTTAAAAAGATGAGGTGCAGGCTCCAAGCTGGAACTCGTCAGGAGAGGCAGCCTGCTGACTTCCTCTTGTGCCTCAGTTGCAGGCTTGGGTGTATGCATCTCAACCACCAGGCTCTATTCTAGGTCCTCAAGGACCTCAACAAAGGATTTTCATCTGAATCACAGGGAGTTTTGGAGATGTGTTATTCAGTTTTCATTGTTGAAACAAAATACTGGAAATCATCAACTTTTAATGTGAAAAGGTTTGTTTTGGCTCATGGTTTCGGAGAATTCACTCCATGGTCACTTGTCTCTGTTCCTCTGGGCCTGTGGTGTCACAGTACATCAAGGCAGAGGTGCCTGTTTGTTCACCACCTGGCACTGGGAAGCACAGAGAGAGACGAAGGGGCTGGGGCCCCAATGTCCCCTTTAAGAGCTCACCCCCAGTGACTTAATTTCCTCTCACTGGACCACTCCAAAAGTTCCACCACCTCCCAGTAGCACCATCTTGGACACATGGCCTTTGGGAGCGCTCCAGATCCAGAAGGCAACAAGAAGCTCTGTGCATCCATTCTTCCCTAGGTCACCAGGATAATCAGCTTCTTACATCCTGATACCGTGTGATGACCACAGATGCTTTTTATTCTGAGTGCTTACCACAAGCCATGCACATGTACTTAAATCTTTAGCAGTTATCATGCCATATTTAAAGCATACCAAAAATATTGAAAAAGAACACAGCAAGCACACTCTGCAGCTAACAGACAGCAAAGGCCTCTCTACTGCCACAGTTGCTGCCTCTCTGCTCCACATCAGGTAACAGTAACACCCACTTGGGCATTTCTTGGACTCATATATCACCGTGTCACTGTGACCACACAGGCGTGTGTCCTGAGGCACTCTCCTGCAGTGTTTTCTGGGCAGTAAACTTTATAGAATTAGCTAATGTGCCTAGCTCAGCCATTCCTTACAAAGCTCAGGGTTGCACATTAGCACACTGTCTCCCAGAAACACAGCACAGCCTTTCAAATAGGTGATTCTTCTGTTCCAGAATTCATTTTCCAAACCTTCCTACAGCAGAGTTGATTTCCCCATTCTATGTTCAAGTGTCTTTGGACCTGCTGAAAGCTCATCATTTTGATACTGTCTTCTCTGGCAGAGAATGGCTTCTTCTCGTTATTGTTCATGGAATCCATTTCTCAGCATTATGTCAAATCAGATGGTTGTTTTTCCCCATCTGTTGCCACAATCTGTTCAATCCATCACATTCAGTGAGCTTGCAGGAAATTGTCTAGTCCAAAGGCAGGAATGAATGTGCTTCAGAAGCTGGCAATAGTACGGACAGGGTTTTGGTCTGCAGCACTGCTTTGGAAACCTTCTCACATAATGTCACATTCAGGAACATTGCTGTTTTCCTTTGGTTCCTGCAGTAGGTAATAGCAGAGCAATGGTGAGACAGGAGTGGGATTATATTCTGAAATTCTCAAAATATCTTTCCTCATAGTATAGCAATACTTTATAAAGAACCTCTGCAGCCCCAGCCTGTACTTTTCCAACCACATATGTATACTCTTAGCTGAGAGAGAAAATTACAGTATTTGTATTGCTTTTCAAAGGCTCTAAAAAGCCATGCACCTGCATTGGAAGGAAATGGTCCTATTCTAGAAGGCCTTTCAAGTGAGCAGAGTGGGCTTGCTCCTTGCTGAGCTGTTCTCCTTTGCAGAAAGCTGTGGTTCCCTCCTAAGTGAAGCGGTTTGCAGAGCCCCACAGTCCTGTGCTAAAAGCAGCAGCGCTTATGGGGTGGGAGCCAGGCACTGCTAAAGCACAAGGCCAGAAGGAAGTGAGCCAAGAAAGGGAGGTGTAGTAAAGCTAACACATGATTTTTTAAAATAGTGATCTTACCATTGTTTGATTTAGACTGACACATAAAAACTACATATTTATGGGGTAGAGCGTGGTGTTTTCATTCATGTAGACATTAGTGATTGGGTCAGAGTAATCAGTATTGATCATTTTTTCCTTGGGAACAATGAAAACTCCTCTCTTGCAGCTACTCAGAAATGTACAATGTATCATTCTTGATTGCAGTCACCCTGCTGTGTAATAGAACACAGAACTTCCTCCTACCTGGCTGCTATGTTTTAGTACAAATGCATCTGCACCCCCATTCCTTGTAGTAGACAGGAAAGGCAGCAAAGTCTGCTTAGGAACAAAGCCAGGCAAGAGAGGATAGAAGCCTGCACTAAATGTGTTTTCCAGGGCAGCAAAGGGTGGTCACCATGGTGGGATGGGTTGTTAGCTGGTCCCACCTGGGACATCCCTTTCCATTTGCTGGCCTTCTCTCTGGCTCTGGTCCCAGAGGCCAACAGCATCCTTGTAATGCTCCAGCATTTGGTATTCTTCCTTCCAGAATCACCACTGGAGCAATTTCTTGCTTTTACTTTCAGAGTAGAGAATAGGTCCATCAGTGGTTGGGAAAAAGCACACTTGAAAAAAAACAAAGAGCCTAACTTATTCGGGTGTTGGCACTTTTATTTTCATTTACAATTATCAAACGTCTTGGTTTCATTTAATTGTGTGACACTGAGGCCAGCCCATGTATGGATTATGTTCCCTTTTCTTTCCCACCTCTTCTCCACTACACATCCCCAGAGCATGGGTGCTGCTCATCAAACGACTGAATGAATGAAGGACAGTGTAGTGCTTTGGATCTGAAAGGGCCCCCAAAGGCCAGGTGAGGAAGGCTGGGTCCCCAGCCTGTAGTGCTGTTGGGGGAGGGTGGAGCCTGTAGGAAGTGGGGCCTGGTGGGAGGAAGCTGGGACATGGGGGAATGGCCTCCATCTCCCCAGAGTGACTATGGGACCCCAGAACTTCCTCTCTCCCTCTGCTTGGCTGCTACCATGAGATGAGCAGCTTTGGCTGCCCTAGGCTCCCACCATGACATTCTGACTCAACGCAGGCCCAGAGCCACCAGACCAAGCAGCCAGGAACTGAAACCTCTGAAGCCAGGAGCCAGAAGGAATCTTTCCTCCTCTGAAGTTATTTCTCTCAAATATCTTGTCACAGTAGGAAAAGGCTGAATCACACAGACTTGATGCTGAGATGAAGGACCAGAACTGCCCTTCCAGGGGGCTGTTGCTGATGCTGCTTGTGACCTGCACTAGCTTGAGTCCTCATATCCAGATCATTTCCTCTTAATATGCTCCTTCTCACAGGACTGAGGGGGCTGAGAAGCCATGGGACGTTTTGCCCAGGTGACCCACAGAGCAGCTATTGCTCTCAATGACAGAGCAGGCCTCAGCACATTGTCTTTGGGGAATTCAGGAAGTTCTACTAGCCTCCATGATTCCTGACACTCTATCACTAGAAATGCCTTTCTCTAGGGCTTTTAACTATCTTGGCTCTTCTAGGAATGTTTGCATCAGAATCATACTATAGGTTGAATATCCCTTATTCGAAACGCATAGGGCCAGAAGTACTTAAAATAATTTTTTTTTTTGGATTTTGGAATATTTACATATACGTAATGAGATATCTTATGGGTGAGGCCTAAGTTCAAATGAGAAATTCCTGTATGTTTCATACACACCTTATATGGTACACATAGATTGAAAATAAGTCGAGGCAGTATTTTTAATAATTTTGTGCAAAGTTCTGTGACATGGAATTTGGCCTGGAGCCAGTGAGGGATAAGGGAGACAGTGGGCTCACTATCTGGCCCTGGATCTGCATCTTCACCTTCATCCCAGGATTCTGTCTGCATGCAGCTCTTCTAGATTGACTTCCCCCAGAGGCTATGATGATTTCTGGGATAAAGGAGGGGAATGAGGAAGTGAGGGAAGCTGCTGTGGAGGAGGATGGGTCTCAAGGGCAGGAGCAGGGAGGCGCTTATGGCTCTTTATTGGAGCTGGCTTCCCTGTAGGGATGCTGAGTTCTGGAAGGCTGTGTCCTTGAGGCCACCTCTGGTTATGACTTGTTCCCTCCTGGAGCTCCCTACTTGATTACACTTTTGGTATCTGGGGTATATTTTCAAACCTTTCTCAGCCAGTCACCACCCCCACCTCTCCAAGCAAAAGTCTCTAACACGCTGAAGGTTGACCTTTTCCATGCACTCATGGTTGGCGACCTGGAGGCCACCCTTTGGTCTGCTTACTTCACAGGGACGCTTTTGGTGGCCTCAGTGCCCTGTCACCTCTTTGTGGCTGTAGGCATTACCATAGTAATAGGCAGTTCTCCAGAGGCGGGAGGTTTGCCGAGGTCCATCGGGGGCTTTGGCCTCACTGCTGGCAGGCTGGTCCCTGGGAAGGGCAGGGAGGGCCAGGGTGAGGCAAGAGGGACTGCGTCCATGCTTCCAAGGAAGTTGCTTCACTGTGGGCTTGGAGAATGAAGGGATAGATGCCTCTTCTGCTTCCAAGACTTCAGTCCTAGGGAGTCACTGTGCGCTGGAGGTAGCTCGGCGCCCAGGGGTTCATGTGTCAGGATTTATCCCTCAGTGTGGTATGAGAGGTGGGTGGATCTTTCAGAGGTGAGGCCAGGTGGGAAGCGATTAGGTCATTAGGGGTGCTGCCCTCAGAAGGAATTAATGTAGATCTCTGGAACCCCAGTTAGTTCCCTTGAGAGCAAGTGGCTACAACAACAGCAAGCCTGACTCCCAAATTCTTCATCCTTTCTATCTTACCAAGTGATCTCTCCACCATGATGTCCTCTACCAGGGACTGAAGTGATGTAGCCAGAGGCCCTCAGCAGAGGCCAAACAGACGGGGCTGCCCAACCTTGGACTTCCAACTTCTAAATTAGAAGTTAATTAACCTCTTTTCTTTATACATTACCTGGCTTCTGGTATTTTGTTATAGCAACAGAAAAAACTAAGACTTCTAGGGATCACTCTAGTAGTCTCATCCATGGGCCCACAGACCCTCCAGAGTAAGTAAATGGTCCCAGGACCAAGATAGACTTGGTTCCAGAGGGTCTCCAGTGGATCACACCACAACACTGTTCATGAAACATATGCCTTTGTGTGTCCTGCATACATTTAGTGAGCTGGCTGGAGGTATAAGGTGAACTAGACAGGCAAAATCCTTCTCTTACCCCTGAAAAAAATCCATAAAGGGAAGAAAAGTCTAAGGAAATAGATAAATAGAACCACGGAGCATTGGGATGTTTCACGATGGAAACAAACCACAAAGCAGATGGGGAATAGCTGACAGGGATTTAGTCAGAGATGCCGTCTCTGAGGTAGCAACTTCTAGACCAAAACCAAAGGACAAGGAAGTCCAGCCACGTGTTACAGTTTTTAAACACAGTGCAATCATCGACATGTCTCCCCTGGGAACAGGAGGCTGCATTCCCTACTCTTGGATCTGCACAGGTTTGTGCCTGCTTTAACCAACAGTACGGAATGGTTCTGTGCAACTTCAAGATCGGGTCACAGAAAGCCAAGCAGCTCTCACTGGGTTCACTGCAGCAGCATCCTTCTTGGACCTCTGAGTTGCCACATAAGAAGGCCAGACTTCTGAGGCCACCCTGCTATGGTAATCCTGAGCTGCATGGAGTGGCTGCCCAGAGAGTCCCATTCAACAGCCTGCTGAGCTCCCAACCAGGGCCAGCTTAGAAGAACAGCCAGTGGTAGTGGTGGGGGTGTCACTGGATGGAGAGCTTAGCCAGGCTTTGCAATGCCTCCGGCCTCTGCTGATATCTAAAGGATGGCATGAGAGACCCCACACAGGGATTCACCCAGCCCAGTCCTCCCCACATTCCTGACTTATACACTGTGAGATGTAATATGAGCCCATGGAGCTGTTTTAAGCCCCTATTTGGGGTGATTTATTATGTGAGCATAAGTCTGTGCACATGCTCTTGGTTGTTTAAGGCTCGGGAAGACGTAGGAAGACCCTGGGCTGTCACCACTGGCTGACCTTGAGGTCAGTGTCAGCAGCAAGTGGAGGCTAAAGTGGAGCTGACAACTACTTGGCCAGCTGAGTGTGGAAGGCAACCCAGACATACACAGGACCCTCAGCAAAGATTGGGGGATCTATCAGTTTCAGACAGTATCAGTTAGGATTTTTCAGAGCAATAGTAGCAATAGATATGCAGAAACATAAACAGAGGTTTGTTATGAGGGATTTTCTTGCTCATTCTGAAGGCCATCAAGTCTCATAATCTGCCACCTGTTGGCTGGAGACCCAGGTGGTGGTGTGATTCAGCCCAGACTCTCAGGCCTGAGAAGCAGAACATGACCCTATTTAGGTCCAGATTCCCAAGAACTAGGAGTGTCAGTGTGTCTTGCAGAGACAAATTTCACAGTTCCAGCAGAGGGCAAATTCTCCTTCCTGCCACCTTTTTGTTCTCTTTGGGCCCTCAACAGAGTGATGATGCCACCCACACTGGAATGGCAGATCTTTACTTGGTCGGTCTACTGATTCACATGCTCTTCTCTTCTGGGAACATCTGCACTGACACACCCAGAAATGATGTTTCTCAGAAATTTGAGTGTCCTTAAATCAAGTTGACACACAAAAATTAACCAATGCACAGTAGCTTAAAAACATCTCAGGCAAATCATCAGGAGCACTGAGCTAACTCAGCAGAGGCTGCAGTGGCCACATAACAGACAGTGAAGACTTCACAGAACTAATTCAGAAAAGCCTCTAGGCAAATGGCATCAACAAACCCGGGGAAAGAGAGATAATCTGATTTCCAGAGTTGCTGCACTGTATTATTTACCATGTCAATTTCTAACAAAAAAATTAGGGAATATACCAAAAAAGAAGAGAGGGTGGTCCATACCCAGGAGAAAGAGTGGGCAATAGAGACAATTTCTGAGGAGGCCCAGATGTTGGGCTTTACTAGACAGAGATCATGTCACCTACTTAAATACATTTAGAGAACTAAAGCAATGGTAATGGTTTTGGTCTAGAAGGTCCCCCACGTCTCATGTTTGGAGGTGCTGCCTGGTCAGAAATAGCGGGGACTGGGCTTATGACTCGGAAGTGTGCATCCTTGTGCCTGACTCCTCCCTTCTCTCTCTGCTTCCTGACTGCCATGAGGTGAGCAGCTTTTCTCCATCAAGCCCTTCTATCCTGTGGTATCTTCCTACGAACCACAGACCATGAACTGAATCCACTGAAACTGAGAACCAAAATAAACTTCTCCTCCTTTAAGTGGTGGGTGTTGGGTATTTTGTCTCAGGGTCAGGAAAGTAGCTAAGAGAGCAAAGTATTAGAATGATGTTTCCCCATGTAGAGAAAAATCAAAAAAGTGATGACAGTTATTTAAAAGGAACAAAATAAAATTCTACATGTGCTGCCAAGGTGTCTGACATTTTCGCGAAAAATGTCCCCTAATTGTGAGTTTTGTGGATGAAAAGAACAAAGAAGAATTTGGAAGACAGCAACTTTTAAAAATGAAGCATGTCTGAGTGCTGAGCCCACTTGGCAGGGGTCGCATTTTGTAGGACCTCATGGATGATATAAGGGTTTCTCACCTGGCTGTAGGAATTCAGCATCTTGTACGTATGAGGCACTCAGTAATTATTGCTAAGAGACACCATCCTTCATGGAAGCAGTTAGAGAGAGAACATCACGGAGAAGTTAATAGAGTGAGAGTGTTACCAAACCAGGCTCATCATGGAAATGGGTTTTGTGGGCTGGGGATTTACCTCAGTGGTGCCACCACCTGCCTCGCAACAGCAAGGTCCGAGTTCGATCCCTGTTCGATACCAAAAAAAAGGGTTTTGCAAAAGAGAAAGAGTTGATTCACAAGGCAGCCAAATATGGAGGCAAGAGTACCAAGTCCTAAATGACCTCCCTGGAGGATAGAGTTTGGAGCTATACCCAAGCAAGGACTCCCGTCTTAAATTATGGAGAAAGGTAATTGGAGGTGAAGTCACCCATGGTCTGTGCATGGTTCTTCATGGGACTCAAGTTTCAGAAGACTGGCATTGGTGTGATCTCAGCGTGGGGTTTTTGGCCTCCTGACGTCCAAAGGTCACCCGTGCAGGTCCAGGGAAAGAGTTTGTTTCACAAAAGTGGGTGTCAAGTGCCTGAAAAGTAACCTCCACAACTCATATCATCATGACTGCAGATCAGAAGTGTTATCTACAGCAAAGCTAGTTGAGGGCTAATAATTTATTGCTCAGAACTAGTGATTTTTTTTTTTTTGGTACCGCCGATCAAACTCAGGACTTTGCACTTGTGAGGCAGATGTGGTGCCACTGAGCTAAATCCCCGGCCCCAGAACTAGTGATTTTGAAAGTCAACTAAAAATAAGTAGCTGAAAGCAAGGAGCGCTAAAGGGTTTACTTCAGTTTTCCCTCAGCTTTGGGAGCAGAACAGAGCAGCTTCAACTCTGCTGTCTTTGAGACATTGGTGCCCTACTTTGTGACAGGCAGCAGAACTGCAGGAAGTGGTTTGACCTGACTGAGAATGAGTCACACTCACTTTGGAGGAGAGGAAGACACCTGTGGGAACTGCTCATTCTGTGCTGAGTGTAAAACCCTAAAGCTCAGAATCAAGGCTGGCAGGAAGCCACATGCCCAGTACATGCCCAGTATGTGGTCCCTCCTAAGAGAGGGCCTGTCAGCTAGGCAGAGTGTTTGGGGACAGTAATCTTTTTGGGCTTGGAAAGATCCCTCCTCTTGGGAATCCTGTAACTGGCATGGTGATTTGGAAACATGTTTGCATATCCTTTGACATTCTTCTGGCCACAGAGTGCCCCATCTCCAGAGCCCAAGTGCCATGTGGCTGTGTATGCCCTCGGCCTTGGAACACTTGCTTTGTGTGGAGAGACCAGAGAAACAGAGAGAGGGAGGGAAGAAGGAAAGGAGGAAAAGAGGAAAGGAGGGAGGGAGGGAGGGAGGGAAAGAGAAAGGGAGGGAGGGAGGGACGGAGGGAGAGACAGAGAGAGAAACCTGGGGCTGGTCCCACCCCTTCTGTCCAGTGTCCAGCCCCCCATGACTAAGACAGTGGCAGTCATGTGATGCTGGCTCCAGCTTTGGCAGTGGCTACAGCCTCCTGAGAGGGCCTGGCTGGGCCCAGAGACTCAGAGAGAGGGATCTACTCTGAGGAGGTAGAGCCCACCTCTTCTGTTGGATCTCAGGCAGCTGGTTTACTGATGTCCATGTGGTCACCTCGAGTGACCAGAGGGAGAGAAATCGCACCATTGGCCCAGGATCCACTCCTGACCAGGGCCATATCAAAGTGGGCATTGGTGACCACACCAGTGCCTCTTTGTGGGACATGCGTCCTACCTCACCAAGTCCCCTCATGAGCTCCTGTCCTCCTGACACAGTGAAGATGCCAGCAGTCTCAGTGGCAGCAAAAAGTCAGAGTGCTCCCCAGAAGCTGGGCTCTCTTTTTGCTTTGGGGTAAAATGCTGCATGTTGTGAAGTTTGGCAGATGGGCTGGGTCCCTTGGGGACAGTGTGTTCTGGGGTGTAGGTTTAACTGCAGTGGGAGACTTATGGGAAGCTAGCGACAGAGATGGGAAAAGAGACTCAGTCAGTGGACAGGGATCTGCAGGAAGCACCTTGCCACTGTGACTTGAAAAATGTCTCCCCTGCTGGCTCCTCCACAGTCACCTCTGAGATCTGAGAGCCCAGGCCATGAGGAGTCCTTTGTGCACCTCTGTCCCAGAACAGGGACTTCAATGTGGAGATGTGACCTTATCTGGAGAGTGAACCATTAGCTGGGCTGTTGGGTCGGAGGCTGCAATCTGGGCCCTGAAACTCATTAACTCACGCACTTGCCACAGGAGTCAGTATGCATCATTTCAGAGGACACTGAGAGACAAAAGAGGAAGTGGTGGCTTTCCAACCTGTAGCTGTTTCCCCCAGGCCTCAGAATTTGTGACCTTAATCATGATCCTTGAGTCCAGTCAAGATCCAGACTATAGCACTGGCTGCCACGAGGAGGGAAAGGTAGGGAAAGAACTGGATCAGACTCTCAGGGTGGGCATGGAACCCTGAGGGCTTTCAGCAAAACAGCATGGCCAAGGGAGCAGCCCAGCCACTTTGGAGGGGAGCGGTGAGACAGCCTCCTGTCCCTGTGCAGAGTCACACTGGAAAGGGCCACGGAGGCCAGCAAGGCAGGCTGGGGAGGGACAGTCAGTGGGCAGGAGACGGAGGAGCAGAACCTCAGGCACTGAGAGGAGCAGGGAAAGAGCCCAGTAGGCCTCAGAGAGATTTAGGTGCCCATCCTCTCTTCATTTCAGGGGCTCCAGGGTGGAAACCAACAGATGGCAGGCCTGTGATGGGAATGATTGGGTCTCTGTCAAGTATGTGCAAGGAGAGAGAATGGTTATGGTCTGGATCGAAAATGTCTCCAAAAGGCCATGCTTTGGGGCTTGGTTGGCAGCTGATGGGCTTTGGGGAGGTGATTAGATCAAGAGAACTCTAACCTAATGAGTGGATTAATCCAATGATGAGATCAACATTTTATGGCATTACTGGGAAGTGCCAGAAATAGGAGGTGGGACTGAGTTGAAGAGTGGGGGTCATAGGGAGAAGGACCTTGGGGATGATATCTTTTTCCTTTCCTCTTCTCTGTCTCTCCCCCTCTCTTTCTATTTCCTGGCTGCCATGAATTGAGCAACTTTCCTCCATCACAACCTTCTGCTACGATGTTTCTGTCTGGACACAATGGAGCAGGCTGACCATGGATGAAACCTCTGAAACTGTGAGCCAGTATACACCTTTCCTTCTTTGACTTTCTCAGGGGTTTTGTGACAGAGAAAGAAGGTGACTAGAAGAAGGATGTCCCTGCTTTTGATTGAATTGTGTTTGGGGGACTGTCCACCAGGCTCTGACCTGTTGGGTCCCAGGACTCCAGGGTTCAGGGCTCCTGTACTTGGAGGAGGGGCAGGAACAACCATCCACATTTCCATTGCTAGTTTGCATCTAAGAAACAGAAGCCTGGCCCTGTGCTAATGCTGACTGCTCCTACCATGGACCACACTGTGTGCTTCCCATGTCCTGCCGTGGGGACTCTTGTCTTGTTCCAACTACACTCACATTCCTGTAAAGGACAGGGGGCTTAGCAAGGCTCATATCACTAAGTTTACAGAATGAAGACCATATTAGTCATTTCCAAGGCAGCAGGGAATGGGTGGGAACAATTGCTGTCACTTAGATCTCACAAGGAGTCCCTGAAAAATGACAGACACAAGACAACTTGGAAAGAGGGATGGCTATCCAGTATCCGTCCTGTGACTCGTCCATTGAGTGGTAGCTAGCATGGTTCAAAGCCAGAACGTGTAACGAAACATTTAAAATATGCTTTCCATGCCACCTCATTTTTCAAAAGTGCTGTGTGTTTTACAATGTATATAATACAGACCGACAGCAATTTCTTGTACATAATTCAGGTAGTCCCTGAATTATCATGGTTCAACCTGCCAACTTTTCCACTTTCAGTATAGTAAGTAACAAATTAAAGAAGGTACGCAGCGCTGTTGAAAACAGGCTTTGTGTGAGACCATCTTGACCAGCTGTGGGCTAATGAGCATGTTTGTGATAGGGGCATGAAGCTGGGTGTTCAGTAGGTTAGGCACAGTGAATGCATCTTTGACTTAGGATATGTCCTATTCATGATGGGTGTATTAGGCTATAATCCCATTATAAGTGGAAAAGCATCTGTACATGCACCAATGGAAATAAATGTATGTGGAAGGATTTTCACAATGACGGTATATTCAGAATGAGATGCCTTGTTGGAGGATTATTCTGTCTCCAAGCAAGTGGGGAGTTAATTTTCCAGTCTCTTGCTAGATCCCTTCAGATCACAAGCTGAAGGAAGCTGGGGTCCCATGTGACTTGAAACATGGGGACCTGTGAACAGCTCCCTAGTCTTGCTGTACTAGACAGCTTGTCCCTGAGAGCTTGATCTGTGTCTGCTAATCTCTTTGGTGGCTTCTCTGTGGAATGGCAGTTCCTCATTGGCAGGGGGCACAATGGAAAACATCCAAAAGTCATAGGCTCCTAAAAATATTCTCCTGCAGAGAATGGACCAGACCCAGAAGTCTGTGACACAAGGAGAGTAACTCTGGATGCCCCTGGGCAGGCCTCCGATGCTGCTGGGAACCCTCTGCCCCCAGAGTCCAGGGTTTGGAGGAAGCCAGAAGGGATGAACAGATGCCCCCAAATCTGGGGTTATTTTCCTGCTGACTCAACCACAGGACTCCTGTGGGTCCTGTGCTGTGTAGTTCAGCCTACAATGATTGCATGTTTACTGAACACGTATGGCATTTTTCTTGTGGCTACCCCCTAAATAGTAATGCCTTGGTTCATGAACGCTTCTTTTCACAAACAATTTGGTTCATGACCAGAATTGTGGAATGAATTAAGTTCAAGTTTGTGAACTGAGGCACTATTGTAATATAGTATAACAACTATTTCCATGGCATTTACGTTGTATTAGGTATTATGATTAATGTAGAGATGACTGAAAGTATTAGGAGGGTGTTAAGTTACATGGAAATCCTGTGCTATTTTACACACAGAATTGGAGCACCTGCAGATTTTAGGATCCCTAAACTCCTGGAACCAAACCCTCTGGGGACATGCAGGGAGGACTGGAAATAGTGTCCCCTGTTCAGCCAGCTCATCTCAGAGCCTGACACCTAGACGTGTATTAATGTAGGATGAGAGGTGCTCTGTTCCCCAGGAGGTGTTTCTGTCCCTCATTGAGTTCATGAGAGCAGAACATGGCGGTCACCCTGGTGTGGTGGACTGTGACTCAGGCCTGGTGCTCTATGATGATGACATGAACACTTGGCTAGAGCCATCCATGTCGTGGGCACTTTCCTTGTTCTAGATGGAGGTGATATCACAGTGGGAGGCAGTGCCGTTCTCATGAGGCTATAAACTCCATCCATAGCATTTCCAACTGCACCACAATCCTCTGCCTGATTACTTAGCAGCAGCGTAGATGCTGCTCAGGAGGGGAAGGGCTTATCTTGGTGAGTATATTGAGGACCATATCTTCAGATCTTCCTATTTTCCATGGAGAGAGTCAGAACAGTAGTGACACCTCAGGTGGCTGACAAGACACGGCATCTGCTGCGATCATACTAGGACCTGCTCTAGGCTGGTAGCTTTCTCATTCATGGAGCATTTGTGGCTAAGACTTGGAAGGCTGAGCTTGAGAAGAAGGTCATTGCTATAGAGTGGTAAGTGTCCCCTAAGGTCTACAAATTAAAGGCTTGGTCGCCATGTGACCCATGGTGGTGTAGCCAGGAATTGGTGGAACCTCTAAGATACAGAACTGAGTGTGAATCCTTAGGTCATGAAGATGTGCTCCAGAAGAGGATTGTGGGGCCTTGGCTCCTTCCTCCTTCCTTCTCGTTTACTGGTTCAAGAGGGAAGGTGTTTTCCCCAGCAAATGCACCTGCCATGATATGCTTCCTCAGCACAGGCCCAGAGCAACAGAGTCAAGCGATGATCACAGGCTGAACCCTCCTAAACCAAACCAAAATCAGCCCTTTCTCTTTATGTGAATCATCTCAGGTATTTCACTATAGCAATGAGGAGCTGCCTAGTCTAGTTATGCTGATGATGGGAAGAGTCCTGTGGCTCAGCCAGACCACCTGCCTTGGAGCTGATCCGGTCACACCTGATGTGTCTTGCCTGTGGAACAGGGGCAGCAGTGGTGCTGCCATGGGCAGGTTGGGACCCTCCAAGATGAGACTGATAACAGGTCAGCCCTGGATGGCAGTTTAATGAGAACTGTTCCCTGCCTATAAGGAAATTGAAAAACACCGGGCAGGCCAGAATTGGCCTTGGAAGTGATTCTACCCTGTGATTCTTCACAGTTGCCATCTCCTGTCCTGTGCCTTACAGCTTTGGGGATATTTATAAGAAACTGTCTCTCCCAATTAACTGGGACTTGCCTCCTCTTCCTCCTCCTCTTCCTTCTCTTCCTTTTTCTCCTTCTTTCAAAGCGGAGTCACACTATGTCGCCCAGGCTGATCATGAACTCCTGCACTAAAGCTGTCCTCCCTCCTCAGCCTCTAGGAAACTGGGACTACAGGAACCACTACATCCAGCTTCCTAGCCTTTGATGCCATGGCTGTATTTGTTTTTAATTTGGTTCTTTAATAATTTCTAGAATTCAATTTCCTCTTCTTACCTCATTTTCATTAGGCAATGGTCTTGTGATTTAAAAATAATTAGCAAATAAGAAACTTGTAAGGAAATAATGACAATCACTTATGATCTCCCTCCAGGTACTGGAGGCCAGAACCCAGGCTTCACCAACACCACCATGGATGAAGAACGTGGTGTTTCCTGCTCTCATGTGAAGGAGTGCATGGTGCCCCAGAAGCATGGTGTGGTGTAGCTTAAAACTACACTGAGCAGGCTTTAGATATTATTGACTTGGCTTACGAATTTGGCTATTGATTAAGATTATGAATCACTCCAAGGCCTAAGTGTGAATTGCTAGTTGACCTTTTGGCTGGTGTATAGAGACAGACTTCCCTATGCCAGTGATCACAATTGAGGTCTCAGTGATCCATGGATCACTGTGGCGTCTCTATAGCAAGGAAACACTGCAGCTGAGCAATTATGCCTCTGTGCAACCATTCTCTAAGAGCAAATGTTAGCTAGATAATGCAGGTGGCTTGTTACCTATGACATGCAAGATAGCACGGGTGCCTTGCTAACTGTGACCTGGCCTTCACAAGTATACATAGTTACTGCCTTTTTCCAAGCCCAGCTCGTTAAGGTCATTAGTTCTCCTATTCCCTGCATCTGCCTTCTTGCCCCTTGCCGTGTTGTATAATCACAAATACCGACTAATCCAGTGCCTGTAGTCTTAGCCATGACAGAGCTAAGACCAGATGGTCTTTAGCCAGGAGAGAGCTAAAGGTCAACCCCCCCCCCAGTAATAAACTATCATGCATTCTTTATTTCTTTTCTTTGTATACTATTCTTTCATTCCCTGCAGTCCCTTCATTAGGCAACTGGGCATCCCCAAGTAACTGGTCAGGCTGTCAACCTGACAACTGGTTGGGCTATCAACTGACAGTTTGGGACAGCAGGGATGCACTTTAGTGAGGGTTGGAATGTCTGATTTGAGGTTGGGCTCGAGTAGATGGGGTGATGGTCTGGGTTGATGGTGTAGCCAAGTGGATGATTTGTTGTGAGGATTCATGGACTCTTGGGCAGAAACTTGATGCTTTCTATTGAGGAGCTGATGGGTCTTTCTGGAAGTTGCTGTCAGGAATAATCAAGCTGTTTGTCTTGTCCCAAGCCTCCTGGAATAGCCACTGCTAATGAAAATGGCAGGTAACAAAACCCTGCAAATATAGATGGTGAGTGGGGCACCCCCGGGGTGTGACAGACCAATGGGCCGTTCTCCCAGGATTCGCAGGAACATCTGTTAACATCACGATCCTGCAAGTGTTCCTTCAGATCGCAGTCTACCACAGCTAAAATGAACAGTACTAAAAATAACATTAAAGAGGGAAAGCATGGCTTTCTTCATGCCGTGCTCTACTCAGGCATCTCAGGGTGACATTTCCACGTGGGTCTAGGTCCCCAGGGGAGCCCAAGGCCCCACGTGGCCCCACACTTCCCCCACCAGGCTGGTCTACCCCCGGTCCTGGAACATGTCTCCTCCTTGATTGGCACTGTCTGGCCACTTCATCCTCCCTCCCAGTCCTCACTTCTAGGGTCCTGGGCCAGCCCCATCTTCACCTCTGGGAGCTGAGGCAGCCCAGCCTGTGGGTGATGTCTGGCCGTGAGGCAACCAGATCCTGAGAGCTGTGCCGGCTTCCAGACACAGGAATCTCCAAGAGAGTGGCTCTCACAGTGGGAGGCTCATTCCCTAGGAGCCTGGGAAGAAAGAAAAGGGTGTGTGGAGCCCTGTGTGAATTGGCGTATGCGTATGTCTGTAGTGCAGGGCTAGCTGTGAGTGTGTGTATCTGTGCGTATGATGTGTGTTTAAATTTTAAAACTTTATTACGATAAAGGATACAGTGATATTAATCCAACTCAAAATCCACCCCCTCCCTTTGAACACACTTATCCTGTCATCCTTGGCACTTTCTGAAGCAGTTCTGGAAGTCCTTTTTCATGAGTGTCTTTATTTGTGCTGTCATGGCTGCCTTGATGTCCTGAATCTATTCAACAGGTCTCCCTTTCGTGGTCGTCTTGACTTTGGGGAAGAGCTGGAAGTCGCAGAGTGCTAGAGCCGGTGAATAAAGTGGGTAAGGATGTACATTTTTTTTGGTGCTGGGGATCAAACTCGGGTCCTTGCGCTTGCGCAGCAGGCAGCGAAACCACTGAGCTAAATCCCCAGCCCAAGGATGTACTTTTTTAATGAGCCTGCCTTTCTGTTAGACAGTACCGGGCAGAAACGTTAACAGTATTTTTTAGCACACCTGGTAAAAGCACTCATGAAAGATAAGAACTGCTAATTCAAGCATTCACTGAATTTTGAGCATTGTTTCTACCTCTGTGTGGGAATGTGTGTGAATCTGTGTGCTTGAAGGCTGCTCTGTATGTCCTGGTGTGACTGCTGTGTACGTGTATTCTGTGTGGGGTGTGCTGTGTCTGTGTTTAGGGCTACATTGGGTTTTGTGTGTATTTGTGTCTATGACCCTATGTGCATCTGAGACTTGTTGGATTCATAGATAAAAATAAGTGTAGAATATTTAATCCACATTTTAAGTTTTCCTTTTAGATGAAAATTGCACAAGGGAAGGTAATGGACATCCCAATTTATGTTGAATGTGTTGTGTTGCTGGCAGTTGTCACGTCGCTCACCTGGCACATTTTTGTTCCTGGGGGTCATTTCTGGCCCTGTCCCACATGCCCCAGGTGAGGCTTGGGGGTGTAAAATGCAGCCTGTGTCCCACAGAAATCCACACCCACTCACCGAGGGGCCTCAAATGACCAGCAGGTGGCGACAGGCTCAGGTCAGAAGGGACACCACTTGTCCCTCAGCGCGGGAGAAGGAGGTCCCTAAAGATGTCACCACCTCCCTGGGGCTGAGGATGTCATAAAGGGGTAACTTCAAAGAGCCAGGAGATAAAAGCAGACTCCCGAGGAGCCCTGAATCCAGGGGAAGCTGAGTGAAGGGGGACAGGGCTGGAAGGAGGGGATCTGAGACTTGTCCCCCAGGGTCCCAGCAGGTGGGCCTCTGGGGAGCGGGAGGCATGGCACAGGATCTCAATGGGGAGGCAGCCACGTGAAGTTCTTCAAAACACCACTGTTTCTACAATTTAATATTACTATTGCAGAAGAAAGAGAAAATCAGGAGCAAAACAAAGCCAACAAACCGCCGAGTCACCTGGTTGAAGTCCTGAGGGTACGCTGATCTCATCAGAGAGAGGACAGTTTTAAAATAGGATTCTCAGAGTGAGCATGGGGCAAGAAGCCAGGATTCAGGATGTGGAGTAGCTAAGCAGTTACAGTGCAACCAAAGCTGATGGGTTACACAGGAGTTTAAACAGGCCAGACAAAATGAGACCAAGTGGCCTCGAAAGACACCCTTTCCTGGTAAGACACACAGGGCCTGTGCCCCCTGCAGAGGGACAGGGCTAGGGACTGCAGCCTATTCCTGTAGTGCTGGTGGCCGAGAGAGGCGAAACTTGCAGGTGACTTTGGCCTGAGAGCTGTGAACCCGTGTGCTCTGGTGCTGCTGGCTTGCCCTCTCCTGGGCTTGAAGGTCCTCAGCTTTCCTGTCCCCTTCATGGGACCAGCTTCCAGACCCTCTAGTTCTACCTATGGAGAAACTGGGGCCCAGACCTCTGCTTCATTGCAGGGATGATGCAAGGCTGTACACAAACTATGGGAAGCATGTAATTCATCATGAGCAATATGAGGACAACCTGCCTATGCGTTTTGGTGTCCTTTGGCTCACCTATAGCCACAGACAACCATTGCCTCCCAGATCTGTAACACCATGTGAAGGCACATGTGTGATGTGAGAATAAAAAGAATTCCCCTCAAGGCCTCTTTCTGAAGTTAAGATGCGGCCAAAGATTTGCTTGCCTATCTGGTATGTGGAGTCTGTTTGGTGGTGGGGAGAGAAATGGGCACAAATCCATCCTGAGTGAAAAGCTGAGTTCTACTGCTGGTGGGGGCCTCAAGGGCCCTCATATAGGACAGTGCCTGACCAAGTTCCCTGACCTGTGTGACAGTGCTGAGCCTGGTGGCACACGCTGCCCTGGCCACACTACCCCAAGGCGGGCCTAGCCCAGCCTGTGGGTGGAGGTGGTGATGAGTGTGCCTGTTAACATGGAGGCAGGAGGCAGGTGCGCAGGGCAGAGCAGGCTAGCACCCGGAGAAGCTCTTCTTCACACCCAGGTACCCTGGAAAACAAACTGACACCTGAAAAATGCTTCTGCAGGCCTTGGCTGGGTAAGGAGGCTTGTGAGTCCCATCCCACACTGCAGTCAACACCTGAGTAAGCAGCATATCCACCTGCTTTCCAGCCCTAAGTAACAGAAATGGAAAACATGCAGAGCACGACAGACTGGTGTGCTGACCAGTCTGTCACCTCCCCTGCCCACCCTACTTGTCAGGAGACAGCAAGTAGGTGCTGCTGGTCAGATGCCTTGGGACAAAGACACAGTTGCCAATCCTCTGGAGAGGAGAATGTGACCAACAGGGATAGAGAACTGTAATGGACAGAGGCTGAGAAAGCTCAGGGTCATCAGGATAGGTGACTTCCTGCAAAACAGACACTGATGCAGCACAGAGGGGAGCCAGGAGACCCCAGCCCTGCCATGGTGTGACGCATGTGCAGCTGCTGAATGAAAGGCTATCAGGTTGTGCAGGTCCAACCAGGGGCCAGAAATGCTCACTGCCAGCCACAGTTGGTCCCTGTAGAAGTAGGCTGGCCAGGAGCTTGGAGGGCCCATGTTCATTCTGCAAAGTTAGGAAATGTTTTCCATTTTCTAACGAAGATTGGTCTCTGATAGTGGTGGATGGAGTTATTTAGATCAACTGTCCCAGAGAGGACAACTAGAAAGGCCCAGAACACGTGAAGTACAGTTCCTGAGGACAGTAGATGAGGAATACCCGGCATCAGAAGGAGCCCAGGCTGCTTCAAGGTCTGCCTATCCCCTAGGGCTCTGCTGAGCCCAGAGTCAGCAGTGTCCAGGGCTGGGCAGAGGCAGGTGGGGCACAGCGAAGGACCCGGATAGGTTCACCTCAGAAGTCAGGTGAGGCCTCCACACCCACTGCCCAGTCCTGTCACCTGCAAGGAACACGCAGACAGCAGGTGCACGCTGACTCAGCCACGTGCTTCGTGCTAGGGACACAGTCCACACAAACTAGCAGTGCACCAGGCCACACAAAACGGAAGGACGGATGCAGTGAACTCTGCTCACCATTTTGGTGCTGCCTCGTGAGCCACGACATGCATAGCTTTTACTGATACAAAGTTTGGCTTATTTCACTTTTCTTTTTTCACATTTTCCTCCTTTATTCCTGTATTTTTAAATTGTTTTAAATTACAATTCTTTTTCTGGTTTGTTTTTTGAGAAAGGCTCCCACTTCCTTGCCCATGTCTGTGTCCTTGCTAAAACATAGATGGCAAATGGATAAGCATCACTTTCAAAAGCGTCTTAGAATTTGCACATTCCTTCGCTTTCTCAGATTTGATGAGCTCACTGTGAGTCACAGTGTGAGGTGGGCACCATCCTCGCTGACAGAGGAGAATGTTCGAGTTGTCACTATGGAGAGACCATAGTGCCCTGCTCCTTGGTGGAGTGGGACGGGGCTCCATCTGGTACCCAGGCTGTCCCTTAGGCCTTAAAGTTCAAGCTTCAGGAAATCAAACTGAAGCCAGGCTTTAACTGTATGGATCCACCCAGAATGAGATAAATGCTCACACACAGCAAGAGCTTGATGGGTGCCATGCTTTGCAAGAAAGACTCTCAGGCTGGGAAGTGGGTCTGTGATTGCAATGGACCACGAGTGAAGGGCCAGGAGGCGGTCGGGCAGGAATTTCCATTGACCGTTTTGTGTTCCCCTCACCCTCCTGTGTTACAAGCGCACTAGGTCCTTGTGCTCCAGTCTCTTCTGCAGGGTGGGAACAGGTGATGCTAGCCAAGATGGCCTTGCATTTGTGTGTGTGTGTGTGTGTGTGTGTGTGTGATGTGCAGCGTGTGTGTACTGTGCATGGTATAGTGTATGCATATGTGTATACTGTGGAGTGTATGTGTGTGTGTTATGTGTGGTATTTGTGGTTCATGCTTTGATATATGTGTGGCTTGTGGCCCATGTGATTTGGTGTATGTAGTATGATGTATGTGTGAATGTGCTGTTTACTGTGTATATGTGTATAGTGTGTGTATATTTAGGCTGATGTATGCATGCAATGTGTGTGTATATATGTGGTATGTATAGTGTATAATGCATACATGGTGTGGTGTGACTATATATGTACATGGAATGTATGCAGTGCGTGTATGCGTGGTATATGTGCTGTGTGGTGTGCATATACATTGTACTTCTGTGGTTTGGTATGTGTGTATATGTGTGTGGTATGTGCATGTGGTTTGGTGCGTATATATTTGTGTGGCATGTGTTATGGCATGTATATATGATTTTGTGTAGGTATGTGTATGTGTGGTCGTAAGTATGGTGTGTATATGGTTTAGCATGTGTACATGTCTGTGTGTTAGGGTATGTGTGTGGTATGTTTATGGTCTGTGTATATGTGTGTGATATATATGCATGCTGTCTGATGTGTGCCTACGTATGTATATAGTATCCCTTAGGGTTTGTGTGTATTTAGTTTGGTGTGTGTGTGTGTGTGTGCTGTGTATATGTGTTTTGGTGTATTTGTGTGTGTACAGTATGGTGTTTCCATGTGCATGTGTGTACGTGTGTGTATGTGTGTGTGTCCCGAGCTCCCTGCAGGGATACTGGCCTGCGCTTGCTGAGGAGGGTGACCCAGGAGGAGGCTGTGCCCTGCATGGTGGCGTCTCACAGTTGAAGGCTCCCTCTGGGGCTGAAGTCCCTGGGAGGAGAGGGCCCGCCTGCAGAGCCCCAGCTGAGACTTCTCCTGCTCACGCCGCCTTGGGCGCTTTCCTGGCCCCTGCCTTTTCCCATCACCCCCTCCTCTCTGTTAGAGCAGATCTTCCTCAGATGCTGTCTCCCCACCTTGCCTTGCCCTCGGCCTTCTCTTCTCTGTTTTGGGGAGAAAGAGAAGACACTGTGAACAAATCCAAGCTGAAGTGGACACCAATAATTGCTGGAAAGCTGGCTCTGGGGTCCTGCATGTCTCTGGCACAGCATCCTGGCCTGGAGCGGGGTCCTCAGGAGAGGGGCATTCTGCCCGGTGTCCTCATGGCCCAGCCTCAGCGGGTGGGTGGGTGCAGGCCCGTGTGACTGTGGGCTCCACACACCCACGTGGCTGTGAGCAGAGCTTGGGCGTGCAAAGAAAGTGGGCAGTGCGCTGGAGATGTGCTTCCTGTGTTTCCTGCCATGCTCTGCCTGGGGCACTTCTTGCTGGGAATTCTTGGTGTTAAGAGTTTTCCTTCAGGATTTCTGTATTGAAACATCAAAAAATGAACCTTGTCACATTTGTTACATATAGATAGTTTTGTTTTTTCCTATATCTTCTAACTTTATTTCTTATGTGTCCAGATAAACATAAGCATTTTTCACTGTCAAGTATCTATCATGTTCCTTCATTTTTTCTTTGCATTGCTTTTGTGCTTAACTTTTTTCCATATTGGAATTAGTTAACTATTAACCTTTTTGCTCTTATTTAATGGATTTTGTGGTGTGGCTAATATACAACTAGGTTTATTTTGATGAGTGCAAAATGAGACAAGATTTAAGTTAAATCACTTTCCTTAAAAACTTAGTCAAAAATTCCCAATACTACTTATTAAATAATCCATTCTTTTTTCTAAAAGACAATTTTATTGAATTATAATTTATATACAATAAAACTCCCATATTTTCAGTGTACCATTCAGTAAATTTTAGTAAATATAGTTATGCAGCCACCTCCACGGTCCAGTTTTAGAACATTTTCATTCTTCCCACATCATAACATATATCCATTTGCCTCAAAACCTTGATGGTAATTTGCCCAGCAACTCCAGGCAACCACTGATCTGCTTTCTGTCTCTACAGATCTGTCCTTTGTACACAATTCCTATTAATGGAAACATACAGTAGGTGGTCTTTTTCACCTTTTTCACTTAGTATCATGTTTTTTTGAAATTCGCCCATCTTGTAGCATCTTTTAGTAGCTTTGTTTCTTTTCATTGGTGAATAATATTCCATTGCATGGATATACCAGTTTATTTCAGTTGATGGATGTTTGAATGCTTTCCACCTTTTGGCTGTTATTTAATGTTACTATGAACATTGCCATATAAATCTTTGTGGTGATGAATATGTTTTTATTTTTCTAGGGTAGATTCCTAGGAGTGAAATTCCTGGATCAGGTAGTAAGTTCATTTTTAACATAAAAAACCTACCCAACTGTTGGCCATGGTAGCTGTACCATTTTACATTCTCATCACCCATGGATGAAGGTTTCATTTGCTTCACCACTCCTTGCTAATGTCTGTCTTTTTAAAAAAAATCATACCTGTTTGTATTTTAGATACTGTATATGCCAGTCATTATTCAGGGTTCTACTTTAAGAGGGACTATGATTTCCTTCCTTCCTCAGCAAGGGAAACCTCTTTCCATACCTAATGCATTCTTTTCTTAGGTCCCAGTCACTTCCATGAAACTGATTTTCCTTAAAATGCAAGAGAAAATTAATCATTTATTTTCCATTTCTTGTCCAGTGCCTGGAAATCATTTGAACTTAGAGTGAAGGAAATTTGGAGTTTGTCCTTTGAGCTTTGTGGTTGCTCTGTACCTGTCAAATCCTTGAGACCCCTGACTCTGAAACCCCCAAGGTCCCTTTTCATATATGCTGAGTAAGGCTTTTCTCCATGTTAATCATTCAGGATGTTCTTCTTCAACCACTTTTCTCTATGACCTTTACCCCAGCTTTGAGGTACTTCTGGAACACCAGGCTGCCCCTGCCAGTAAGCGCGAGCCCAGGAGGCAGAAAGCTGATCTGGGTGAGGGCCCATAGTGTGCCTGCCAGTCTGTCCACCATGCCAACTTTTTGAGCCCTGCTGGCTTTTCCGCTTCTGCTCAGCACCCTGGGGCTTGCCTGGTCACTGTGTCCTTGAAAATACTGGGTTTTTCCACTGTGCAGGATGGAATTTTTCATTGTATGGAGTTCCTCCTGCACAGACTGTTTTGCCACCTGACTGGAAGAATCAGACAAGGGGAACAAGAAAAGAACTCCCCAGGTCAGGTGACTATTGCCAGTGGCTGTTTCTGGCTCAGCCATCTCTCCAGGACATGCAAGTGTCTGACCCTGGTGTACAGAACAGAGCAGTACCAAGAAGGCGCAGACAACTGCACAAACTGATGCTAATTTCTGCCACAATCTGGTGGAGACCAGGCAGACAGACAAAATGAGTATAGGCTATTAACCAAGACACTGAGGCTGAGTTTCCTGAATTAGAGTGCAGTGGCCTCCCCAGGGACATGATGTTCTCCTCCTGAAGACCCTGAGGGTAGCTTTGGGCTCACAGGAAGAATTTTATAGTATACTTGGAATCCTTTCTTCTTAAAAAAACTATTTTATTATATCTGGGTATGCTAGCCAGCTATCCATTGCTGTAACAAACACCTGTGGCAATAAATAAGCTTAAAAAGAGGAAAGGTTTGTTTTGGCCTACAGTTTTGGAATTTTCAGTCCATGATCAGTGGCCCTATTGCTTTTTGGCCCATGGTGAGAAGGATAGCATAGCAGGATACACGGTAGAGGAATTCCTACCTCAGAGAGGCTGGGATGCAAAGAAAGAGGGAAGGGAAGGGCAGGAACCTAGCATCTCCTTCCAGGCTGATCCCCAGGGATGTCACTTCCTCCCATGAGGCGCCACCTCCAGAATGTTCTACTACCTCCAAATAGTGCCAGTGCTGGGGACAAAGCCCTCCACATATGGCCTTTCAGGGGACGTGCAACTTCCAAATAATAGCACTGGGTGACATTTTTTATAGTGACATTTTCAAGCACAAACGTATTAAGAGACCTCTGAGCTGTGTCCTTGGGGTTTGATAAAACCCTTATCTCTGTTGCTTACACATTTACCACTGAAGATGCCTGAGGCAGGCTACATTTTGGAATTTTGAGCTCTATCCAGAAAACTTGCTATACGAATTTAAAAAAATTTTTTTTACATAGGTCTTACTATGTAGTTCAGGCTGGCCTTGAACTCAGTGTGTAGCCCAGGCTGGCTATCTTCCTGCCTCAGCCTCCCAAGTGCTGGAATTACAGGCATGTGCCACCATGCCCGGCTCAAAATTTTGATGATTTTTCTTAGATCCTTTTGCCTAGAAAAACCATATTATTCATAAGATTGGTTGTTTTATTTTCTCCCTTTCCAACTTTTGTTTTTTACCTTCTTTCCTTGCTCTCCAATGGGTCTACCCTTCTGTACTGTATTGATCAGTTCCATTGAGACCAGTGTCTCAGTCCCCAGGGAAACTCAGACTACTGAACATCAACTCAGATGTTTGGGTTTCTCTGTGCCTGAGGAAGAATCTGTTCTATTTCGGATTTTCTAAAGTGTCTAAAAAGTCCTGAGTAGGTGGACATTTATCATATACTTTTCTGCATTTGTTGAGATGACTTTATATGATTCAGAAATTTCTCATCCTATTAATGTGACAAGATATTTTAATTTCTCATATATTGCTATTCAGCCAACTTTGCATTCTTGGAGTAAATTCAATTTGATTAGGACGTATTATCCTTGTTTTATATACTGCTAGAATTAGGTTACTAATAACATGGTATCTGGGATTTTTGTGACTTTGTTCATATAAGAGATCAATCTATAATTTCTCTTTTTTTTGAGTTTTGGTGATACAGTGCTTTTTTTAGAAAAAGATAAACACCACTGATTCTAAGATATTTTTTCTTTCAAATGGCACACTAAATAGACAAAGTAGTCCAGGATAATAGATGTATTTATACACTGAATACAAAATAAATACAAAATATTTAGAAAACTCAGTTATCCATTGATTCATTTTGCATTTCCACTGTTCATCTTCTGTTTCAATTTTCTTTGCCTTTTGAAAATCCTTTTTTTCCTTGTTTTCAAATTGACTTTTGGCTCTGGTTTTACCCACTGTATTTCTATCGGTTTTTCCTCATCTTCAGTGGGATCGTGTGGAAGAACAGTCTTTGGCTCTTTCTTTCTCAGTTTCTGCACATCTTTACTCACTGTTTCTCTTTGTATTTTGCAGCTGTGATGGATCTTATGATACGCTGATGCGTGTTTGGTGACTGGTAGTGAGGATTTTCATATAAAGTTGGTCCTCCAAAACTTCCCTGAAAAATCTTTATCAGATTTAAGACAAAATGAGGTCCTATTTCTACAAGGTAAGCATCTTCATCTATGACCTGAAAGTTCCAAAATCATATCCTATTATCCAAAATGGTGAAAGTAAATACATGTTTCACAAATGGATGGCTTTTGGGATGATATCATGGCGTACTAAAAATCTGAATTAAGAGTTCTTTTAACAAAGCATAATGTGGCAATTCAACAAAAGCAGGGTCAAAAGACAAAATTGGCTGAGAATCTTTCAAATAGTTCCAGTCATCTTCAGTTCTGCTAGGGTGTGAATATTTTGAACAAGGAATTTGGCAGAAGGCCCGTGAGGTGAATTCGAAAGCCACATACAAAGATTTTGTTTTTTCTTAGCTTCAAAATAGATGCATTTATTGCAGTTTTTCATTTCACAGACCTCACTAATCACAAAGAATTTATCTTTATGATCCATTTTAGTATCTGCTTTAGAATGAGGCGTCAACGTTCTCAAGTCTTGCATACATGTCTTGTTCTGAAATTTGTTCCTCTGGAAGAAAAGATGAGAATTCGTTCCTCATTTTTCCACTTGCCCCTGCAAATGGGGCCTGGGATATGGTCCTTCTCTGCTTCCTCCATCTCTTCTGGCATCACCGATGACTTAGCTGGAGGCTCGGCCTCTTTTTGTTTCTTTTTGGCTTCTTCCCCGAAACCGGCCAGTCCCCGTGCTGCTTCCTCTCAGTTGCCGCCATCTTGCCTCACCACCTTCCCTCTTGACCTAATTTCCCTTTCTTTTAATGTCCTCAGTGGGTTTGGGGATTGTCATGACACAGGCCTTATGAACTAAGTTAGGAATTGTTTCCTCTTTTGGCATTTTCTAGAGCATACTGTCCCTAAAATTGGTAGAATTCACTTGTGAAGCCATCCAGGAAGAATATTTTTTTTTGAGTAGGTCTTGGGGTATGGATATAAAAGATATAAGGCTATTTGTGTTTTATTTCTATGTGTGTCTGTTTTGGTTGAATTTCTTTTCTGTTTATGTTTGTGTCTTTTATCTATAATTTAAGTTCTTTGGCACTAAAGCTGTTCAAAGATCCTTGTATTGGTTTCTCACAAGCTGTCGCTTGCTCCTAGACAGGTCAGATTCTGTCTGATTCTCCAAGGCCACCAGAAGAATCTCCTAATGGGTGTGGGAGGGAGTCCTAGGTATTACACCCCAATCACAGAAGGACATATGAGAAGATAAAAAGTAAAGTGGCTGCAGAATGGTCAAAAGAGAACAAAGCTTCTCTGAGTCTTAGATATTTTGCTGATAGAGACAAGATGCCACACAGACATTGTGCTGAGACCTGAATCTGCCAAAGAGAACAATTTTCTGGAATCTAACAACACCTTGCTAGGTTTGAGGAACACTGGATTAGCCAGTTTGCCTATCTACCTGGATACTCCAGTGGATGGATAGGACTTAGGACACCCTAGTTGTGTCAGTTTCTAGCCATTGAATTTAACCTCAGGCCTGCTGATGCTGGGTTGGGGTGTAGCTGAGTGTAGAGCACTTGCTGAGCATGTGTGAGGCCCTGGATTTGGTAGCCAGCTCTGCAAAAGAAAAAAGAAAAAAACAATTGATGCTTATCTTCCCTGAAAGAATGCTCCTTTTGTTATGGGAGGGCTCCCCCATCTGCCCAGTTTCTAAAGGAGCCTCTGTTCTCCTGATAGTAGATCTACTGTGCATCCAAACATGGCTATCTTTGCTTTTATCTCAGCCTCATTTATGACTACTTGGCCTACACTCCCATGGCCATGCTCAAAAGGAAGGGATGGCACAGGTGTGGTCACTGGGAATCCACAGCAGGGATCTCAGGGAACAGCACTTTGAGTACCACTCTCCCAGCACTTTGCATTGCTGAGATGGGATGTCCGTGACCTATACAATAATCTCTTTGGAAATATATTCTGGAAATGCTCCCCACGAGTGCTCCCTAAAGGGTACTAACATGCTGAGCAGAGTGTAGGTGTTGGATGTTGAGGTGTCCTGTGGGGGTCTGGAGAGCAATGCAGAGGGATGCAGGCAGGGAAGTGGCTCTGTCCCTTGGTGGCTGTGGCAGTCCCTGGAGCATGGGTGAGGAGGTGGCTGGCCCTGGCCCTTCTCTGGCCTCAGTCATCTGGCCATGTGGCCAGAGGTGCTGGGAGACTGGATGGTTTCTGGCAGGGCGTTGGCGAGTCCTGTCAGGCCTGCTCTTGGATGAGGTGCCATCAGTGATGGTGGTGGTGGTGTCCATGGGCACCACCCTCCCCGCAGATGAGCAGGGACCTGCGGTGCTGTTCCTAGTTCTGTTCTGACAGCTTCAGGAACCTACAGCTACTGCACTGAAAGTAGCCAAGGGGTCCTTTGAGAAACCTGTGTCAAATCAAACCATGCTCCCCGAGTCCTCCCAGAATGCTGGACTGACCCCAAGGACCACGCACACTGCTGTCTGCCTCTTCCTCTGCCCTTGGCTGGCTCCCTCCTCCTTCCCCCCAGGGCTCCTACTTCTTCCAGGGCTGCTGCCCTTTTTCTTTGGGGATAGTCCCAGTTCACCCTGGATGACCTTGTACCAGCTGTGACTTTCTTCTTACTCCTCAGATTTAAAACTTTAATCAGAGCCTTCCCTTTCCCAGGGCCACCATGTCTGAGGAGCTGGAGTTACTGATGGTGTGACTCTATCTTAATTCTCTGCATTTCGGTGATGACTTTCATGATATTTTTTCCTCTGTGCCGCTCATTGTGCCTCTGCCTCATGTGTGAGCTGTGTGGTGTGCCCTCGTCTGTCTTCTCCATCTCTGTCTCCCAGGCACCGCAGCTGTTGGAGCAGAACGAGGCGAGTAGTCACTCCGTGATAGATGACATGGATCAAACAAGACTAACAGAGATGGGCTCATGGATAAGATGCTAATCCATGGACTTGCTCTTGACCTTTCAAGGAAAGAATCACACAGCTCTTTTTTGGATTCAAATAAGGTTGGTTCAGCAGCTCTCTGCCTTCCAGGACTGCACAGGCCCCCTAAGGATTTGCAGAAACCCGGGGCCTGACAGTTTGGTCCCTGCTCCTACAGCTCAGCTGCTGGGGTTCCATGTGTCACTTCCTGAGAAGCAGGAGCTTCTGCAATGCTGCTGCTGCCCTGGCTGTGGCCTCCTGGGGCCAAGTGCCATGGTGGATTAGAGCCCCCAGCCAGTTACAGGCAGTGTCCTCCTTGGCTTCCTTGCTGACTTTAGTTTGACTCTTCGCTAAACAGCTGGATGACTAGTGGCAAACGCCTTCCTCTGCCTCAGTCTTCTCATCTGTACAATTAGGAATCTGATGCTGTGTCTTAGGTTCTGAGAAGATGAAATGAAAAAACATACTCCAGATGTTTAGATTCTCAGATATATCCAGCCCTTGGTTCATGTCATTGAATATAAACTAGGACAGAACTAAGGAAGCAGCAGTGGAGGGGCAGAATGGTTAGGAGGGCACAGGTGTGGCTGCTGTGGGGAGGACCCACCTTGCAGGGGAGCTGGGCAGGTTGGAGGTAGCATGGGGCAAGTGGATGGACTTCGAGGAGGAGGAGGAGGTCCTGGGACATCATAAGGGACCAAAGGAGAGAGCTTCCCTAGCCCCAGGGGAAGGCTGGTTGGGAGGTGGGGAGTTGGGGTGCAGTCTGCATGGGGAAAGGGCCAGGCAGGCCTGGGGCTGTGCATCCTGGCTCTACAGGGGGGTGTTTCATCCCTGCTAGAACCTGGTGGAATAAACCTGGGAACAGCCAGCCCTCACCACCTTTCTACTTCAGTGTGGGCCAGCTGGCCACATGGGGGGCAGCAGTAGCACCATGGGAGTGACCTCATGGATGGTTCTGCACATTTGAAGCAGGGCTAGGTGAGGCCACACAGCCAGGGCAGAGACAAATCCAGAAGCTGGCCTGGCTGAGCGGAGGCCTCTGCATCATGATATGCTCCCACATAGCTGGCATTCCATATGCAGCAGCTTCCAATGATTGTCATCATGATATTTCCACAACGGCAGAAAGTATTTTAAAGCAGAGAAAACACAAACCAATGTAACATAAGAGGTGAACTTGAAGGCTTTGCAGCTGGTGTCCTTTAGCCCTCCTTTGTTTCCATGAGAGGCCCAGTGTGGCCCCTCTGCTCTCCCAGACAAGGTACTGAAGGGAGAAGGGAAGGTGGGCCTGTATTAATTTGTCGCTATTTAAAAAAATATCTGAGAAAGCCAACTTAAAAGAGGACAGGTTTATTTGGCTCATGGCTTCAGAAGTTTGAGGCCATGGTCAGCTGCCTCCATGACATTGCATCAGGGATGAGGTAGGACAGCACGGAAGAGCCCATAACCCGGGAAGGCTGCTCATCCGGAAGCAAGGAGGCAGAGAGACCAGGGAACCTAGCACTGGGGGACAAGATATATTCTCCAAAGACACATTTCCACAACTCACTCCCTTTAACCAGGCCCCACCTCCTAAGTTTGCCATCACCTCCCAATAATGCCATTAAGTTATGGATCTATTTTTTTTTTAAAGTACAAGATCCAATGATTTTTATTTTGTTCACAAAGTTATGTAACCAGCACTATAATCAATTTTAGAACATTTTCAATACTGTAAGAAGAATCCCACAATTATTAGTAATCATTTCCTGTTTCTCCCTCTCCCTCTTCCCACTCCCTACACCCCATACCCCCAGGCTTGTCTGTTTTCTGTCTGTCTGTATTTGCCTATTCTACACACATAGTTTTTAATTTTCCTCCTATCTGCCCAATTATACAAACTTTGACCAACATTTTCCCTCCTCCCCTTCCACCCCAACCCTGAAACCTCTGATAACCAGCATTTTCTCTGCTTTCATGGATCACCTTCTTAAATTCCACATATAAGTGAGATGTATGACATTTGCCTGTCTGAGCCTGGCTTATTTCACTGAATACAATATTCATGTTATTACACTCATGTTATTACAAATGATGGAATTTTGTCCATTTTTATGGCTAAATAGTATTCCACTTTCTTTATCCACTCATCTGAGGTTGGACACTGAGGTTCCATCCTGACTGTTGTGAACAGTCTACAATAAACATGGGAGTGCCAACATCTCTTTCACACACTGATTTCTACCTGCATGAGTTTATTGGCATACACTAGCCATTTTCCTCTACTATGTCCTTCCCACTTTAGTAGTCTTATACAAGTTGTTGGAGGCCAACTTTACAATTTAGTCCTTAGGTCACAGAATATTTGATGAGACCATGATTGAATGTGAAGCATAATTAATAGAGCCAGTGGTGACTACGGGCTGCTCTGGGGAAAGGTGAGCACTCCTTCCCTGGTTAGCGGGAGGGCCATCCTCGGTAGGTAGGAATACTGAGCTTTTGTTTTCGCTTGAGATCAAACGTGTAAGTGCTCATTCGGAAACCGAGGCGCTACAGGAGAGGCCAGGCCACACGCCCACCAGTTGCCCTGGCCTCCAGTCCTGCCTTTCAGAAATGGCTCTGTGTTGAGGTCAGATCCCCTGCATCAAGGTGGATAGGATGCGAATTTGGACAGCAGAGGGCGCTGCAGGGCACTCACTGCAGGCCCTGAGGCTTCTAGAGCCCAACTTAGCACTCCCTGCCCTGCACTGAGGCAGCAGGGTGGTTGGTGCTGCTGGGCCTCATGAGCGCAGGGACCTTGAGAGGCCTGGCAGGCCTGGTTGCAGGATCCTGTTGACACAGATGTTGCATTTCAGGCCTGTGGCTGCCAGGGCCCCTTCCTTAGTGTGCCCTCCACCAGCCTGGATGGTCTGCACCCAAAGGCCTGCTTCTGCTCATTGAGTGACTATCGACACTACTGGCCCCCGCAGCCCTCAGCACACTTTTTTGGCACTCAGGAGGCTCCAGCCACACGTTCTCTAGTGAGGACGAACCTCAGGGAGGGAGCCTCCTTCCAAGGTCGTTCTTCCTCAGGGCTCACCCTCAAGCCTAGGGCCGTTTTCTTTATATCTTTTTAGTTATTGCCCCATACTCTTTTAACATCCGCCTTTCTTGTCTCCTGGTTGGACGCACACTGATACACAGGGTCTCGGTGAAGGGAAACTCCAGGGTGTCCCACTGGTCACTCCTGGCAGATGGGAACGGGAATTGGAGGCGTGCAAGGAGGGATGTTTCCGGAACAAGTTATGGATCTATTGATGGATTAATCTACTCATAAAGTCAGAGCATTCATGATCCGACCAACTTCCAAAATTCCCACCTCTGATCACATGAGCCTTTGGGGGACATTTTAGATCTAAACCATAACAGGACCCTTCTCAAAGACAAGAGCTACCTTGGCTCTCGTGGCCCACATGACCCTGAGGAAACAGCTCCTTTATAGTCATCTGTCCTAATCAGCAGCTGCACCTGTGCCCAGCACCAACAGTCCTTTCCCGTCTTGCCAGAGATACATGGAATATTGTAGTACACAGCAGTTGCTCCATGGGTTTGGTTGAGGACTCCTCTCTAGAATCAGTTTCTTAGTGCCGGGACAGACTTTGGAGGTGGCCTGGTATCGCTGCTTTGGTATAGAGCAGAGGAAACCGAGGCCCACCTGAAATGGCACTGCCAATTTTTACCATGCTGTTGCCAAACCTTTGGGAGGAAGTCAAATGGTAAGAGAAATGACCTTTCATAAATGTAGAGGGGAGCTGACTTTATGTATTTCTGCATGCATTGGGCTGACTCGTGTAAGAATCACTGCAGAAACATGACCCTGGAGACAACCTTGTAAGGTTGACCGTGGGCCTTGGCAGTCCTTCACCTGACATGTATTTATCTTGTATGCTGGACAAACTTCTGAAAGCCCGAGTTCTGCCATGAGCCAACAGGGCAGATGGCTGCACAGGGTCCTGCCTTCTTTGCAAGGTTGGGGATAACATAAAACAAAAGATGTTGACAGGGTGTTGAAGGAAAATATCAAGAGAAAGAGGCCAGCAGGGGGTGAATTCCTTAAGCTTGAGCTTTTATTTTGAGGCTACTATCCATCTCATTTATGTTCATATGGTGTGAAGCAGGGGTCAAAGGCATGTGTTTGCTATGGATATCTATCCACATTGAAGCAATTCTATCGTCTCACCTGAATGTAGTTCAGTATGGATCCCTAAGTGTCTTAGAGCCAGCTGGCATCACAATGTACCACAGTCTGGTGGGTTAAAATCAGAGAGGTGTTTCTCAGTTCTTGGGGCTGAAAGTCCAAGATCAAGCCTCTGGCAGATCTGGAATCTGATGAGGACTCACATGGCTGAGAGGAGATAACCAGCAAGTTCTCCAGGGCCTCTTTTATAAGGCACTAACCCTGAGCAAAAGAGCTCCAACTTCATGATCTCATCACCTCACAAAGGTTCCATCTTCTTGTACCATCACGCTGAGGTTAGGATTTCAATATGTGATCTGGGGGTGGAGGCACAAACTCTCCCCATTGCAATACCATACAAAGACATGAGACTTCATGAATGCCAGGTGAACTCAAAGCCTCCTATGACCATGGCTTGCACTAGGCAGAGACTTGTTCTGGTGTTAACACACTTGTTCCCTGCCTAGGCTTTGGTGAGAGACCCAGACCAGAACCACCCTTCAGATTGCAAGCAGCCAGCTCATTAAGTTTTCTCAACATGCATTTATTGTTCTGGCTCCTCCCAGTCCTTGAAGAAAGTTCCCAGGTGGAGTGTGCATGATGCAGTGAAAACCTCATTTAACTCATGGCCTCAGTGCACTGGAGCTGAACAGCATCCCCTCTGCCAACTGTTAATGCTCACATTGTTGGAATCAGCCTGTGAATACGTTCATCATCACTGTTGGTTTCCCTCTCTGTCCCAGGTGCTGCACAGGTTCTGGGTGCTACATGAGACAGGTAGGTATCTGACATTTGGACTCTCTTTCTTGTTGGGAAGATACTCTAAGCAATGTTATTTGAATAACAATGATGCTGTCATCCCTAAGGAACTTTGAAAGATGAATACAGGGAGGCCTCAGATTGTCCTGCTGGGAAGATGAGGACCTGGGAATTCCTGAGGAAGAGAGGAGTTGGGTAGATGAGGGTGTGTCAGGGTGGGGCAAATGCAGGACTATAAGACTCAATTGAAAATTACAAGGTGGGCATGAGGTGGCACAAAACCATGACCAACCAATAAGATTACAGGTATAGTCACCCAGGTAATACTGATTAAAGGGGAATCAAATGGGAAAACAAGTCATGTACAAGGAATTTCCCCATTTAGAATATTAATCACTGCTATTCATCTCTAGGGGAAGTAGTACCTCTTTTCTTTTTTATAATGCTAACCAGTCAATGTGCTTCAGTTGTTCTCCATGTTGGCTCCTTGAGGGCCAGCCCTGTCTAACTGTCTACAGGATATCTAATTAACTTACTTATCTACAATACTAGCACCTCCCCAACTCCAAAGTGCTGTTCTTCATGTCTCCTGACTGCTGGGTTCCAGCATTATTGCACTGAGAAGGATCCCGGGCTTTTGGAACCCAGCAGGCAATGGCCATCATTCTGAGGGGGGCCCTTCCCTCTGGTGTGATATTCCTGGGGAAAGGGCCAGGACAGGAGGGCTGTCCTAAATGTACTGCCACTGGGGCAAATGGTGGGGGACAGCTGGCTCTTGAGGGAAGGAGAAGGATGCTGGCTGTGCACCCTAGTAGCAGACCCCCTGTCATGGATGGGCCCTTTCCTTTATTCAGGAATAGACATCAGAAAACCAAGCCCTGGTATATGATTGAGGTCCAGTTCCACTGTGTCCCTCTTAGAGACTGTGGAATACTTTGTCCCAGTGACTGTTGGCAAGGATGCTCTGGAAGCCACTGTCACCCAGCCCTCAGGACAGGCACCCCTGGGAGTGAGAGGGTACAGTGGGGGGTGATCTATGTGCTAGACACCAAAGACTTTTGAATGAACAGGACAGACCAGCAGTATAGGCCTGGCTGTATATGCTGGGTTTGAGAGATGCCCTGGGAACCCCCAAGGATACAGCTTCACTCTGTGGTTCATTTGATCCCTTACATTGAACAGCTGAGTGATGTTAGTATCATTAAAGTATAACAATTAGGAGTCAATTTCATGTACAGATTGAGTATGTCTTAGTCAAAATACTTGGGATCAGAAGTATTTCAAACTTCAGAATATTTGCATACATATACCTAGATATCTTGGAGATGGGCCCCAAATCTGAACTTGAAATTCACATATATTTCATATACATCTTATATAGATAGTCTGTAGGTAAGCAGATATGTTATTTTAATATTTTTGTGCATGAAATAAGTTTCAGGGTGTGGAATTTTCCAATTCTAATGTCATGTTAGTATTCAAAAAGTTTCAAATTTTGGAGTATGTTGGATTTCAGATTAAGAATAGTCAACTTATATTTAAACACTCAATTTGATGATTTTGGACAGATGGATATGGACTACTTCCCACAATGCTTAAAGTTTCCCATACCATTGTAGAGTCACTCTCAGCCCATCCCAGACATCAGCTGATCTGTGACCATCATTGATCATTTTTCTCTCTTCCTGACTTTTAATGCACGGAATCAAGTAAAGAGTGCTCTCTGGTGTCTAAGTCTTGTTTGGCGTGATGTTTGCATCCCATCCAGGCTGAATGGGTGTGTGTGTGGGAGCAATCTGCCCATTTTTATTGTGAAGTGATCTTTTATTGTGTGGATGCATACTGATTTGTTTACCCAGTTACTGATACATTTGGGTTGTTTCTATGTTTTGATGGCTGTAAATTAATGCTTTCAAAAGTACATAGTGTAATTTTACAAATGAAGGTGTGTACTGGCAGGTGGGGACCAGCCAGAAGGTGAGGACCTCTCATGGCAGCAATCCACTTAGCCATGCACGTGCCTGCAGGAGACCCCCCCCGCGCCCCGCCCACCGCATCCTGGCTGTACCACTACCTGGTTCCACTACAAAGACACAGGGGACACCAGACCACTCTACTGCGTAAGTTGGAGGAATCATCATCTCCCATTGGAACCTGGACTATCTTCAGGGGAAGGGCAGTTGGAACCTGCAGCACAGCCTTGCAGAGTTCAACCCTACAGGAGAACAGGGAGCTCAACTTGGGACTTGCTGCCAGAAATCTGCCTGAATCCCATGGGTTTGTGACTGGCTTGCTGAGACTCACTGACTTATATATGCATACTGCTGCCCACGTTGTCCATTGTGACAGCAGAGGCATACCCTGAAGGAGGCCCTTCATTTTCATTTTTATTTTTTATTTCCAAAATTATTATTATTGGGTTTTTTTGCTCTTATTTTTAAAATTTTTTCCTACTCTTTTCAAATTTTTATTTTTCTCTTCTTTTTTGCCTTCTCTTCTCTTTCCTTTCTCTCTCTCTCTCTCACACTCACTCTCTGTCTCACATTGTTCTTCATCTTCTGTTTTGTTCCTATTCTGGCCCTAATTCAGATTTCTTCTTTATTTTTCTTTTATTCTCTTTTTCATTCTCTCACCTGTGTCCTCTGGCGTCACTGCTAACCTTCCCCTATCCTTTTACCTATCTGTCCCTCCCTCCCCAACTCCTTCTAACTCCCCATTCCGAAGGGTAGAGTTGCTATATTGAAGAGTTTATTCACTATAAACATATGTTGGATTGGTCCTTGATTTTGATTTAATTCACACAGTTAAAGGTGATAGATTAATAACTTTCACAAATTGTCATTTTCTAAGCTATAGTTGACGCTATGGTGTTGCTGATTGTTATCACTTGTGCTAAGGTGTGATTGATCTAGCCAGTGGTCTTTCCTGGTATAATGAAAATGAGATGGCCTCAGGGTCATTAGAGACTCAAAATCTAAAGACAAGCTATATCTGGAAGACACCTCTGAGAAGCAATCATTCCATAAGGGTTCGGATTACAAGTAAAAAGATACTTACAATGAGCAATTTCGAAGTATCAACCCAGGAATTAAACTAAAGACAGTACCAAAAACAAAAATGAGAATACATTTAATCAAGTCATAAACTCAGATTTCCACCCCATCAAGGGTAAATTCTGGGGGAAACAAGGTGGAAAAGTCTGATAAACCTAGAGACACTGAACCGATAGCACAGGAAGTAACAAAACAGATGAATGAGGCTCTAGAAAAATTCAAAGCAGAAATAATCTCCCAGATAACTACAGAGATGGTGAGCAGAGTGAAAGACATGATTAGAGGCTCTAGAACAGACACAGATTAAAAAAATTGATGAGCTCTTCGACAAAGGAGCCAAACACCCTCACTGCAGGAAAGATAGCCTCTTTAATAAATGGTGCTGGAAAAATTGGGCTTCAACTTGCCAAAGATTAAAACTAGACCTATATCTCTTGCCATGCAGTAAACTAAAATCAAAATGGATTAAAGATCTAAATATTAAAATAGAAATGCTGAACCAGTAGGGACAGAGGTTAGGTAGAATTCTTGAAGACATTGGTGTAGGAAAAGATTTTATGAACAAAACCTCAGTAGCCCGTGAACTAGCACAAACAATCAACAAGTGGGATCTCTTCTTATTAAAAAGCTTCTGCACAGCAAGAGAAACCACCAGCAGCGTGAAGAGACAACCCACAATGTGGGAAAAAATCTTCACCTGCTTTTCCTCAGACAAAGGTCTACTATCTTGAATCTATAAAGAACTTAAAAAGATCAGACCTCCCAAATTTAAAGGCCCAATCTGAAAATGGGCAACTGAAATGAACAGACATTTCTCACACAAAGAAGTAGAAAGAGCAAATAAATACATGAAAAAATGTCTAACATCACTGGTCATTCGAGAGATGCAAATGAAAACAACGCTAAGATTCCACTTCACTCCAGAAAGAGTGGATGCTATCATAAAATCAACCAATAACAAATGCTGGTGGGGCTGTGGGGAAAGAGGAACCCTGCTCCACTGCTGGTGAGAGTGTAGAATGGTGCAAGCACTGTGGAAATCAGTATGGAGATACCTCAAAGAACTAGGACTGGAAGTCTCATTTGACCCCGCTATTCCACTGCTGGGGATCTTCCCCAAAGAATTAAAAGAATCATACCACAGTGATATATGTGCACCATGTTCATAGCAGCACAGTTTGTGATAGCTAAAATTTGGAAACAGCCCAAATGCCCATCAACTGGAGACTGGATAAAGAAAATGTGGTTTTTCTATAAAATGGAGTACTACTCAGCCATAAAAAATGAGAAATTAGAGACATTTATAGCTAAGTGGTTGCACATTGAGGTGATACTCTTAAGTGAAATAAATAGGGCACACATGTATAAATACCGAATAGTTTCTCTAGTGTGAGAAACTGAAAGTGTAAATAAGGACTAACATGTATAATAGGTAATGTGAAATAGGAAGAAAAGGGGCAAAGGGGAAGGAAGTGGGAGGGCTAGGGGAAAGGAAAGAAGGGAATGGGATTAATATGAGAAAATGGAAAAATAGGAACAAAATCTTTGTAAATAGGGGGGGCTGGAGGGGTTGAAGGGAGGGCTGGGCAAGGGTGAAAAATAAGAACCAAGAGAGATTATGTAAAGGTGCAAATTTCCGATGATGAATGTCATTATATTGTATACCTAAAATGTACCAATGATTAGAATGAATAATCGATAATGCAAAATAGGAAGAAAAGGTCCAAAGGGGTAGGGGTAGTGGGAGGGGCAGAGGAAAGGAAAGAAGGGAAAGGAAAAATGATGAGAAATGGAAAAAATGGAAATAAAGTCTCTGTAAATAGGGAAGGGTGGAGGGGGTGAAGGGAGGGTTAGGAATGGGGAAAAAATAAGAGCCAAGATGCATTATATAAAGGTCCAATTCCCAATGAGAAATGTAATTGTGTTGTATACTTAAAATGTACCAATAAAAGAATTTAAGAAAAAAAATAGATGAGCTCAGAAACATGCTAGAAGCCATGAATGCCCAGCATAGGAAAGAAATGGAAACAATGATTGACCAACATAAGAAAGAAACGGAATCCATAAAACAGATTCAAACAGATATTCAGGAGATTAAAAACTATATTGAAAGTATGCACAGTAGATTAAGGGAATCTGAGGATAGAATATCAGATATAGAAGACAGGATTGTGGTTAAGGACCATGAAAACAGAGATTTCTTAAAAATAGTAAGGGACCATGAGAAATTAATCCAGCAGCTGCTAGATGATGCACAGAAAAATAACATAAGACTGCTAGGAGTCCATGAAAAAACAGGACAAAGTATAATTGACATAAAAAAATTGTTCACAGGGCCGGGGATTTAGCTCAGTGGTTTCGCCGCCTGCTGCACAGGCGCAAGGACCCGAGTTCGATCCTTGGTACCAAAAAAAAAAAAAAAAATTGTTCACAGAAGTAAGAGTAGAAAACTTCCAGACAGAGGTAGAGAATTGGACATACAGATAAGTGAGGCATATAGAACTCCAACTAGCCATGATAAAAAAAATCTACACCTAGACGTATAATAATCAAGATCCCAGAAACCCAACAAAAGAACAAAATCCTACAAGCAGTTAGAGAAAAGAAACAAATCACCTATGAAGGAAAGCCCACCAGAATCACTGCAGACTTCTCAACACAAACCCTCAAGTCAAGGAGAGCCTGGAGTGTAGTATTTCAAGCCCTAAAAGAAAATAACTTCCAACCTACACTGTTGTATCCTGCAAAGTTATCTTTCAGAATTGATGGGGAAATTAGATACTTCCATGACAAAGAACACCTGAGAAATCTCATGAACACCAAACCAGCACTCCAAGCAATTCTAAACAATATCCTAGAAAAAAAACAATGAAGGTTGCAACTCCATGAGGCCCAATAGAGGGAAGCCACCAGGCAAGGTAAGAAACTAAAGGGAAAGGGGGAAAAATGAGAAATAAAAGAGCCAACAAAAGTAAAACATCATGACAAGAATGAGTCAATATTTATCAATTATAACTATCAATGTTAATGGCCTCAATTCACTAATCAAAAGAAATAGACTGGCAGAATGGATTAAGAAGCAAAATCCAACAATATTCTGTATACAAGAAACACATCGAACTCAAAAAGAAATTCACAGACTGAAAGTAAAAGGATGGAAAACAGTTCTCCACACGACAGGAACCCAGAAAAAAGCAGGGGTAGCAATTTTATTTTCAGACAAAGTAGATTTCAAACCAAAACTAATTAAGAGAGACAAAGATGATCAGTACAACCTTGTGAAGGGAACAATCCAAGAGGAAGAGATGACAATCCTAAATATATATGCACCCAATACAAATGCCCCCAACTATACAAAACAAATGTTAATGGACATGAAAAACCAAATAAGCACTAATACAATTGTATTGGGGGACCTTAACACCCCTCTATCACAAATAGACAGATCATCTAGACAAAAAATTAACAATGAAATTCTAGAACTGAACCAAGCTATTGAACAAATGGACTTAATAGATGTCTACAGAGTGTTCCACCCCACAAAATCAGAATACACTTTCTTTTCAGCTGCACATGGGTCACTCTCCAAAACAGACCACATGCTAGCTCCTAGGACATGTCTAAGTAAATGTAATAGAACTGAAGTTACCCCCTGTATATTATCAGGCCATAGTGCAGTAATATTGGATATCAATAATATAAGAAACCACAAAACCCCCACAAGTACATGGAAACTGAATAACACCCTCCTGAACAACCAATGGGTCTCAGAGGAAATTAAAGAAGAAATTAGACAGTTTCTACAAGTAAATGATAATGCCAGTACAACATACAGGAATCTATGGGACACAATGAAAGCAGTTCTATGCGGGAAATTCATAGCAGTGAATGCCCATATTAGGAAAACAGAGAGCTCAAATAAACAGCCTAATGCAGAACCACAAGCTCCTAGAAAAAGAAGAGCATAGCAAATCCAAAGCTCATACAAGAGAGGAAACTATAAAGATCCAAGCAGAAATCAATGTAATGGAGACTAAGTGAATGACACAAAAAATTAATGAATCAACGAGTTGGCTTTTTGAAAGAACAAATAAAATCAATAAGCCTTTAGCCAATATTATCAAAAAAAGGAAAGAAAAGGGTCAAATCCATGCAATTAAGAATGAAAAAGGTGAAGTCAGAACAGACCCAGCAGAAATCCAGAGGATCATCAATACCTACTTTGAGAACTTGTACTCTAGTAAAATGGAAAACACAGAAGAAATGGACAGATTCCTAGATACATACAAGTTGCCAAAGTTAAACGAAGATACAGAAATTCTAAACACTCCAATTACAATGAGTGAAATCGAAAATGTGATTAAAAATTTACCAACAAAGAAGAGCTCAGGTCCTGATGGCTTCACTGCTGAATTCCATAAGACATTTAAAGAAGAACTATTGCCATTGCTCTTTAAACTCATGAAGGAAATTGAAAGGGAAATTCATTCCTGGAAGCATGTGTTACTTTGATTCCAAAACCAAGGAAAAACCCAACCCAAAAAGAGACCTACAGGCCAATCTCCCTAATGAACATAGATGCAAAAATCCTCAACAAGATACTGACAGAGTACAGAAGGTCATCAAGATGATGATACACCCTGACCAAGTCAGATTTATTCCAGGGATACAAGGATGGTTCAATATATATAAATCAATAAATTTAATGCACTATATTAACAGAGTCAAGGAGAAAAACCATATGATGATCTCAATAGATGCAGAAAAGGCATCTGACAAAATCTAACAGGCATTCGTGATAAAAACCCTACAGGAATTTGGAATAGAAGGTCTTCATCTCAACCTGATTAAGGCTATCTATGAAAAACCAACAGCCAACATCATACTAAATGGTCAAAACTGAACACTTTCACACTAAAATCAGGAACAAGACAAGGATGCCCACTATCACCACTCCTGTTCAGTACAGTTTTGGAAACACTAGCCACAGCAATTAGAAAAGAGAAAGAAATAAAAGGAATAAAGATAGGAAAGGAAAAAGTTAAACTGTTATTATTTGCAGATGATATGATACTTTACATAGAAGACCCAAAAAACTCTCCCAAAAGACTTCTAGACTTAATTGACAGATTCAGTAGAGTAGCTGGATACAAGGTCAACACTCAAAAAACAATAGCCTTCTGAAGTGGGAGAGGTAGGGGAAAGGAAAAAAGGGAATGGAATTAATATGAGAAAATGGAAAAATAGGAACAAAATCTTTGTAAATAGGGAGGAATGGAGGGGTTGAAGGGAGGGCTGGGCAACGGTGAAAAATAAGAACCAAGAGAGATTATGTAAAGGTGCAAATTTCAGACGATGAATGTCACTATATTGTATACCTAAAATATACCAATGATTAGAATGAATAATCAATAATGCAAAATAGGAAGAAAAGGTCAAAAGGGGTAGGGGTAGTGGGAGGAGCAGGGGAAAGGAGAGAAGGGAAAGGAAAAATGATGAGAAATGGAAAAAATGGAAATAAAGTCTTTGTAAATAGGGAAGGGTGGAGGGGGTGAAGGGAGGGCTAGGAATGGGGAAAAAATAAGAACCAAGATGCATCATGTGAAGGTACAAGTTCCCAATGAGAAATGTAATTGGGTTGTATACCTAAAATGTACTAGTAAAAGAATTTAACAACAAAAAAAACCACAATAGCCTTCTTATACACAAATAACAGACTCACTGAGAGAGAAATTAGGGAAACAATCCCTTTTACAATAGCATCCAAAAAAATGAAATATCTAGGAATCAATCTAATAAAGGAAGCAAAAGACCTCTACACTGAAAACTACAGCACTGTGAAAAAAGAGTTCAAAAAGGATATATGAAAATGGAAAGATATCCCTTGTTCCTGGGTAGGAAGAACCAATATAGTGAAAATGGTCATACTTCTAAAACTACTATATTGATTTAATGCAATGCCAACTGAAATTCCACAGAACTAGAGAAAACAATCCAAAAATTCATTCGGAACCAGAAGAGACCTAGAATAGCAAAATCAATTCTAGGCAACAGAGACATGGCAGGGGGGATCACAATCCCCAACTTGAAACTATACTACAAAGCTACTGTGATAAAACAGCATGGTACGGGCAAAGGAACAGACTTGAGGCTCAGTGGAATAGATTAGAAGATGCAGAAACAACTCCAGACATACTCAGCCACCTCATCTTTGACAAAGGAGCCAAACATCCTCATTGGAGGAAAGATAGCCTATTAATAAATGGTGTTGGAAACACTGGATTTCAACCTGCCAAAGATTAAAACTAGACCCATACCTATCACCATGCACTAAACTAAGATCGAAGTGGGTTAAAGATATAAATATTAAGACAGACACACTAAACTTGCTGGAAGATAAGTTAGGTAGAACTCTTGAAGACATTGGCATAGGAAAAGACTTTATGAACAAAAACCTCAGTAGCACGGGAACTAGCACAAAGAATCAACAACTGAGATCTCATCTTATTAAAAAGCTTCTGCACTGCAAAAGAAACCACCAAAAGAGCTAAGAGACAACATACAATGTGGGAAAAAATTTTTACCAACTGTTCCTCAGACAAAGGTCTACTATCTAGAACATATGAAGAACTTAAAAATATCAGACCCCTCAAATTCAAAGACCCAATTCAAAACTGGGCATCTGAAATGAACAGACATTTCTCAGACAAAGAAGTAAAAGCAGCAAACAAGCATATGAAAACATGTTCAACATCACTGGCCATTTGAGAGATGCAGATGAAAACAACACTGAGATTCCACCTCACCCCACAAAGAATGGCTGCTATCAAGAAATCAACCAATAACAAATGCTGGCAGGGCTGTGGGGAGAAAGGAACCCTTCTCCATTGTTGGTGGGAGTGCAGACTGATGCAACCATTGTGGAAATCAGTATGGAGATACCTCAAAGAACTGGGGCTAGAGGTCCCATTTGACCCAGCTCTTCCCCTGCTGGGTATCTTCCCAAAAGAATTAAAAGAATCATACCACAGAGATATATGTGCACCCATGTTTATAGCGGCACAGTTTGTAATAGCTAAAGCTTGGAAACAGCCCAAGTGCCCATCAACTGGAAACTGGATAAAGAAGATGTGTTTTTTTTAGTAAAATGGAGTACTACTCGGCCATAAAAAATGAGAAACTAGAGACATTTATAGCTAAATGGATCCATATTGAGGCGATACTCTTTATTGAAATAAATAGGACATGCATGTGTAAATACCGAATAGTTTCTCTAGTGTGAGAAACTGAAAGTGTATATAAGGATTAAAATGATTAAAATGAATAACTGATGATTTGAAATAGGAAGAAAAGGTCCAAAGGGGTAGGGGTAGTGGGAAGGGAAGAGGAAAGGAAAGAAAGGAAAGGAGAAATTATGAGAAAAGGAAAAAATGGAAACAAAGTGTTTGTAAATAGGGAAGGGTGGAGGGGTGAAGGGAGTACAGGAAGTGGGGAAAAAATAAGAACCAAGATACATCATGTATGGGTACAGGCACCCAATGATAAATGTACACATAATGTATACCTAAAATGTACCAATAAAAGAATTTAAGAAAAAAAAAAGAAATGAAGGTGTGTAAATAGTTTCCTGAAGAAAGTAAATGTTGCTTATTGGAGTATGCCTGAAAAGTATAAAATGCAAAATTTCCTTATATTTCATAACTGAGTTTTAAGTCAAAAGGATATTTTCTGCACTTCTCCCAAACTGTCCCATGCATATGTGTGCACAAAACTCTCGACACTGTGTCATTTCCAAATGCAAGTTTGATTCCAACTTTTTCCCCCTATCTTCAGACATTGTGAAAATGTGTTTAGCAGTCACTGTTTGCTACCAATTGTTCTCAGTGCTGTTGTGTATGGTTGCCCAAAAGCCCTGCCAGTGCTTGGGACACTTATGGTGCCAAAAGCCTTATCCTGGAATATTCTGCTTTTGTACCACCAAAAGAGCCCGTGTCTTTACTAGAGACTCAGCCTCCATCACTTACAAGCATTTACCTGTCCTCTCTATCTCCAGAGAGGGGAGGGCAGGATGCAGGGAATATAGAGCTGGGGTCATGTGCTCATGCACTTTCTTCTCCCCAGGCTTTCTTGCTCTCAGCTCCTTGGCCTGCTCCCTTCCAGACAAAATGTGACACCCCCAAAGTCCTTAAGTAAGTCAGTCTAAATACTGACATCCTATTTAGCTCTTGTCCTTGCAAACTCAAGGAACTCTGGAGACTTAATGAGCTATTTTTTTATTCATTAACTTTATAGGTACATTATAGGTATACATTATTTTAGGTACACATTCATCACTGGCATTTTAAAGAGCCAGAGATAAGCTTTAAAATAGACTTTGGGCTACTTAAAGTTCACAGTTACAGAATGCCTTAAGGTGACTATTATCAGTTTAAAGATTATCTTTTTTATTTAACTAAATTTGGTTTTGTTCCCTAGAAAGGAGGCTGGGCTAAGGACTAGCCCCATTGTGCTCTGTCTACAATATTTATATTCCAAGTAGGCTGAACTAACATTTTTAGGGCTTTTTCTGGGACAATTTCTTTTCCTTTGTAGTTGCTTGATTAGGAATTGCACACTAAACTAAAATTTACAAAGTATTAAAATATGATCATAAGCTAAGAAGGACAGAGAATCTGCCACCTTGCCAATTACATTATTACCATTTCCCATTATTCATGAGCTTGCTTGCTTTTCTATGTATTTGCTATCTGATGTTTTTCAGACATGCTGTGCTTATTCAATGTATATTCATCACATTTCACCTCACGACAGGGAGACAGTGACATTAGAAACAAATACTGAAGATGACAATATGTGGCAATCAGAGCATCTGCAATGGGACACCAGTATCTCCAGGGAAGGACCACTGCCCACGCCCAGCACTCTAACACACCCATCCTTGCACACCTGTTGTTTCTCTCTTTGTCTCCCTCCCCTCATCCTCTCAAGGGCTCAGGGCTGGGAAGGAGATAACTTATCCACCGTCAACAAAGTGAATTAACACCAGGCCTCTGGAGGTGGCCTCAGGGCTCTGTGTTCCTTGTGGGCTCACCTGCTTAAGGTCAGGGACAGGGGCTATCCTGCTTGTCACTGAGCATGCTGTGGGATACAACTGTATGGAACAACAGATGGGTGTGTGTGAACAAGTCAGAGCAGGCAGGGTGTTCCAAAGTGGAACCAGAAAGGGAGCCTGTGGGCAACCCTCCAGAACTGCTGCTAAATGGGTTTGCCACCAGGTGTTGGAAATCAGCAGCAGTGGAGGAGAGTGAAGGCTGCCTGGAAGTTTCTGGAATTCCTGCATCTGTCCTTTACATGTCTAATCACAAAGACATTCAGAGAGTCACGGCCTTTGTCCCAGCCTTGTGGAGAACACTGACCTGTTCTACACAGGGAAGGCAATGCTGGTGCTGTGTATGGTCTGAATGTGTCCCTGAGGTTCATTCCCAGTGCACCATGCGGGGGTGGGGGTGGGTGCTTTGTTCTTTTTCTTTTGGTACCAGGGATTGAACTTGGGTCCTTGCACTTGCGCAGCAGGCGGTGAAACCACTGAACTAAATGCCCGGCCGGGGTGGGGGGTGCTTTTGAGAGGTGACTGGGCCATAGGGGCTCTGCCCTCACTAGTGGGTTACTATCATTATTGTGGGAATGGGTTCCTGAAGAAAGGATGAGTCTGGCCCCCTTCTCTGCTCTTCTATGCTGTCTCGCCAATGTGATGCCTTTTGGCCATGTTATGATGTAGCAGCAAGAAAATGCTCATTAGGTTCAGCCCCTCTATCTTAGACTGCCCAGATCCAGAACAATGAGCCATGTGAATGTCTGTACATGGTCATTGCCCATTCTGGGGAATTCTGTCACAGCAGCACAATCACAAGACATCTGGGCATGTCACTTCCAGCATGCCCTACTCAGTGAGAGGACAATCCAGTGCTCACCTCACCACATCTGCAGTCTTTGAAGATACCTCAAATAACAGAGAACACAGCAGTGAATAGGCAAGGCAGCGTACCTGGGGACATCTCTATCATCTGGGTAACACAAGTAGGGACACCTGGAAAGCCAGAGACAGAGTGATGTGGGTTGGGAAGCCAATCAAATCTGGTCACTGAGGAAGACAGAAGCCTCTAGAACAATTCTCAAGTCTTTGGCTTGGGAATCTAGAAGAAATGAAGGCCTTGGAGAAGGGCTTCTCTCTAGGGGAAAGGATGATGGAAGGGGACTTGGATGTAGATGTGGCACCATCCTCAAGGCTCCCTATGGTGTGGAGCTTGTTCGGATCATGGGCTTCAGTGGAGGAAGGAGGAAGAGCCACCTGGAGGTTGAGTGTGATGAAGAGATGAAGTGACTTGCCAGTGCTGGAGAGCACATTGGAAGGGAAGAGGGTGGGTTGGATCCCACTGCAAGGGGGCTGGCTGGAGATGGGGTCTGGAGAAGCTGCATATCTGCCACATGCCAGCCCCATGGCAATGTAAATGGGAAGGTAGATCAATATGTGGAGTCACAATAAAAACGCATTCTTTTATTTTCTAATAAAACTAAGCCCTCTGTATAAAATTGTATATTAGTGATGAAATCAGTAAAACAAATTATTTAGCAAAACACTCCTAGCACATCTCCATTTCTTGACCATAGAAATGTTCCATCGATCTGAAGGTTTGAAATTTTGGCACAATCGTTGGTTTGTCCAGGTCCTTGTTAAATGGAGCCCATGTCTGACCCTTGATTGTGTGTAGAGGACTGGATGAGCCTTCTCCTAACAAAGATGTCAACATGATGGGCATCAGGGATCTGAGTCACTCAGGGAGAACTTCTGAGCCCCACAACCTTCCCCACAGAATAGACCCTGGTGTAGATCTTGCCCCACTAACTTGCAACTTCTGCAAGACTTAGCTCCTATGTGCTGTTTGGAGATGACCAACGAAGTCCCTGGAAATTGCTTACTGGAATGAAAATTTATTTATTTTCATTGTATTCACTGAAGCTCATGGTCAAACCAACACACCATTCTGCAGACAACTTTTATAATGAGTAACAGGAAAGAACTTTCAGTTTAATGCGTTTTGCCTGTTTGTTACCACAAACACATGAGGGTTTTGCAAAATTTATTTAGACAACAAAGTAATTATTGTCTTGAAAAAGATACTTTATTTTGCTTTGTTTTATTTGGGGTTAAGGTGTCACAGTCTTTCAAGATTGTGGTAGATTCTAGTTTCATCACTATCTTTATTCTGTTTTGTGGTTTTTTTTCTGTTCCTTGGATTAATCTATTAGCTCCAAGAACAGAAACCTTTAAGTGAACTCAAACTGTAGGTAAGTTTTCATTGTCCCTTTTTAAATATCTCTCATTTCAGTCTCTTCTAGGGTGATTCTCCAAGGTCCAGAAGACCCCCAAAGGCCTGTGTAGGATTGCCTTGCAGCCCAAACAGGTTTCAAATTTTTCTAACATTAATCCCCTTTTTCTACACATAGTACTTACTTCTTTCTTCGATATACTTGATATAGAGTTGCAAATGTTTTTGTGAAGAGATATGAAGCTTCTAAGACTATTTAAAGTGTTTACTATTTAGAGTGCATTTTTCAGACCACAGTCTGGATGGTTTAAAGAGCTGAATTTTCTCAACTCTGTAGGACATAAGTCTGAGCTCAAGGTGCTGGCAGGGCTGGTCACTGGCAATGTTCTTCCTGGGTTGCAGATTGGCTGCCTTCTCATGGTGTCTTTAATGGTGGAGAGAGGGAAGGAGAGAGAAGAATGCTCTGTCCTCATCACCTTCTTGTAAGAACATGGAACTCCACCACTAGATCTCATCTAACCCCAAACATTTCCCAAAGGCCTAACTTCCAAGTATGAGCCCACTGGGGTGAGGGCTCAACATATGAATTTGGTGTGGTTATGTGTGTGTGTGTGTGTGTGTGTGTGTGTGTGCGTGCACGCGTACCACCATTCAATCCATAGCATATATCCAGCCTTTCAGGAGGAGATGATTCCATGGATGTGACCCAACAAGTCTGCTTTCAGCTGGGTGCACCTGTGCCCAAAAGTCCCATCCACAAGAGAATACACAATCCAGGGTATGTGCCCACAACAGAGCACCACACAGTATTACACAAATACATTTCAAAATGGTGATTTTATGCCCAAGAAGACAAGGTGCAGAATGATGCTCCAGTATACAAAGAACAACAAAAAGAAAACCCATGCAACACAATGCAGCCTATGATTTATGTATACACGCATATGTAGTATTTATATTAACCTCAACTATATTAACAAGTTCTAAAAGCAATTCTATAATGATCTTGGCAGGGCTTGCATAAGATGTAAGATAAATGGAAGAGGAGAGACACACACATTTTCCCCCAATGTTTGCAATACTATATGTCTCACCACATGAACTTTCTCATGCCTCATTCAATAAATTTTCATCCTTTGAAATTCTACGTTGTTTGTATTCTGTGTATTTTTTTTTTGGTGCTGTTATTCAAGGCATAGCCATCCCTCCATTATACGTTAGTTTCTATGATTGTTGTGTTATAGAAATCTGATACTTTTCTACCCTGTAATCATATCTGGTATCTAATGCATTATGAAAGTTAAAGATAATTCTCTTGTTTTATTTAGTATATTATTCCAACATTCCCCACTTGTGATAATTTTACTTACTCCTTTTACATAATTACATATCTTGTTTCTATTTATTTGAAATGTTTTCTATGGCTGAAAAATGTTAAATAATAATATTGACAGCAGTTTTTTGTTGTCATTTTTAATCAAAACGAGATCGTTCTTAATTTTGATTTTGGTTGTTGCTGAAAGATAATACTGTTCTATTTTTAGCTCAACTTTTAAATTATTAATAGGTATTAGATGGTGCAGAATTACTTAGGGGCATTAGTAGAATTTTAACAGACCTTTTAATGTTAATATATATGACTAATAACTTTAAGCAGATTACAGTGCTGCTGTTTTCATGTAAATTGCCTGGTCATGGAGAGCTAGAAGGGTGCTATAAATATGCACAGGACCACCAGATGGTGCTGTGTCCCAATTTTCTTTTTGCATTTATTTATTGTTAAAGTATAAACTTTTAAATTTACAAGTTTTAAGCCTAATGTGATTCTCAAGCTACTCTTCTCATTACACCTTTCAGTTTGGTGGCCTTAAATTCAGAGAATATCTTAAAAATATTTCTTTTCTCCCCTGGATTTGGGAAAGGAAAAGTTTTTTTGGGATATAATTTATACACAATAAAATTTAATAATTTTAAGCATACAATACTCTAAAAGTGCATATTGTCAGCAACAATGACCACAGCTGTGATGCGGAACATATCACCTGATCAGTTCCTTTATATGTTTTTATTTTTAAAAAGTTAAAAAAAATTTTTCTTTTTGGTACCTGACATTGAACTCAGGACCTTGCACTTGTAAGACAGGTGCAGCGCCACTGAACTAAATCCCCGCTCCCCTTGAATCTTTTTTGTGTTAATCCGTTAATCCCTTTCTCTGACCACTAACCCTGGAAACCACTTTTGTTCTAGTTTTCTTGAATTTCATGTCAACAGTCACACAGGGTGTGATATGCTAGGTCTGACTTTCTCCCAGAAACACAGTGCTTTTGGAATTCATCCATGTTGTTAGAGGATTCAGTTTGTTTATTATGGACTAGTATTCTATAACACAACAAACTGTGGTTTTTTTCTTTTTTCATTTTTTTAATTAAATTCTTTTATTGGCACATTTTAGGTACACAACACAATTACATTTCTCATTGGGAATTTTAACTTTACATAATGCATCTTGGTTCTTATTTTTTTTTTCCCCATTAACTTTATTGGTACGTTTTAGGTATACAATACAGTTACATTCATCATTGGGATCTTGTACCATTACACGAGTCTCTTGGTTCTTTTTTTTTTTCCCCTTCCCTTGCCCTCCCTTCACCCCCTCCACCCTTCCCTATTTGCAAAGACCTTGTTTCCATTTTTTTCCTCTTCTCATATTTTTTCCTTTCCCTTTTTTCCCTTCCCCTACCCCTCCCAATTCCCCTGCTCTTTTAGACCTTTTCTTCCTGTTACACAATATCAGTTATACATTTTTAAAATTACAATATTAAGAGCTAGGAGACATTACCACAGATTTTAAAGAATTTAAAAGGATATAGAAAGCATATTACAAAAATCTTTTTTGAAATAAATTTGACAACTTCTAAGAAGTAACTTAGAAGACAAATTAATGAAACTAACTCTGGAGGAAATATAAAATTGGAACAGCACCTATTAAAGAAAGTATATTCCTAGCTTGAAAACCTACCTATATGACAACAGCAGACTCATAAACATTTTAACTGATAAATTATATCAAACAATTAAAGCAGAAAAAAGAAGGAACACTTCTCCCCTCATTTTAGGAACTCAACATTGTGCTAATCCTAAAACTGGATAAAGATAATAGAAGAAAAAAGTATGAACATAGATAGAAATTTGTTTAACAAAACAAACTCTTAGAAGTCAGATCTGGCAGTATGTAGAAAGTGGTTTTGTTATAGGGATGGCAGTGTTGATTCAGCATTGGACGATCCACCCCCAAAAGTCATCATTTTAACAGAGGAAAGGAGAAAGCCATATGATCCTGTCAGTAGTTGGAGAAAGAGTATTGGACTAAATTCTACAGTTTTTCATGGTAAAAGCTATCAGGAGACTAGGAGGAGAATAGAACCTTCTCAACAGATCAAAGACATGTACTCCATACTTCCAACAAAAACTCCTTCTATGAATGGAGATGATACAATGCTTTCTCCCTAAAGTGGGGAACAAGGGCATATATGCCTACTCTTCATCTGTCCATTAGACTTTGAAACATAGGTCTAAACCAAAATAGTCTGGCAATAAAATGACACAACTAGGATAGGATTGGCATGGCAGAAGCAAAATCTTTATATGTAGATGAAATGATCATCTACAGAGAAAATACTAAGAAATCTCTAGGAGCCCCTAGAACTTGTACTTGAATTTAGCAGGATTACAAAACACAAGGTATATATAAAAATTCAGGTCTGTGTATACTTGCTATAAATGAAGAATTGGATATTGAAATTTTAAAGTTATGTAGGAGTACAAAGGACCCAGAAAAGCCAAAAACAAAAACAAAAACAGTGTTGGAAGACGTTTCGCACCCAATTTTAAGACTTCTTCTAAAGCTACAGTAATCAAGGCAGTGTTGGTGTGAGGAAAGACATATAGATCATTTGAATAAAACAGAGAATCTAGAAATAGAACCACACATATATGGTCCACTGAGTTTTGAAAGATTATTTAACATTAGCATTTTATAGACTATAAACTCGATTCAAGAACCAAGGAAGAGACGGTGTCTTCAGCAAACGGCACTAGAACACCTGGTATCCGTATATAAAAAATTAACCTCAACCTTTTTTTTCCATACATGAAAATAACTTGAAGGTATTCAAGAACCTAAATAAGAAAGCCTAAAAGTGTAAAACTTTAAGAAGAAATTATAAGGGAAAATATTTATGAATTCAGGGTAGGCAAGAACTACCTAGGATACAAAAAAGCATGATGTATAAAAGAAAAAAAATTGATGAGATTCCATCAAAATTTAGAACTTTAAATGACATCATTAAAATGAAAAGTAGTCCTTAAACAGACCATATTTACAATGCATATAACCTATGACCAGAATATATAAAGAATTCTTAGAGCTCATTAATAGACAACCCAATTAAAATGTAGACATAAGAAGATGATAAATAGCCAGTATAGCACAAGGAATGGTGTGCAATTCTAGAATCAGAAAAATACTAATCAGTACAATAATAAGATTGAATTATACACTCATTAGGGAGATGAAGTCAAAAGTTTGAAAAGCCTTGTCATGACTTTTTCTTTTTGTTGGATTCTCCCCCTTTGCGTTTAATTTGTCATGCCCAGTGGATTCATTCTGCTGGGTTTCCTGGGGTTGTGATCCTCATTGTCTTTTCCTAGGGTATTGTCTAAAATTTTTTGGAGTGCCGGTTTGATATTCATGAAGTTCGTGAGGTGCTCTTTATCATGAAAGCACCTTATTTCTCCATCAATTTTGAAAGATAGTTTTGCAGGGTACATCAATCTGGGTTGGAGGCTGTTTTCCTTTAAGGCTTGAAATACATCACTCCAAGCTGTTCTTGCCTTGAAGGTTTGCATTGAAACGTTTGCTGTGATTCTGATGGGCTTTCCTTTGAAGGTGATTTGTTTCTTTTCTTCCACTGCTTGTAGAATTTTGTTCTTCTGTTGGATTTCTGGAATCCTAACTATTATATGCCTATGTGTAGATTTTTTTTGATTAAAGTTAGCTGGAGTCCTATATGGCTCACTTATCTGTATGTCAAGTTCTTTTCCCCTCCTTGGGAAGTTTTCTGCCGTCACTTCTGTGAAGAGTTTTTTTATGTCATCTGCACTCTCTCCTCTTTCTTCATTGACTCCAATCAGTCTTATGTTATTCTTCTTTGCATGGTCTAGCAGCTGCTGGATTGATTTCTCATGTTCCCTTACAATTTTAAAGCAATTTTTCTTTTCCTCCTCACTAACTGCAATCTTATCTTCTATATGTGAAATTCTATCCTCACATTGGTTCATTCTGCTGCGCAGACTTTTGATGGAGTTTTTAATCTCTTGGAAATCTGTTTGTATCTGTTTTATGGATTCCATTTGTTTCCTATGTTGAGATTCCATCATGTTCCTCAGATCCTCTATTTTTTTTATCTGTGTCCTCTCTAGATTTATTAATCATGTCTTGCACCATGAGCAAAATCTTTGCTGTTATCTGAGTAATTATGTCTGATTTCATTTTTCCCAGATCCTCTTTTGTTGCCAGTTCAGAGTCCAGGTGGTTGAGTATCAGAGTGTTCCATCTTGTTTCCCTTTGGGGTTGCTGTAGGTGATATGGAAGTCTGTTTTTGAGGCTTGTTTATGTGTCTTCTCATTTCCACGGGGGGGGGGTGCTTCTGGCACCCACGCGGCTCACCTTCCGTGCCCTAGGAGCTTGGGATGGCAGCAGCGGAGCTTCCTTCTGGGTGCTGGGACCGGCTGAGCCTCACTGCCCTAGGAGCCTGGGATGGAGGTGGGGAGCTTCCTTCCGGGTGCTTGGACCAGCTGAGCTTCTCTGCCCTAGGAGCCTGGGATGGAGGCGGGGGAGGTTCCTTCTGGGTGCTGGGACCAGCTGAGCCAATTCTGTATCATTAGTACTTCTGGTGGGGAATTCTGAACTACTGGTGACTGCTCCCACCAGCTCCTTAGATCAGCCTCTGATAATTTGTTCACTTTAATGTTTGGATGTCCTTCTTGGATTTCCACACCAGTTTTTCAGATTATGTGTCAGTAATCATTCAGGGTAGAGTGTTTTTGAAAGGTGTGGAATAGATCTCGCTGTCTGCACAGCACTTGCTCAAGCCCCCAAGGGCTGCGTTGTCTAAAGTCGAGAAACCTCTGGCGTGCCCCAGACCCTCCCACACCCAGCCAGTCTGGTGATCTTCACAGTAGCCACCCGGGCATGTGGAAAGCAGACTTAGGGAGCAGGGCATCGTCTTCGGGGGCTATGTCTGTTTGCACCCCATGTTTGTTAGATTGTAGATCCTGTCCTTCAGTGCCAGCGCCAAGCAGGAGGGGCAGATGGGGACGCAACTCTTGGTTCTTATTTTTTCCCCATTCCTAGCCCTCCCTTCACCCCCTCCACCCTTCCCTATTTACAAAGACTTTATTTCCATTTCTCATCATTTTTCCTTTCCCTTCTTTCCTTTCCCCTGCCCCTTCCACTACCCCTACCCCTTTGGACCTTTTCTTCCTATTTTGCATTATCGATTATTCATTCTACTCATTGGTACATTTTAGGTATACAATATAATGACATTCATCATTGGAAATCTGCACCTTTACATAGTCTCTCTTGGTTCTTATTTTTCACCGTTGCCCAGCCCTCCCTTCAACCCCTCCATCCCTCCCTATTTACAAAGACTTTGTTTCCATTTTTTCATTTTCTCATATTAATTCCATTCCCTTCTTTCCTTTCCCCTACCCCTCCCACTTCCCCCTCCCCTTTGCCCGTTTCTTCCTATTTCACATTATCTATTATACCTTTTAGTCCTTATTTACACTTTCAGTTTCTCACACTACAGAAACTATTCAGTATTTACACGTGTGTCCTGTTTATTTCACTTAAGAATATTGCCTCAATGTGCATCCATTTAGCAATAAATGTCTCTAATTTCTCATCTTTTATGGCTGAGTAGTACTCCATTTTATTAAAAAACCACATTTTCTTCATCCAGTCTCCAGTTGATGGGCATTTGGGCTGTTTCCAAGTTTTTATTGTTACTCTCTTATTTGTTGTTATGGCTTATATCTAGACATAACCCTAAAGCCTCATGCAGTCATAGGTGAAGCTTTTTGTGAATGGCTGGATCTAGAGTGTGTGATTCTTGGATCAAGAATGAAGATTAGTGCTACCTGCCCTAAGGGTAAGTAGCCTGAATAATATGTAAGGGACAGAAAGAGGGTTGGGTTTGTCACTTGCTGCTTGGATGCTTTTGCTGCCTTCTGCTTCCCACAAACTGTTTTTCTTCTGCAATGCCCCTTGGTCATGCCACCCTGCCTTTCAGCCAGCCAATTATGGACTGAAACCTCTGCAAACTGTGAGGTGAAATAAACCTTCCCTCCTTTAATTTTAGAGTCGGGAGTTTTGTCTCAGCAATGAGAAAAGTAACTAAGACTTTGCCTAATTTAGGACTCAAATTTTATGACAGGTAAATATATATAGGAAAAACAGTACATATGAGGTTCTCTACAACTGATAAATCCAGTGGCATTTTGAAAAATCCTCCTTATAACCTGGCAGCCTTCTACCAAGGGATGTGGTGTGTCTGGGTCTGAAGAAAAAGAACCTTGCCCTTCACTCTTGCCATATATGGTGCTCACAAAAATGTACTCCCCCTCATCTCAAGCTGCTGCACACTCCTGAGCATAAATTTGGGAATGCAGTTATGGATGGGAGATGAAGATGATATACCCAAGTATTTTATACATGTCATTTAGAATATTTTACCCATTCCAAAAAAAGTAGGTCTGAAGTTAAAAATCTAATTCATTCTGTAGTGAAAGTTGGCTCCAAGGCAGGGAAAAGACTCTTATTTAATATGTAAAAGACACAAACATATATACGCAATATACACACACACACAAAAATGTATACACAATTCAGCAGTTTGCTGTACAATGAATGTCTAGAAGCTGACGCCACCATTCTGAGCACCTTTTGTAATTGTACATTGTAACTTGCAATAATCTTATGATGTCTCAATAAATGTAGTATTAAAATATTTACACACATTTTTCTTTTCCTGATGTATACATTATGGGTAGACTCTATACGCTCTTACTTTAGCATCACTATATTATTACACCAGATACACACATGTCCCATTTCCTTAATCATTAACTCTAAGCTATCTTTCTATACTCCCCCCACTTATCCATTACAAAAAGACAGGAAAAAAAATCAAAAGGTCAAAAAGAATGTAGACAGATGTGCCCAAGTTGGGGTCAAAGACAGACAAAGAGCCAATCAGATTGTGACAATTGTGGGCCAGGGATGTAGCTCAGTGACATTGCTCCTGCCTGGCAAGTGAAAGGTCCTGAGTTCAACCACCAGTACCAGAAAAAAAAGACTGTGACAATTTCCAGGTGCCCACATGAGGGATGGGGGTAAGAATTACTAGTCCTAAATAAAAGGTCTAGTGCAGGGACAAGAGCTTAAGGGGTATTCGCCTTTCTGATGCCTCCTATTCTTCCAGAGTAGCTGTCTATCTTCTCTTTTTCCACCCTCTGCCAAATAAACTGTCTTCTTTTATTTTAAACCCTGTCTCTTTCAATTCCTTACTGGAGCTGAGAGTTTACAAATGTGTGTTCTAGTGGAGCAGTAGTATGTATGTCCCTTCCACACATGCAACAATTCTGTTCACACTAATGGGAAGACATTACAAAACTAAAAACATTTTCTTACATTACAACCCATGCCCAGAGTACTTTTCCTTTCAGCAGCTATGGACTAAAAATTGTTAATTATCTCCAGTCATTGGGTAGCTTAACATCATGACTCATGACAACACAAATATGCAACAGGAATGCTTGACATATACTCCGGCAGGAAAAAGGGAAAAAAAGCAGAAAAAACCATCTTTGAGAAGATCCAGTGTTGGATTTAACACGCAAAGACTTCAAAGCAGCCATTATAAATATGCTTAAAGAGCTGAAGTAATGCAGGCATGTGGCACATCCTATAATTCTAGTGCTTGGGAGGCTGAGGTAAGAAGGATCACCATGAGTTCAAGGCCAGTGCGGGCTACAAGCAAGACTTTGTCTCAAAACCTGCCCCCCCCCAAGTAATCTATGCTTTAAAGAATTCAAAGATGGTATGAAGATAAGATCTCATCGAATATGTAATTATCAATAAACAAGCAGAAACTATAAAAAGGAATTAAATAGAAATTCTGGGGCTGAAAAGTACAAGAACTAAAGTTTAAAATTCACTGGAGGAGCTCAATACATTTGGTCAAGGAGAAGAAACAATCATTCAACTAGAAGATTGATAGAGATTACACAATATGAAAAACAGAAAAAAGTAGATGAGGAAAAGTGAAAGGAGCTTCAGATAAACATAGGACACCATTAAACAGATAAACACTGTGCTCATTAGGTGTTGCTGTGACCAAATATCTGAGAATAACAAATTAAAGGAGGAAAAGTTTATTTTGACGGATAATTTGAGAGGTTCTTTGGCTCTGGTGCTTCCAGGTTTGTGGTGAGGCAGAATCACCATGGAGGGGAGCATGTGGGGAAGCAGAGTGCTCTCTTCACAGCTGCCAAGAAGCAGAGAGAGAAAGAGCATGTCTAGGGGGTCAGGGGCACTTCCTTCTTCTTCCTCCTCTTTTCTCAGTACTGGGAACTGAACCCAAGGATTTTGCACTGAGCTATTTGCCTAGCCCTTTTTTATTTTGAGAAAAGGTCTTTCCATTCTCTATGTTGCTCAGGCTAGGTGTTAATTTACAATCCTCCTGCCTTAGCCTCCCAGATTGCTGGTGTTATAGGTGTGTGCCACCATGCCTGCCATTCTCTTCTTGTTCCATTCTGTACTTTTGCTATTGGATCCTGGTACTAAAATTCAAGGCAGGCATCAGTTTACTATCCCACATGCTATTCATCTCTGGAACATCTCACAGGCCAAGCCATAAGTGTGCTTTATAAATTTCCTAGGCATCTTTTAATCCAATCAACCTAACAGTCAAAATTAACTGTCACAAGCCTTATCACGAAATCACATTTTCTTAAAACATAACCTCCAAATAAAAACAATAGCAAGGTCAAAATTTTACCTAATATGATATAACTGCCCTGCATACAACAGAAAACATGCTAATTTCTCCCTCAAAGAATCAACCTTTTCAGCATTGCTCAAAAGTCCAAGTCCAAACTCTCTTCTCATGCTCAAGAGAAACACAACTATGAGCCCTTATAAAATTCAAAAAACAAATTATATCTAGCATGTAATGATAGACACCAAACATTCCCATTGCAACACGTACTCTAGGAACAGGAGGATGGATGGAAACCCAGCAGCACAGACATTAAATCCTGTATCTCCATGTCTAGCACCCAGAGTACACAGTGTCCAGATATGAGGTGCAAAGGACTTGGGAAGCCCAGGACCTATGGCCTTAGTTGCACCTCACATACCTTCTTCCTCAGCTGGTTCTGTTTATGAGTGCATCTTTCCTCTGCAGGCATTTCACATTCCTGGAATCAACAAGTTCCTGGGGTCTCCACTGAACCTTTGGATTTACTGTCACAGCTTCAGCAACTGTCCTCGTGTGGGATGCCTGCAGGGACTTTGGTGCTGTCACACATTACCAAGCTTTCCAAGTCTTCCTTAGAAATCTGAATGCAAGGTTCTCTGACCCCATAACTGTTGCATACTGCGTGCCTCCAAAACCAGCATCATGTAGATGACACCAAAGTCTGCCACCAGGATGAGCAGGAGCCAGGTCTCCTTGGATCTTGGCTTTAATGTCCTCAGAGTGCCTGCATGCCTGGGGATGGTGGAATAAATCCTGGGGAAACAATTTTCTAGATGGTCTTGTGTGAGCAGGGTGCCCAAGCTCTCTTCTCAGAGCAGACTTTGAACTGAATGTATACTTTTACACCCTGGAGCCTGCAATGGGTGAGATCTGCCCAATTTCTGAGATGCCCAGGAGGCATCTTTCCTACTGTCCTGGTGCAAAGTATTTGGGTTTTCCTTAACAGCACTCAGCAACTACACCATCTCTGGCCCCATCTTTAAATACACTTCTTTTTGGCTGAACTTCAAGGTGATAAATCTTTTTGCTTTGCTTTTCACTCCAGATTCTCACCAGAAATCTGGCTGCAGGCAAGTAGCAATATCAACATACTGCATGAATGTTGTGTTGAGCTGAAATTTCCTCTGCCAGATCAATTAGTCCATTACATATAAGGTGGGTCTCCTGCAAAAAGAATCAGGGGATGTACAAAATGTAGACCAATTTTCTGCCAGAATGTAACATGAATGAATGGCTTCTATTCCAATTCTCAACAGAGTCCTCATTTCTATCTGAAACCTTACAAGCACAGACATTACCACCCATCCAAATTGTTGTCAGCATTCTGGTCCTCTGTACCCACATCAAAACCATCTACTAAGCTGAGCTTTGGTATTCCAGGGCTTCTCTAGTCTGCACCTCCAAACCTTCCCAAACTTCTCCCCAAACCAATTCCAAAGGCTTCTGAAGCACACTATTAGATATGCTCACAGCAACAATTTCACTTCTTAGTATCAATTTTCTGTGTTAGATTTTCATTCCTGTAACAAAAACACTTGTGATTACAAAATACTTAACAATAACAACTTGAAGAAGGAAAGATTTATTTTGGCTCATAGTTTCAGAGGTTTCAGGCTAGGGTCCCTTGGCTTTATTGCTTCTGGGCTTGTGGTGAGGGAGAATCATCATGGCAGGGAACATGTGGTGGAATAGTTATGCACTTCATGACTGCTGGGAAGAGGAGAGAGTGTCAGTATGTATTTTGGACTTCCCTCTTTTGCTCCATCTAGGCCTCTGTGCTAATGGATAGTGTCACCCACATTCAAAGCAGGTCTGTCTCCTCAGTTTGCTGTCCTCTGCACATATCATTTCTGGAGATACCCTAGAAAATACACCAAGACACACCCAGAAGTATAGTTTACTTTTTTCTTAGGTATCTCTTAATCCAAGTAAATTGACAAGCAAGCAAGACTAATCCTCACAAATATATACACAGTAGGAGCACCAGAGAGAAAAGGAGAAAAAAAGGAGGAAAGTTTAACAACAAGAAAATATTTCTGATTAGTACAGTCCATGGCCATCAAAAGCAAGATGATTCTGAGAAAATGTCACAGACCAGAGAAAATACATAGTCATTTAAAAACTAAATGCAATGCTGTACCCTGGTTTGCACATGAAAACAAACAAACAACAATCAAAAAAACAAGAGTACAACACTGAAAGAATACAAAGGGTCTTTGTTTAGCGAATAGAATCATACCATTGTTGTTTTCTTAGTTTTGACAAAAATGTACTGTGGTCATGTGAGACATTAACACTTGGACAGATGGATGCAAGAGGCATCAATATACTCTGTACCATCTACACAACTTTTCTATAAATGTAAAAATACTCAAAACTAAAAAAAATCTTTGGTTGTTTTGAGATTTGCTATAGTTGCTACATAGTTCAGGCTGGCCTTGAACTTTTGGTGATTCTCCTGCCAGGGTCTCAAAAGTGCTAGGATTACAGGTGTGCACCACAAAACCTGACACAACACTTTTTAGTATATGTGCTGCCAAAGCGAGCACAAACCTGGCACAACACTAAAAGATCTAAAAACCTGTTTAGCATTAGGAAAGAGATTACTTTCTGTAAAACTGAAGAGTGTAAAGTTCTGGAGGAAATGAAAATATGGCTTGTCAAAAGAAACCAATTATCATACAGTTATACAAAATACAAACAAATTTAAAATAAAACCCTTTGTTCATGGACACTACTTCCCACAGTGTATGAGGTCAAGAGAAGGCCAAGAAGTTTTCTTCAATTTAAGCTCCATATGACAATTACTTTCTACCTGAATCCAAATTGGTTAAGGTTAGAAATCTACTTAGGGTACAGTTGGTCCTGCAGGAGCTCTGTTTAAACAGCACAGGAAAAACACAAAATTATAAAACTTGATGTTAGGCAGAGAAACTAGAAAAAATAATAACTGTGAATTCTACAGTTATTGACCAGAAAACCATGTTCATGTCACTTTAGAGCCCTTCTCAAAGTCCTCTCAGCCCAGAGCTCCAGCTCTGCTCTGAATCAGCTGGACTCCAGCACACAGTGGACCCAGATGAATGAGGCAGCACAAGTGGCAACACAGGGCCCAGAGCAGATATAAATCCAACAGTCCACAAGTAGAGCCTGGATCATTGTCTGAGATTCTCAAGCATCCCACAGACAAAGAAGCCAGTGACAGTGCTTCTGACAACAGCTGCACCTGCTAGAATGATTTCAGAATTATTTAAAGGTATCTAAGAACTTATATCACTGTGACCCAAAGCAGTTTCCTGCAGTAAAATGCAAGAGACAAATACATGTTATTTTGACGCCAAGGATTACTGCTCTTCACTTTGACGAGGGATGGCCACTGGCACCAGACAAATATCACTCACCTTCTAGCCTCAGACCCACTGGGAAAGGAAAGGCCTGTCTTTCTCAGCCCTGTGCACTGCATCCATCCCAGCCCAACCCCTGTTCCCCTCGAGGAACTGATCTGTTATTGCTTTCCCCACTGTGATAGGAAACATGACTGTCCAGAGCCAAATGACATAAGAAATGACCACTCACCACTGTCATTTTGCTAGAAAAGAATTTCTGTACCTGTGTAAGAGGCTATGTCAGGCAGGGCACAAAATATATACAGCAAAACAATTTAGCACACAGGGTTGTCTCCTTAGTGGGATATGACAGTAGCTAAGCTAAACTCTTCAAATCTCCTGGAATCATGCAATGACTCCAACCACAATGTCTTCCAGACTACTTCAAAATCTGTTGCATAGTTTTCTGGATACCAGTTTCTAAATGTCTGTTGACTTTCATATATTATTAAATTTCCCAACAAAATTTTCTTCCTTTTTGTCAAGTCCAGTTCTATCATTGGCATACACAAGAGCTCTCATTGGTGAAAATCACTCATCAGAACACAAATAAAGTACAAAAAGGGAAGTCAATATGGGACGAACATCACAGGTTATGGAAAGAAATACTTTCTACATCTGACACAGCTATGGGAGCTCAGGAGTGAAATACAAGTGCAAGGACGTGTATTTGTGCTCAGTTCGTCTGCTGTGATAGTTCTGTCTCTTTGTCTCTGTCTCAGACTGTCACTGCCTGTCTGTCTCTTTGTCTCTGTCTCTCTCAGCAGTGGTAGGGATGGGAAGTCACATGTGAGGAAAGGGCTCTACTACTGAGCTACATCCCTAGACTAACAGTGATATTTTTCCATGGCAGAGACTGCCAGATAGCCATCAGAAATTGAGGAAATGTATTTAATTTTATATAGTTTCATGCACTTACTCTTGTAAGTCTAAGGTTCTTACCTTAACACTGTTCCTGTAAGTATTGCAGGTGAATGACAGAAAAACGTTTGTCTTTCTCCTGCTATAATCATATTGTCAGCCACATTATGGCTAATATTTTTTTTCACATACATATGTAGTTTTATTGTAACAAAGCAACTTTTACACTTTGAACGTTTAAAACTGCGCATCACCTTTTCCTTTCCAGTGAAAACAAAAAAGAATTTTAAAATAAACCAACAAAATTACAATAGAGAATGTCCATTCCAAATAAGACCCTACAGGTTTTGCCAATTCTCCCATTAAGTGTCAGAGCTCAAGTCATCATTAGGAGAGAATTTTATTTTAAAACTCAACTTAAACTGCAAGGATGTCCACTAATGTCACAATTAAACATGCCAAAGGAGAAGCTGTGTTGTCAAATGCCCGCTTAACCCACCCAAACATCTCAAACCCACCCTTTGCTGACCTTCTATACCCCATTTTCTAAAGTTTTCTTTTCTTTTTTTAAACAAGATAAAGTAGACAGGTACGTGTGGGTAAATGCTAACTGTCCATATTCACATAGAGACACGGTGTAATCTCTGAACCCAATATACAGAGAAAGGAGGAAAAGAGCTAGACTTCTATGCACTACGCACAGGGCCCGAGCGCCCTCCAGCTTCCCACAAAGCGAAGGGAGAAGAAGGGTTTTCTTTTTTTCCACAGAGCACGGTGGTGTTGATTCTATACAGTTTGTGTGACGGGGGGGGGGGGATCAAAATGAAATTAGGACAGAAGGTTTTAGAGACCCTTTTCCCATTTTATTTTGCTCGAGGTACCTCCCCACAAAGTAAGTCGAGAATCATGGCGTTTGAGAAAAGACTTCAAGAACAGGGCGACTGAGCACAAGAGGGGGGAAAAAAGACTGCAACTTGCTCCCAGGGACTGGAGAAAATTTTTTAAAAAAGGAAAAAAGGGCGGGGGGGAAAGAAGGTTGGAATCCATCAGTGTTCAATTAGTCATCTCTTTCATCCTCCTCTCCTTCCTCCCCTTCATCGTCATCTTCATCTTCACCTTCATCCTCATCCCCTTCTTCATCAATGTCTTCCAATCCTCCTCCTCTTCCTCCTCCTCCTTCTTTCTTCTTTTTCTTCTTCTCCTGCCCCCTCCTCATCATCCACATCAGGAACCAAGTAGTACTGCAACGGATTTGGCCAAATACTATCTTTGATGACCTCTCCTAACTCATCTGCACCTGCATCAGAATGGTTGGTAAACCAGGTAAAGAAGCTCTCGGGTTCCTCATGCTGCCGCTTCCTACTGGCTTTATTCTGTTTGACTTGAACGTTTCGTCAAATCCTTTCCAGATTTCCATTTGATTTCAGTGGACTTTGAAGATGGATCACCACTCTCATTCAGATGAAATTCTTTGGAGAGAACTTTATTTTCGAAGGATTTTCATCAAAATAAAAACCTATTCTGTAACCTGATTTTATATCTTCACATTCTGTCACTTCGACTCTGGTCAAATAATGCACTGCCTCTTCGTCTTCCTCCCCAAGCAGTGCAGACACCTGTGGATGGTTAACAAATGTTGTTACCCAAAAACTGGGGATCTTGGCGATCAATTCTGACCTCTTCTGAAAAAATGGTTGGCGGAGTTTGTTATATTTCTGTTCTACTTTCAATATCTCCCCACTGGCTTGTTCATTAAGTCTGTCTATTTCATTTTGTACTTCATCAATATGTTCAATTGCTTCTTCTTGTTCTTTTTCTGAGGTCTCCTCGGCCTCGCCTCGTCGAGGTTGGAGTTGAGCTCCTTTTTATTGACTTTGATCTCCGGCGCCGATGTGGTGCTGCTCCGAGGTCGGGGAGGGCGAGGGGAAAGCGAAGCGGGGGAGCGGGCGGGCAGGCGGCTTCCCTCCTGCCACACGAACGGGCGCCCGCTCGAACCGGCCGCCTCCTCCCCCTCCCGGCGCGGCTCGCTCGCCCTCCCCCTCGCGCTCTCGCTCCCTCTGCCCTCGCGGCCTGACGACCCGGGAGGGGCGAGGGGGCGGAGGGGAGGCGGCGGAGGGCGGCTCAGCTCCCTCACTCCCACTCCGCGTTCCGGCCCGGCTCGGCTGGGCTCGGCTCGCTGCTCGCCGTCCCGGAGCCGCCTCCTCCTCCACCTTCTCCTCCCGGCGAGGGGCGAGCCACAAGGCGCGGGAGAGCCCGGCTGTGGCTAATATTTAAGCTGTTATTTAACATAATTAGAAGTCAAAACCCCAACTCACTGAAACTAATATAGCTATTTGTGATGTGGCCCTTCCCTACTTTCCTCTCCCATAACTGCTTTTCTCCTATGCACTCAAGGCTCTGCAGGGTTCCCATGCATGATGTGCTTCTCTGTCTTTACTTTTCCATATGCTGTTTCCATGGCTGAGAAGGCCTCATCTTACTCCTTTCTCCACCTGGACAACTTCTACTCACCCTTTAAACCTCATCTGTGAACTGTTAATATAAAAGATGGATCCAATGGGGACTTTCAATAAATTATGATAAGATATAAAGTAGAATGTTAGGTAGCCATTTTAAGCATCAGAATAATACATAAAAATATAGTAACATATCCAAGATACACATGCTGAAAAGGCTGATAGAAACCAAAGTGATCATTTGTGTTCATTACATTTGGCTTATCTTGACTAAATTTTCTTCTATGATTATACATTAATTTTTCAATAAATAAACAGAAGGGGTGTGTGTACAAATATTTTGATCCTTTTGGATTACAGTTATATTTTTAAAAACATTTTTCATTTCAGGTAGTTACAGAATCACAGGAATTATAAAAAAACGATACAGTTCCCTCTAAAGATACCATCTTGCCTCTAAGTATAGAATGGTATCCCTCTTAGGAAACTGATATTAGTCCTAGACCTTATTGAGATTTCACAAGTTTTATGGACATGTATTTGTATGGTCATATATTTAGTTCTATGTTGTTTTATCATATAGGTAGCTTTATGTAATTACATCATACAGTGGAACTTTTCTGCTACCAGATCCCTGACTCTACCATCAACATTTGGAGTTGTCAACAGTTTTAGACTGATAGCCAAAGGACATTTGGTTTGCAGTTCAGAATAGTGTGATCAGAGTAATCGTTGTGGAAGCATGGCCAAGTGAAAGTGGAAGTCACTCAAGACGCCAAATCACCCCGCTGCAGACAAGCAGGTCTGCCCATGCCCTACCGAGGTCCCCAGTCACCCGGAATACGACGAATCAGCCCACTGCACACAGGAAGGTCTGTGCACGCCCTACCGAGGTCCTGAGTGGCGCGGAAGACACCGAATCACCCCGCTGCAGACAAGCAGCCACCTGGTTCCACACTACAAAGGCGCAGAGGTCACCAGACCACCAGACCAAGGTACTGAGTCCCGCTGTTCTTGGCCCAGAGGCAGGGGCTTCTGAGCCGTCATCCCACTGCTCCTGGTCCAGAGGAAGGGGCTTCCCGGTCACCAGCCCTCCCACTGCTCCCAGCCCACAGGAAAGGGCTTTTGGGTCACCATCCCTACCGTTGCTCCTGGCCCCTGTCCCACCTCTCCCAGCTCAGAGGAGGTAATTCGTGCAGGCACTAACAGCCCCTTGCCCCAGTTGAAATGAGAAAACATGTAAATAAGTCTCAAAACCAGACTTCCAGATCACCTACAGCAACCCCAAAGGGAAATGAGATGGAACACTCTGATACTCAACCACCTGGACCCACTGAATGGCAACAAAAGGGGATCTGGAAAAAATGAAATCAGAAATAATTTCTCAGATAACAGGAGAAATTGTGCCCCTAGTGAAAGACATGATTAATAAATCTAGAGAGGAGCTCAGGAACACGATGGAATCCCAACATAAGAAACAAATGGAATCCATAAAACAGATGCAAATAGATATCCAGGAGATGAAAAACTCCATTGAAAGTCTACACAGCAGAATGAGCCAATGTGAGGACAGAATTTCAGATATAGAAGATAAGATTGCAATTAATGACCAGGAAAAGAAAAATTGCTTCAAAATTATAAGGGAACATGAGAAATCAATCCAGCAGCTGCTAGATGATGCAAAGAAGAATAACATAAGACTGACTGGGCTCAATAAAGACACAGGAGAGAGTGGAGATGACATAAAAAAATCTCTTCACAGAAATAATGGCAGAAAACTTCCCAAGCAGGGGAAAAGAGCTTGACATACAGATAAGTGAGGCATATAGGACTCCAAATAGCCTTGATCAAAAAAATCTACACATAGGCATATAATTGTTAAGCTTCCAGAAACACAACAGAAGAACAAAGTTCTCCAAGCAGTCAGAGAAAAGAAACAAATGACATACAAAGGAAAACCTATCAGAATCACAGCAGACTTCTCAACACAAACCATCAAGGCAAGAAGAGCTTGGAGTGACATATTCCAAGCCCTAAAAGAAAACAGCCTCCAACCCAGATTGATGTACCCTGCAAAACTATCTTTCAGAATGGATGGAGAAATAAGATACTTTCATGACAAAGAGCACCTTTGGAACTTCATGAATACCAAACCAGCACTCCAAAGAATTTTACACAATATCCTAGGAACAGACATTGAGGATCACAACCCCAGGAAGCAAAGCAGAATGAACCCATCTGGCATGACAAGAAATTAAATGTAAAGGGGGAGAACCCAACAAAAAGAAAAAGTCATGGCAATGACAAGTCAATACGTTTCAGTTATAACCATCAACGTTAATGGTCTCAATTCACCAATCAAAAGAAATAGACTGGCAGAATGGGTCAGGAAGCAAAATCCAACAATATGCTGCATACAAGAAACACACTTAATTCAAAAGGAAACTCATAGACTGAAAGTTAAAGGGTGGAAAACAATACTCCATGCGCCAGGAACCTGAAAAAAATCAGGAGTAGCTATCCTCTTTGCAGATCAAGTAGATTTCAAACCAACACTGATTAAGAGAGACGAAGAAGGACACTACATCCTTGTAAAGGGAACAATCCAGGAGGAAGAGATGACAATCATAAATATCTATGCACCAAACACTAGTGCACCCAACTATATAAAACAAATACTAACGGACATGAAAAGTCATATATGCACTAATACAATTGTAGTGGGGGACCTCAACACCCCACTGTCACAAATAGATAGATCAACTAGACTAAAAATAAGGAATGGAATATTAGAACTCAATCGAACTCTTGAACAAATGAACTTAACAGATGTTAACAGGGTCTTCCACCCCACAAAATCAGAATACACATTCTTCTCAGCTGCACATGGGTCATTCTCAAAAATAGACCACATACTCACACAGAGAACATGTTTAAGTAAGTGCAAAGGAATTGAAGTGATCCCCTGTATATTATCAGACAATAGTGCGATGAAACTGGAGATCCATAGTAAAAGAAACCAAAAAATTTCATAAACACGTGGAAATTGAACAACACACTTCTGAATAACCAATGGGTCACAGAGGAAATTAAAGAAGAAATCAGACAGTTCCTTCACTTAAATGACAATGACAATACAACATATCGGAATCTATGGGACACAATGAAAGCAGTCTTATGAGGGAAATTCATAGCAGTGAATATGCATATTAGGAAAACAGAACGAGCCCAATTAAACAACCTGATGCTGAACCTCAAGCTTCTAGAAAAAGAAGAGCAGGACAAACCCAAAGCTCATACAAGGGAGGAAATTATAAAGATCAGAGGAGAAATCAATGCAATGGAGACTAAGAGAACAATGCAAAAAATCAATGAAGCCAAGAGTTGGTTCTTTGAAAGAATCAACAAAATTGACAAACCTTTAGCCAACCCTGTCAGAAAAAGGAAAGAAAAGGCCCAAATCCATGCAATTAGGAATGAAAAGGGTGAAATGACAACAGACCCAGCAGAAATCCAGAGGATCATCAATACCTACTTCCAGAACCTATACACCAATAAGATGGACAACACAGAAGAAATGGACAGATTCCTAGATACATATGAATTACCAAAGTTGAACAAAGAAGACCTAAAAATTCTTAACAACCCAATATCAACCAATGAAATTGAAAATGTAGTTAAAAACTTATCAACTCAGAAAAGCCTGGGCCCTGATGGCTTCACTGCTGAATTCTACAAGACATTTAGAGAGGAACTACTGCCACTACTGTTTAAACTCTTCAATGAAATTGAAAGGGAAGCAATACTCCCAAATTCATTCCTGGAAGTAAGCATCACCTTGATCCCCAAAGCAGAGAAAGACCCAACTGAAAAAGAGAACTATAGGCCAATCTCACTAATGAACATAGATGCAAAAATCCTTAATAAGATACTGGCAAACAGAATGCAGAAGATCATCAAGAAGATCATACACCCTGATCAAGTGGGATTCATCCCAGGGATGCAGGGATGGTTCAATATATGAAAATCAATCAATGTAATACACTATATCAATAGAGCCAAGGACAAAAACCATATGATTATCTCCATAGACACAGAAAAAGCATTTGACAAAATCCAACACGCATTTATGATAAAAACCCTACAAAAAATTGGAATAGATGGTCTCTACCTCAAACTGATAAAAGCCATCTATGAAAAACCAACAGCCAATATCATACTAAATGGTCCAAAACTGAAATCCTTCACACTCAAATCAGGAACAAGACAAGGATGTCCACTATCACCACTCTTGTTCAATATAGTTCTGGAAACATTGGCCAGGGCAATTAGACAAGAGAAAGAAATAAAAGGAATAAAGATAGGTAATGAAGAAGTCAAATTGTCATTCTTTGCAGATGACATGATACTCTATATAGAAGACCCCAAGAACTCCACCAAAAGTCTTCTAGACTTAATAACCAAATTCAGTCAAGTAGCTGGTTACAAGGTCCACACACAAAAATCAATAGCTTTCCTCTACACCAATGACAGACTCACTGAGAGAGAAATAGGGCAAATAATTCCTTTCACAATAGCATCCAAACAACTGAAATACCTAGGAATCATCCTAACGAAAGAAATCAAAGACCTCTTCTCTGAAAACTATGGCAGTCTGAAAAGAGAGATTGTAGATGATATCAGAAAATGGACAGACATCCCCTGCTCCTGGGTAGGAAGGATTAATATAGTGAAAATGGCCATACTTCCAAAACTGTTATATAGATTTAATGCAATTCCAATTGAGATCCCAGCAGCATACTTCATGGACCTCGAGAAAACAATCCAAAAATGCATTTGGAACAAGAAGAGACCCAGAATAGCAAAAGCAATTCTAGGTAACAGAGACATAGCTGGGGGTATCACAGTGGAACAGATTACAGGATGCAGAAACAATGCCAGACACACTCAGCCATCTCATCTTCGATAAAGGAGTCAAACACCCTCACTGGAGGAAAGATAGCCTCTTTAATAAATGGTGCTGGAAAAATTGGGCTTCAACTTGCCAAAGATTAAAAAAACTAGACCTATATCTCTCACCATGCACTAAACTAAAATCAAAATGGATTAAAGATCTGAATATTAAAATAGAAACTCTGAACCAGTTGGAACAGAGGTTAGGTAGAACCCTTGAAGACATCGGTGTAGGAAAAGATTTTATGAACACAACCTCAGTTGCCCGTGAACTAGCACAAACAATCAACAGATGGGATCTCTTCTTATTAAAAGGCTTCTGCACAGCAAGAGAAACCACCAACAGTGTGAAGAGACAACCCACAATGTGGGAAAAAATCTTTACCTGCTCTTCCTCAGACAAAGGTCTACTATCTCGAATCTATAAAGAACTTAAAAAGATCAGACCTCCCAAATTTAAAGACCCAGTCCAAAAATGGGCATCTGAAATGAACAGACATTTCTCACACAAAGAAGTGGAAATAGCAAATAAATACATGAAAAAATGTTCAACATCACTGGTCATTCGAGAGATGCAAATGAAAACAAGGCTGAGATTCCACTTCACTCCAGAAAGAATGGCTACTATCATGAAATCAACCAATAACAAATGCTGGCGGGGCTGTGGGGAAAGAGGAACCTTGCTCCACTGCTGGTGGGAGTGTAGACTGGTGCAAGCACTGTGGAAATTCGTACGGAGATACCTCAAAGAACTAGGACTGGAAGTCCCATTTGACCCTGCTATTCCACTGCTGGGGATCTTCCCCAAAGAATTGAAAGAATCATCCCACAGTGATATATGTGTGCCCATGTTCACAGCAGCACAGTTTGTAATAAGTAAAACTTGGAAACAGCCCAAATGCCCATCAACTGGAGACTGGATAAAGAGAATGTGTTTTTTTAATAAAATGGAGTACTACTCAGCCATAAAAAATGAGAAATTAGAGACATTTATAGCTAAGTGGATGCACATTGAGGCGATACTCTTAGTGAAATAAATAGCACACACATGTGTAAATACCGAATAGTTTCTCCGGTGTGAGAAACTGAAAGTGTAAATAAGGACTAAATGTATAATAGGTAATGTGAAATAGGAAGAAAAGGGGCAAAGGGGAAGGAAGTGGGAGGGCTAGGGGAAAGGAAAGAAGGGAATGGGATTAATATGAGAAAATGGAAAAATAGGAACAAAATCTTTGTAAATAGGGAGGGCTGGGCAAGGGTGAAAAATAAGAACCAAGAGAGACTATGTAAAGGTGCAAATTTCCAATGATGAATGTCATTATATTGTATACTTAAAATGTACCAATGATTAGAATGAATAATCGATAATGTAAAATAGGAAGAAAAGGTCCAAAGGGGTAGGGGTAGTGGGAGGGGCAGGGGAAAGGAAAGAAGGGAAAGGAAAAATGCTGAGAAATGGAAAAAATGGAAATAAAGTCTTTGTAAATAGGGAAGGGTGGAGGGGGTGAAGGGAGGGCTAGGAATGAGGAAAAAATAAGAACCAAGATGCATTATGTAAAGGTACAATTCCCAATGAGAAATGTAATTGTGTTGTATACCTACAATGTATCAATAAAAGAATTTAATACAGAAAAAAAAAGAAAGTAGAAGTCACAAATGGAAATGTAAGACGTTTTAAGGGAGCTTGGATAGGGTTACAAGAAAAGCATACTTGGTCAGAGCTCTGGGAAACTCCAATGTTTAAGCAGTCATTGAAGGAAGAAAAGCCACCCCAAAGAATCAGACACAGAGGAACTATGAAAGAATCTCATGTGGAAGCTAAAGGAAGGATTCTGTAGGCGAAGACTGGTAACATGTTCAGATGATGTGGAGACTACAGACATGGTTGGAGCTAGCGACACGATGTCATTACTGAATCTAGCATGAGGAACTTTTATCTCAGTGCACTGGTGAAGGTAAAAGCCAGATTATATATAGAGTCTTTCTGAGTGAATGAGAACACAGGATGTAAAGGAAATGTCAACAAAGGACTCAAATTTTAAATCACATGAAGTTATTGCTAAGGTTAATTACTTGCTCATTCTCTGGGTTTACCATCCCCTTAAAATAACCTTAACCTACCACCATCCTACCACTGTCTGGCCTATTTCCCTGCCTTATATGTCTTCTTGGCACCTTTTACCATATGACATATTTTTGTTTGTTCACTGGATATTTTTCTACATTAAACTGCAAATTCAAATAGAGCAGAGACAGTTCTCATGTTGTTCTTCATTGTTCTCTCAATGTCTAGCAAAGGACAAAGTAGACGCTCAACAAAGTATTACTGAATAAAAAGGGAAAATGCTTTTGCAATAGAAAGTGTATTTTTGTCAGTACTTTTTTGAAATCTTTATTAGGAAGAAATGAATGTTTCAAAATTACAATTGCTTAAAATTATTTTTGAAAACAATTATCAGAATGCTTCCAATGTTATACCTGATGTGTAATGACTATCCCTAAGTCCTTTTTTAACAGACAAATTTTCATTAATATCATTATATAAGCAAACACATGGAAATGACAGACTCCATTCTAGCTCATTTTTTAAAAAATATGAGGCATGAAATGGGGAAAAATGCAAGGCTGAAGGGGCAAGCGCTGAGCTCAGCTCCCACAAGTACCTCCTGCCACAAAGTATGGCTTGGCCTCAGCTGGGGCTGAGACATGTGCCAATAGCATTGCAAGAAGAGACAGATCCAGAAGTGGCCATCACTACTGCAGCCTTCAGAATCTGCCACTATTTTGCTGTTGTTGGGATGGGGAAGATACTGTGTCTACAGGGTCTACAGCCTCAGGACATCACCTGCGGAGTTACAGTGCATAGCAAATTCAAAAGCCCCCACTACACCTGTGACTTCCATTTTTTCCCTAGCAGGGTTCACATGGTTAGAGTGGATATACTGCAGTCTGAACCTCTCTCAGCATGACTCAATGCAAAGTTCAGCACAAATTCATCTATTAGGGGAACTAAAATCAGTTCCAAAACTTTAGTTGCAAGAGAGTCTGGGAATGTAGTGCTTCTGAATTCATCCTCTACAACACTAAAAGGATTCTAATGGAGAGGAGTTAGCCTAAAAAATTCACCACCATGTTTATTTCTTCCCAAAAGAATGTGAGTTTTCAAGTCACACACAACCTGGGTAGAAGAAGACACAAAAGTGGGTTCAGTATATTCTGAACAAAAGATAGATTCCAGCAATTATGTAAGCCAAAAATGACATCAATTCTCTACAAACTGTTCCACAAGATAAAGACAGAAGAAATACTATGTTGTTCATTGTGTGAAGTCAGCACTATCCTAGTGACAAAATTAGACAAAGACATTGTAAGAAAAGAATACTATACAACATGATCTGCCATGATCATAGATGTTGAAATCCCCAATAATATATTATTAAATAAAATCCAACTATGCTTACAAAAACATATATATACCACAACCAAGTGAGGTTTATTACAAGTGTGCAAAGCTAGTTCAACAATCAATAATCAATGTAATCTATCACATCAACAGGCTAAAAAAGGGAAAAAATTCACACAATAATATTAATAGATACAGAAAGATATTTGACAAAATCCAGAATCCATTTGTGATAATAAAGGCAAGAGGGGACTTCCTGAGCTTGAAAAAGAACATAAAAATGATAGCTAGGCATCATACTAAATGATGATAGAATAGATGCAAAACTGTGAATCATGATTTTCAACTTTATTGGCTTAAAAGACACTAACGGATTAATGAACCATTCTCTAGGTGTGTCTGGGTGTGTTGGTGAGGGCATGTCTGATGGGAATATCTGTCTCTGGCTTGTGCTCTTTTCAACTTGCTCTGCTTCCTGGCTGCCATGAGGTGAGCAACTATGCTCTACTCCACCTTCTGCCATGATGTTTGTACCTTGGAGCCAGCCAAACACAGACTGAATCCAAAAGCCTCTTTTTCTTTAAGTCATGGGAGTTGGGTATTTAGTTATAGCAATGGTAAACCTGATAAATACAGGATGTTTTCCCTGTAAACAAAGCAAAGATAGTCCCCCTCTCCCTAGTCCTATTCGACATCATACTGCATCCCAGCTAATACAGTAAGAAAAGGAATTAAAAGGTACAAATACGGAGAAGGACAAAGTGAAATTGCTTTTTCACACAGATAAATCTATGTAGAAAATGTCAAAGATTCAAGAATAACACCAACAAATCCTGGGACAGAAAACAGAAATTTTGAATAATGAAAAGTTAGACTTTAAAATAAAAAGTGTAACATTTATAGACTGGGGATAAAGCTTAGTGTGGGAACACTTGCTTAGAATACACAAGGCCTTGGGTTTGATCCCAAGATTCACAAAAAAATCAACAATGGTCTTGAAAATTAAATACTTAGATATAAATCTAACATAAGTTACATAGAGGATCTATATGTAGAAAATGTAAAACTTGGATGAAAGAAATCAAATATCTAAATAAATGGAAATGTGTTCTATATTCATGGATTGAAACACTCAATATTGTTAAAATATCAAGTTGTTCCAATTTGCTCTATACACACCATAACCACAAGAAAAAACAATCTAGAATGCCATACGTAAGTACAGACAAACTGATTTTAAAGAGTCTGTGGAAAAATAGCAAGAATTAACAACACAATATTGAAGAACATTGGAGGATTTACAGTACCCAGTTTTAAAACTTAATAGAAAGCAACATTAGTCAAGGCAGTATGGAACTTTTAAAATAAAAAACACAGAATGATGGAACAGGACTGAAAGCCCACAGACACATAGAAACAGCCAACTAATCTCTGACAGAGGAACAATACTGTTTAAATGAAAAAATCATATTCTTTTTAATAAAAGGTACACGAATAACTAGAATTCACATGCACAAAAAATGAATCTTGATTCAAACCTTAAATCTTTTACAAATATCTATTCTAACTGGATCACATACCTCAATGAAATGCGAAACTACAAATTAAACAGAAAAAAATCTAGGTGACTTTAGATTCAGCAATGAATTTGTAAATATAATATCAAAGGTATGATTCATAGGAAAAAATTGCTAGTTTGATTTTACTGAAGTTTATTGAAGTTTTGTGCTGCTAATGATACTGTGTGGAAAATAAAAGGAAAAGCCACAGCCTGGGGAAAATGTTCAAACATCAGTTTTATAATAGATTCATTTTAAAAAGAAAAATTAAAACTCAAGAATAAGGAAACAACCTAATTTAAAAATGAAAAAAATATATGAACAATTTTTCAAAGTTACCAAGACAACAAATATGAATTTGAAAATATGTCCAATGAAGTGTCAACATATACCTATCAGAATGGCCAAAATCCAAATATCTGACAATATCAACTGCTGGTGAAGATGCAGAGCAGCAAATCACTGCTGGCAAGAACACAAAAAAGTACAGTCACCTATGTGGTCTTGATGTTTGTGTCCCTTCAAAATTCCTATGTTGAAATCGAACCGCTAAGATCATAGTAACTGAGAGATGACAGATGAATGGAATGAGTGTTCCTATAAGAGGCCTGGCAGAAGTCCATTTCTCCTTCCACCTTGTGAAATCTCACAGAAGGCACCACCCATGAGGAATGGCTGTCACCAGACAACAAATCTGCGGGCACCTTGCTCTTGGAGCTCTCAGTCTCCGGGACTATGAATTATAGATTTTTTGTCTACAAAGGACCAAATCTTTTGTGAGAACAGTCAAAAACTACGACATTTTGGAAGATACTTTGGCAGTCTCTTAGACTAAATATAATACTGCCACATAAACCAATAATTATGCTTCTAGGTATCCGATTGAAAAACTTGTGTAATCATTAAAAACTTGTTCACAGATATTTTAATCAATTTAGTAATAACTGCTATATACTAGAAGCAACCAAAATTCTCTTTATTGGTTAAATGGATAAACAAACTATACTATATCCTTACAATGGAAGACTATTCAGTGATAAAATTAAGAAATGAGCTCTAAAGCCATGAAAATAAACAAATCTTAAATATGTATTCTTAAGTTTAAAAATACCCTCTGATAAATTTTATGCTGAATAGTCCAATTATATGACAGTCTAGAAAAGGAAAAAGGAAGTATAGAAACAGTGAAAACTTCAGTTATTGCCATGGTTTCAGGGGAGGGGAGAATGGTTGAATGGGTGAAGCTCCGTTTTCATTTAAGGCACGAAACTGTTCTGAATAAAGCTGTAATGGATCAATAACACTACATATACAGTGTATGTCAAAATCCACTGAAATTTTATAGTTTGAGATTGAACCTTACTTGTGCACATGTTTGAAAATGTTAGGAATTTGGGGAAAATCTCCAAGTGGACAGTTAAATGTGACATAACAATTTAACTATGTTACCAATATAAGAAGCAACCTCATTGAAAGAGGTGAGTTGGAAAAATTCCTAAATAATTTTGGAAATAAGCCAAATCTGTAAAACTCAATGAAAAAAAGAAACTAGACTCTAATTGGTAAAGATGGATCCAATGAAGGTAAAAGTAAATTCTAATATTGCTATAACTGTATACAGAAATTGAATAATTAAGTATATAGATGGCAGCTGGAGGGATCCAGGTCCCTCAATTTTTGGAATTAAAAGTGTATAAATAAGTAAGAAGAAACTGGTATGATCCCTATAGAAATAGACCTGGGGTGCCAACATTAATATAAACTCATGTTTAGCCTAATGCAAATAGTTACATGCAGAAATACATGTAAGTATATATATATAAATTGGTTAGTATACACACATATATTTATTTCCTTGCTGTGTTTGCTGAAAAAACATGGAAGCAATGTAATTTTTATAGTAACAACCATACATAGAATTCAGACCTTGGTTTCTAATATTGTTCCCAACAAAAAGGAATCGGATCATCTTGGAAAAATGGCTAATCCTAGGACAGGAAATATATAAGATGAACACAAACATCATATAATGTAAGAAACTAAGGAAGTACTGAAAAACTAAACAACGACAAAAAATGTACCAACAAACCAACAAATTATATGGCAATGGGACACAGAAACCAACTGAATAAGTTCTATATGGCCAAGGTTGGAAAAATTATTCAAAAATAAAATACTACTCAAAATATGAACTAAATATCTATGAATCCATACTGACATAAATAGTGAAGAAATAAATACAGAAAGAGAAGACAAATCCCTCATGTAAGAGTCCCAAATACATTAGGTAAATATTCTATCCTCAAGGAGATAAGACATGCTTCCCCACTCCATAAGTGTAAGCTGTACATAGTGACTTCCTTCCAAATAGCACAGTAGGGAAAGGCAGAAAGAAGTTTGGCTAAAGAGTTACTTCACAGTGCAGAGATTTAGCAAGCACTATCTCAGCCAAGTGGCCAATGTCAAACTCAATCATGATCAATCATCTCAATAGTATGTACCTCGACATGGTATGATGGAAATGGCATTTTGACTTTATGGTCTTTCTTTTAAAAACTTATGACCACAGTGTAATCATGAGAAAAATCTCAGACAACTGCCAATAAATTAGGGGCTATTCTAAAAAATATCTGAGCAAGACTTCTCAAAACTGACAAGGTAGACAAAAAGAAGGAAAATCTAAGAAACGGAGTTGAAATGACAACAAAATATATGGGAATCTGGAACAGAAAAAGAACCTTAGATAAAAGGGAACTATAAACTTTGATTAATAATAATGCTATGGGTTATATCCATATGTCCCCTCAAAGCCTCACTGGTGTGCCTTTTGGGAGTGACTGGATCATGGGTGTGTGATACTGAACTAGTCCCCTGCTTGGTTTAGCGTTGTTCTGGGTGTGGATAATGAATTTTCTGAAAAAGGGAGACACACCTGAGTGTGAGTGGCAGCAACCAATAGACTTGTAGTCTGGATAGAGTGAAAAAGGGACAGAAGAAGAAAGGGTTCTTGCTTCCTGCCTGCTGTGACATGGACTGTTTCTCCTCTCCCATTCTCCTCTGCCATGTGGCCCTGACATGGAGCCAGCTGACTACAGACCAAAACCTCTAAAAACTGTGAGCCTAAATATGTCTTTCCTCCTTTAACTTGTGGGCGTTGAGAATTTTGTCTCAGCAATGAGAAAGTAACTAAGACAAATATGTACCGATACCATTTCATTTTAACAAGTGTACCATATTAACATAAGATGATAGGGGAAACTAGGAACAGAGTATGTGGAAACTTTTGATACAATAACCTCAACTTTCTGTAACTGTAAAACTTTTAAAAGTAAAATTTATTTTAAAATGTTTATTAATCATCACGTGAGCTTATAATTTGTCCAAACCACTGAAATGACATTTAAGTATACCTGTTTCCTCTACATACAGAACTTTGGAACATAACTTAGTTTCCTCAAGTAGGAAATTCTAAAATAACCTAAAATGTTTTATAGAACTGTTAATTGTGATGAAAAATAGTAGAAACTCAATTGTGTAGACTGTCTTTTCCTCTTTTTCTAAGAGGTTAGTATATTGCACAATGAATTATGAATCTGAAAGTTGAAAAATAGTTTCCTGAGAAAGGTTTTAATGTTTAAGGTTGAATTGGATGCCTGCTGATATCAAACTTATATTTAATACTATGAAAAAGCCACACTCAAAGAGAGAAAATTTCACTTATTCCTTTTCCACATGGATTTTTTTTCTTGCCTAATTTACATAAGACTTCCAGTATTATGCTGAAGAGAAGTGGTGAGAGATGGCACTCCAGCTGTTTCTGACTGGAGGAAAAGCTGTCAGTTTGAGTTGATACTTGACCATTAAGGTTGGTGTTAATGTTAGGCTTTTTATATATCCTGTTTATTATGTATGAGAAGATTCTTTCTGTACCAGCTTTGTTGAGTTTTACTGATTAATGCATACTGAATTTTATCAATAATTTTCAGCATCTATTAAAATGATCATGTGTTTTTTTCTCTTTCATTCTGTTTCTGTGGTGTATCATGTTAACAGATTTGTGTATGACTCACCACATTGTACCTCAGGGGTAAATTCTACTTGGTAATGGTGAATTATCTTTGGAATGTACTGAATTATACCTGCTAGCATTTTAGTAAGAATCTTTGTGTCTATGTTTATCCTGATACTGGACTGTATTTTCTTTTTCTTGTAGTATCTTTGTGTGAAAAGTATTTTTGGTAAAAAGGTAATGCTGGCTTCAAACAAGATTGGGCACATTCAGTGTGGTACGGCCGTAGACTAATGCTGGCTTCATAAAAAGCTTGCAAATGTTTCCTCTTAGTTTTCTTTTGAGGGAATTTTATTCTATCGCTACTTCTAACAGATATTTAACAGAACTTCTAGGGAACTCCGGTATAAAATGTTTCCATCTACAAACAGAGATAAACCACCTTCTTCTTTTCTAATTAGATGCCTTTTATTTCTTTTTCTTGCCTAATTCTTCTGACTAGGACTTCTACTTTATGTGGAGAAGTGGTAAGAGTAGGAATCCCTGTCTGGTTTGTGACCTGAAAAGGAAATCACTCAGCTTTTCCACAATGACTATGACATTAAGTTTGGGGGGTATATATTGCCTTTTATTATGTTGAGACACATTCCCTCTGTATTAATTTGTTGTGAGTTTTAATCATGAAATTTGAACTTTTCACATACTTTTTCTGTGTTTTTTGAGATAGACTTTTCCTTTTATCCTTCATTCTCTTAATGTAGTAAGATACATTTACTGACTTTCATATGTTAAAGTATCCTTGCATCCCAAGGATACCTAATCGATTGAAGAGTAAGATCCTTTAATGTGTTATTGAATTTGGTTTTCAGGATTTTGTGGAGGATTTTGGCACCTTTGTTCACCAGAGATACTGGCATATAATTTTCCTTTTTTGTATCATCCTTATCTAGTTTTAATATGAAGATAATATTGGCCTTATCAAATGAATTTTATTCTCCTGGCTAGAACCTTTATGGAACATTCTGAGAAATAATGACATCATTTCTTTTTAAAAAATACTTGTTGATGGGGCTGGGGATTTAGCTCAGTGGTTCTGCCACCTGCCTCGCAAGCATAAGGTCCTGAGTTTGATCCCTGGTATCCGCCCCCCTCCCCAAAATTGGTGGCATTCAGCAATGAAGCCATCAGGTCCTGGGTGATTTTTTGATGGGAGATTTTTTGATTAATGATTTAATCTCCTTACCCATTACTGGTCTGTTCAGATGTTACATCTATTTACAATTCTACCAGGGTAGATAGTCTAGGACATAGCATAAGCTATGTTGTGCCTTGAGTTGTATTACTTCAATAAATCCAATAACAGAAGGGTCAATTGAGTCACAGATGAAATGTGGAACCTCTACTAATACCTATGTGAGAAATCCATGCCAGACTCCTGCAGTTTTAGAGTAAGACATGCTTTCTCCTGCTGATAATTCTTGCACATTAAAACACCAGTTTATACCTTGGCATTGAACCCCTATATGGATTAAATTTCAGAAAATGAGATGAGTGACTATGTGGCTAAAATTCATCATTAACTATCATCTATATGTATCACTCAATTGTAATCTCATTCAAACACATACAGAAAAAAGTTTTACCAGTTTTCTGGGTATCTTTTAGCCCAACCTGACAGAAATAATTAACCACCACAGATGTCTTAACTTTAGGTTAATACTGTTTATGGTTAATGGCTAGGTAGCAAGAACACAAGGAAATAAGAAAGAAGCCCAAATAGTTGGTGACAAGAAAGAATAGAATAAAGGTTTGTGGATGTAATTCTAGAAATATGCATAACCTGAGAGATACAAATGTCCACCAGGGATAAGAGACTGAAGGATGGATAAGAGACAAATCTATACATTCTCCTCTCTTTCTTGTGCTGGGCCATGGGCTTCAATACGTTTCTTGAAGGTTGAAGATGATCCCTCAATGTAAATTCATGAGTCTGGTTGGGGAGACATTTACTGCCAGTTACTGTCAGCGTTCTCTTTTCCTGCAGGTTGAAGGTGGTAATGACTTCCTCTTACCACTTGTCCCATGTACCTTGCCATCCTTTCTTGATTTCTCTCAATCTTACCTGCGCTTTCTGAAGATTGAGTTTCTTCAGTTGTCCTCATGTATCCCACTTTAGGGTAACATTTACTTTTTGCTAAAATCCCAATATATATACTCTATAAGGTGAGCAGCTTTCCTCTGATGTGCTCTTCAGCAAATACAATCATAAATTCCATGGGCACGGCAAAGTTTATCTCTACTAATCTTTGCTGGTCCCCTGAGATACAGAATGACACATGTCCCATATCAGATTTCCTATAAGCATGTTGAATGCATATATTTATTCACTACCTTTTCCCCACTAGGAATATGTACGCTGTCTATTATGACTAAATACACAAAGTCCCACCAGCCTTGTTGTGAAGGGAGGTGAGGAAGTGTAAAAAAAAAGGGTATAAGCACCAAATACCCACAAAGAAAGTAGTCATTATATATTGCAAACATGTACTAACAAATAAATAAATAAATAGAAGTAAAAGAATGAAAAATAATGATGAATACTATAGAAAAGCATAGCAACTTTTCATTATGTCCATGGAAATTCAAGACCATTCATTCTAAATTTAGTTAGATTATAATAGAAACCTATGAGAAACATTATTAAGATTTAAAAATGGCTTTCTGCTACTCAAAAACTTACCTTTTAGAAAAATTTGAAATATTTCATTTACAATAGTAAAAATTAAAATTAATAAGCCTATTTGTAAGTGTTTGCCTACGTATACACTTAATCTTATTAACTTGATTTGACAGACACCTAGAGAGGTGACTGGATTTTGGGGGGTGCTATCTCCTCAACTGTTTAAGCTATTGAGAAAGTGACAGCTGATGGGACTATTAAAAGGCGGGCCTAGTTGGAAGAAGTAGATCCCAGGGCTATAACTTTGAAGGGTGTAACTTTTCTTGAACTCACCCAGTACTCTGCTTCCTGGCTGTTAAGAGGTGAATAGTTTTCCACTGTTATGCTCTCCTACCATGATGTATCTGCCTTGGAGCCAGCTGACCATGAAATGAAACCTCTGGAATCATGAGCCAAAAGAAACTTTTCCTTTTTGTGTATGTCAGATATTTTATCCCACCAACAAGAAGCTAACACAGTAGTTAACACTGTGTGGTGCAGGGTAAAATGATAGATCAGGGAAGACAACAGGAAGACATAAAAATTTTTTTTACACTTGTAAGTCTACTTACACTTAACATGAGTGGACTTCTTCATTTGGTGAGTTTCTTGTTGTTTATTTATGTTGCAGAAAGACTGATTTTTTTATTTTTAAAAAACTTACTAGAAAAACTCAAGTATAGATAAAGAGCAAAATAAAAGACAATTGGAAGTAGGGAGATAGATCTTTCCCAAAGGTGATGGAAATCAAAAGATGAGGGAAGGAGGAAGGAGGGGAAAGAAAGCAGATTAAAAAAAGAATTAAGATGTGTTATGTACATGTACCAGCTCCACACAGGAGTGCAAACATCTATTGCAAACAGGTTAAAAAAAAAAAAGGAAAGGAATCACAAGATGGATGAAGGGAAGAGTGAGAGAAGGGAAGAAGAATGAAAAAAAGAAATTTGTACATGAACTAATTTCTCACAATGAATGTAAACATTATGAACTACAAGCATGTACTAACAAAAATGGTAAGAAATAAATTTATTAGTACATATTTGTGATACACACTATTTCATTGTGGGTATTCAATACATGTACATGATATACTTTAATTCTTAATCCCCCTGTCTTCCCTCCTCTCTGCTTCCCTCCATCTGCTTGTCCTTTTCCCATTTGCAAAAGATTTATCTCTCTGTTTGCTTTCATCTATCTTTTATTTTTCTCTTTACTTTATTTGTTCTTTGGATTTCTCATAAGTAAGAAACCATATGGTATTTAAGCTTGTATGTCTGATTTATTTCATTTAACATTATGTTTCAATTTATTTAAAATGGGCTACTAAATTATGTGATAGCCTGGGTAATAATAAATTTTGAGAAAAAATCTGCATCTCTGTTTCATTTTTTATTCCAAAATAAATTACAGATATTCAAAGACTTAAATGCTAAAGTATATAAATACATGAAAAATCAATTAAAGTGAAACTGCCTTTCAAAATATGATGTCAGTCTCAAAAACCAAAGGAAAAAAAGCCTGATAAATCTGACTGTGCACAAACTTAAAACTTATACATAATCAAAAATCAAATGAAAGTGTTGGTAGTCCTCTGGCCGATGAGGATCAAGGTCTGCATTTCAAGAGGGCATGTGGAGTGAATATTTACTGGGAAAGCAGCTGAGAGTGCTACATTTATGTAGTCTTATGTATAAAATGTGTATTTTCTTGGGGAATTTAGAATTTTTATTTGAAATGATTGGATCTCAAATCCTATACAAGTTGTTTATTTTTTAATATTGAGCAACAGATGTAGCCATACTTTTATTCTACATGCTCGCTACCAAGTCCTAAGGAGGTTTATTGGACTTTCTACTCTTTCCTCTACTTTGGCATGACCTTGAGAATCTCTCATAGTAAGATTCTCAAGTACTGTTATTCTACACCTGAACATGTGTACTTCCAGTTTTAACTTATATATTTGATGTTATTTTTCAACAAATTTCTAATCACGTAAGATATAAAATACTCATTCTTGGTTATCAAACAAAAACTAAAATGGTAAAAAGAAGGAAAACAAATGATTTTGATACAGTTACATGCATTTTGGTAAGAAATTTTTAGTCTCTCCACTTGTGAAACTATCTCTTAATCAAATATCCTTCAATAACATCAGTTTTTGAAGTTTTAAACTAACTCATATCCAGGAGATACATGATTTTTATCTTCACGATCATTTGCATGAACATTATATTTTGCTGTTTTTTCAATGTTGCTTCTTCTTTGAAAAGTATGCTTGCTTCTGCCTCCCATTTTCTCTCTCTCCTTTAGTAAAGTTAATTTTTATTATATTGCTGTGCTCCATTTTCTACTAATCTTTTTTTAATGTTTATTGTTTATATCCCCTCACCTGAGTATAAGCTAATTCAGAGCAAAAAATTTTTCTACTGTGTTCAACTAGTAACCAGAATACTGTATGTACTTAGTAGGTGCCCAATAAATCAATAAAAATAAACATAATTTGCCTGTGAGAATACGAATGTTACAATTACTACGGAGGCTAATTACACAGTATTTAACAAAATAAAAACTGCACTTCACTTCTAACTATAGCCTATTGCATCATCCACACAAATATGTATTAACCATTCTTAAGAGTAGGAAGGAGCTCAGAAGAGAGTCACAATTGATCTCCCCTTTTTAACTAAAATGGAAGGTTAAGAGAAATGTTCAAGTAAAAGTGATAAAGGATGTTAGGCAGATATTTCGAAACACAGGTGTTAGCAGAAGTGCTCAAGGTATAACGTACAGCCACATGAACATGTCCAAATTATTAAAAGAAATCAGTTGGTGTGCAGAAGCAGAAGCACTAAAAGGTTAAGTATATGTTTTCTCAACTTGCAGTATTTGGCGTAGTATGATGGCACAAAATGCCACATCCATTTCATTGACTACAACATGATTTTGCACATGCGTAAGTAAAATAAGATAGTAACAAACTGTAAACAAAAGGCCTTTACTGACACTGATAAAGACGTCTACCAATAAACAATGGACATTAGCATTCATGGTTAAACAGTATAGGGGATCCCTAAAGCCTAACTTGATTCTATCTATTTCTGTGCTTCCATTTAATATATGGGCCCCTTATAACATTCCTAAATCCATTGTAACACAAAGTGGAGAAGGAATAAAGAACTCACCAGCGATAGGTTTAGGTCCTGCATCTCTTGGGCGAAGGTGAAAGTTCCCTCATGGGACAGAGGAGGACAGAGGTCACGCGCTCGCACCCTACAGCTCCTGAGCGAACCACCTCAAGGTCCATGGAACTTGGTTTTCCCTCAGGAATAGGCCGAACACTAACCACAGCACTGGGCAACAAAGGCAAACTTTAACTCAGAAAGTCTGAAGGAATCTGACAGACCCTAAGGACAGAACGTCAGCAAAGTCTTCCAAATGTCTGCAGAAGAAACCTTGTGAGGTTATGTCCAGAACCCTGCAAATTATGGAGGCAAATGGCCTGCCCCCCCAACACTCGTGACTGTTTTTAGTCTCTTCTGCGCAAGTGCGTTCCCAGTCCCGCCTTCTCCGCCTCTGACACCTGGCCTCATGGGAAGAGCATCCCGGAACTTTCCAGACCACATAGGCAGCCATTTTGAGTGTGAGAGCGGCACAGGACTTGTCCTCCACAGGGCTCCTAACCTGCGCTGCAGCAAGGCGGTCTCCTGCAGGTGTGGGAACGAGAACACACGCATGCACACAGACAAACTCTCTCCCTCTTTCCCTCCCGCCCTCTCCCCCTCTCCCCCTCTCCCCCTCTTTCAAGAATTGCTCTCTTTCTCCTCTCCCTCGCTGTCTTTCAAGGACGGACAGACTAGCCTATAGCAGATGAGAGCCTAGCCAAGTGTGGTGGGCAGGCATGCGAAGTTTGTGATCCTGAGGTTGATCACGAACCGCCAGTAAGTGTCTGTGGCAGGGCTGCAGTGACAGCCTAAGCTTGTTGCCAGGAAGACGCCAGTAAACCCCAACCCTGTCACCTGGAACCAGGGATGAGCGGGTCATGTTTCAGCGGTACGGTGCCACAGATGACGTGCTCAGCCAGCTGCCAGGGACACATACCAGCACACGTTCCTGTGAGGTCTGGGTAACCGCCCGCATTGAAAGCAAAGAAATCAGTCGTGAGTTGGTGTGGTACGTAGCTGAAAAATGTCAGCGGTTTGTCCACAACCGTTTCCTTTTGATCATTCTGTGGATTCTTTTTCAAGAGATAAAGCAGTATTCTTAGGACAATGGATAAAGATGCATCCTGAGTCTTTTTAAGTGTTAATTTTCACTGAAGAAGCACTGCTCTAACTTTTCTTATATAAAATATTTCATTTAGTGAAGTATAAAAGAAAATATATGAAGCTTATTTTTAATATCTAAAGGAAATCTACAAAGGTTAGAGTACTTGCCTATCATATGTGAGTGCCTGGATTCAAATCCCAGTGCAACACACACACACACACGACCTCCAGGCTTTATAAGTACTGAATTAATTGATAATTTATAATGTGTGTAGGTAAAGTACAAGTGAATTGGCATGATTTATTCCTATTTATTCTGTGGTTTCCCCAATGTAGAAGACACAAGTAGGCATCCTTTGTAATACTTTGTTTCAACTAACTCTCAACAAGAGACATAACAGATTTGAACCTTATTTTTCCACATCATTTGTTTCTGAACCCTCAGATTGATCAGAATGTGGTGTTACACACTTCAGTGTCATATATGGATGGGAGTGTGGAGTTCAGCCAGGAGGAGTGGCAGGACACGGGTCCTCTCTGAGGATCCTCAGAAGATCACCAGGATGTGGTGCTGGAGAACTACATTACTTCCTCAGTGGGTGAAAAGGCCATAGTTGTGACTCTCTACAGGGCAATGTTTGTTCCTTTTAAAACTGCCTTTATCACAGAGTTATCAGTGGAAGATATGTATGACATCATTTCTTTTTATAATCTGATGAGAAATATATTAGTTGAGAAATATATTAGTTGATTACTATCACCAAAGTAGTGATACAGGATATTTCTTCACTCCAAAAAATTTTCTTTCTTTGTATTTGTAACTTTATAAATAAATACCAAGTGTTTGCAAAGTGACTGTGCTGTTGTCATGCCCTTTGAGAATATTTAAGACTTAAGTTTGCTCTACACTCTCATAAACACTTGGTATTGTACATCTTACTAATTTTAATGAATGCAGTCTGTGTCAGATTATATCTTGTTAGACTTCAGTTTATGTTTCACAGATGAATAATGACTAAAACCTCCTGTTCATTTGCTTGTGCATTCAAGACATTTCAGAGGGCAAGTTAACCTCAGTGACAGAGTATGCGGTATTTCCTGATGGACTCTTACATTGTAGAAGGAGTGAGTATATCTCCTTGATACTGTAGATACATTTCTCTTTTAATAAGGCCTGTGTTGCTGATTCAGTTTTTTTTTTTTTTTTTGAGACATGGTTTCAGTATGTAGCTCAGGCCGGCCTTGAACTCACTGTGTAGCCCAGGCTTGCCTCAAAATTGTGGTGATCCTCCTGCCTCAGCTTCCTGAATGCTGGGATTGCAAGCATGCACCACCATGCTTGGCAGCTGATTCAATTTTATAGTGATTTTTTGCTGTTATCTAGAGGATAAGAGGATTTACAATTTATAGGGCAAATTGAGTCTGCCCCATTACAGTATAAGAGCTTCAGTTTTGAAAAATGAGAAGTGGAAAAGTTAGTTATAGGTGATTAAATACTTAAGGGCCATCAAATATTGGAGCAAGGACTGTACTAGTGCCAGAATTCAAATGTTAGTTGGATCCTTTACTGATGCAAGAGGCTGGAATTTGTCATTTACCTTATTGGGACTAGATAATCCCTCTGAATTCCAGATATAGTTGAACACTTTTAACAGACTGGGAAGGGGCTCATCCCTTCTATGGAGTAACTGTCCATCCCTACATTGAGGTGCCATCATGGAAGACAAGTGAGGAGGATGTCACTTATATGTCACTAATATGATGCTTATATGATCACTTTCCCCAGAGTTTCTGGTGAAAATGTGGGACAGGCATTGGAATCCAGTCACTAAAGCTTATGTGTAAGTATAAGGGTTGTTTTTTCTTTTTAAAATTAATGTTATTGGTACATTTTAGGTATACAATATGACTTTCATCATTGGAAATTTGTACCTTTACATAATATATCTTGGTAGTATAAGGGTTTTTAAAGTACCCTATACGTGATGAGCTAGAGGTGTGCTGTTGGCCCTCAGTGGGTAAGGCCAACTGGGCATGACTTCAGCAAAAATTTACCCAACAGAATATGTTATTCAATCCTGTAACTCCCAACCATTTTACCCACATGTTTTTGAATATTATCAGTTAAGGTGATAATATCTACTAAAGGTGCTATACTAAAGAGAACAGATTTAACTTTCTACAGGCTATGGTTAGCCTCTATTCATTACTAATGGCCTTAACCAAAGACCATACCAGGGAACCGAAAAGTTTAGGTGGGAATCAGTACCCTATGTTATGGTTTGTATCTCACTGCCCCCTTCCGCCTTAGCTTTATGTGCTCATCATGGGGCTTTGGGGAGGTGATTGGATCCTGGGTGTGGGATACTCATAACTGTATTAGTCTACTGATGGGTTTATAGCTGGGTATGATGTTAGCAGGTGAAAAAGTGGGTAACTGTGGGCATGGCCTAGATTGCATATATATATATATATATATATATGTCCCTATTCTCCCCCTTATTCCTGCCTGCTGTGCCATTAACTATAGCCCTTCTGCCACCCTGCCTTTGAGCCAGCCAACTATGGGCTGAAACCTCTATAAACCTTTACTCCTTTACGTTGTGGGTGTAGGGTATTGTGTCTCAGCAGTGACAAAGTATCTAAGACACCCTTGTTACCTGAGTCAGCTCTGACAGGCTGTCACCCTTCAGTGCCTAGCCTAAGCCAGTACTGTGGTGTATTTGCCACCTGTACCGGGTAGGTAAAGGCTAACTGTTCTCATCAGGTAGCACCCACCAACAGTGTGAGAGCTTTAGGTGCTCTCTCCTGAGGTTTTCTGCTCAGAAGTTAATCCAATAGCGGGATACAACAAGGACACAAGCGTCCCTTAGCAACACTGGGTCAATTTAATGCTTGTGGTTAATTACCCCCATTAATCCTCTTTTCAATACTGTTATCTCCTGGAGAGGCCCTTTTAAATATGAATGCTCCCTGGAATTATGGGGATTTGACCATTGGTGTTCAACAGAACCAGCCAGTATTATCTACTTTTTGGAGCCCAAAGCACTGTGTGGTCTGCCAGGCGCCTGCCTCCATGACTATTGGGCCCCTTTGTAGGCATGGATGTGGATACCTGGCACTGGTGGAGATTGTAATCTAACCATACTAAGTATTGTAATTGCTCCAAACAGTTTCCCAGAAATCACTCAATTATGGACCCTTTTGTCCCTTAGGTTTCTGGTATAACCTCTGTGGTTCATCTTAGGGTTCATATTTAAGCATGAACACATTTGTAGGTTGTTTATCCTGGGGGAAGAGAGAGAGTCATTCTGTTGATTCTAGTTTGATATAGGTCAGGTCCGGTGTTGCTTGAAAAGAGGCAGTACCTGCTTCTGAGTTTGTCTTTTAAGAGTCTCTATATAGAGAGTAAGTGTGTGTGTGTGTGTGTGTGTGTGTGTGTGTGTGTGTGATTTTTACACTTGATCTTAGCCAAAAGGCTGAGAAGCTATTGTATGTGAGATTTTTGAGACAGGGTCTCACTACATAGTTTAGGCTGATCTTGTACTCACTGTGTAAGGCAGGCTTGCCCAGAACTCATGGTGATCTTCCTGTTTCATCTTACCAAGAGCTGGGAATACAGGCATGTGCCACCATACCATGCCAAAAAAAAAGTGTTACTATGAAATCCAGGGTAAGTGTGGTCTCTTCAAGTTTTTTTTTTTTTTTAGCCATCATTGCCAGTAAAGGGGATTTATATTTGTGGAGAGCCTCCTTAGAAACAACTGGGTAAATTTGGGAATCAATTCATCTTTCTTCAGACTTGCAAATATGTGTCACCTACCATCTATTGCCAGGTATATCCACCCCAACATCCCCAGGTAAAGCAGGAGACCTTTGGTTTCATCTAATGGTGCCCATTGACAATTTGCCCTGAATATTATAGGGTAAACTGGTGATCCTATGAGTGATAACAGTAATATAATATGAGAAGGCTTCCAAGCCATAAAAATTCCCATCAACATGGCACGTATCAACAAGCATCCAGAGCCACCTTTGTAGGTCATTCCCAATTTTCCATGCTGTTTGTAGCATCCTCATTAAAGACACTATTTTTTCATTCTCTGGCAGCCCCATTTAGGTGGAGCCTACTCCCTATTAGATACATTCCATACAGTCAGGCAGATGGTTACTTTATTTTATTCATTCACTCATTAATTCATTAATTCATTCAATCATTTATTCATTTGTGGTACTGGGGAATTAACCAGGGCCTTCACACTGAGCTACATCCTTAGCCCTTTTATTTAATTGTGAGAGAAGGTGCTGCTCAATTTACCCGGGTTTGCACTCGTGAAACTCCTGCCTAGTCTCCAAGAGTGCTGGGATTACAGACATGTACCTGGGCATTGCTGCCTCTTAACAGTTGTATTTGCCAGTGTCCCTCAAGTCAGCGTGAGAGCAAGTCCATCAAATACAGTACTCTGAGAGTGGCTGTTGTCCATTCATACAAAAAGAAAAGTGATTTGAGGTGGAGATATATGTTGACTTCCTGGCAGTGGCAAATGGCCTGGCTGACCTGGAAGGTTCCAAAGTGAATGTCTGAGGAAGTGTGTAAGCGTGCAGAGAGCAGATATTTCTGTCTTCCCTGAAGTCCACCAGAAGCTCTGCACTCCAGAGACTCTTAATACGCAGATGAATACAATGACATGGCTTTTGGCTATCAGGCAGCCTCTTTCATCACCAACCTGGTTTTTGTGCAAGGGCCATGTACACAATAGTAGAGGTAAAAGCTATGTAGGGTCCACAGCAAAGGACCTTATCAATTCTGACAGTTGTTGCCACAACTGAAGGCTGGCACTGGTGGTAGCAGAGATTGGCACTCAAGTATTGGCTTGGTGCCATTTATCATGGAGTGACATTTTGTCTTTATTAGAGTCAACACTACTCTGCATACTGGACTGCCATCCCTGCTCATAACTGTATCTAGTACTAATGAACAAAGACTTGTAGAATGCCTATTCACCAGTGTATTCCACACCATCCTGCCTCAGAAGGAGACTCATTTTCCTACAGAGGAGTTTTGACAATGAGCTTGTGGCTGTGCAATCATTGGATTTTCTAATCCACTCATCATCCTGAAATAACTGGCTTAATACAATGATGACTGGGCCTGTTAAAGGCTGTTAACTGCAGGGGCATAGCTAGTGTGTGTGTGGGAGTCCACCCAGGTTGGCACATTTTTAGGGGGCATCATTGGCCAAAGGGAAAATTGTATTGTCACAATTTACTCCATTTTAACAAGGTGAAAATTTGAGTACATGGAAAAAATATGTTACACCTGCCATTTATTACTCTTTTAAAATATTTTCTCATTTTTTACTAAATGCAGTCTTTGTGACATTTGTAACATTTTTGTAAAGGCAATAATAAAATATGGTAATAATTTATGGTTCTTTTAAACTATAATTGATGTTAAACTAAGGTTTCTTATGTGTGTCTCAATGCAGCACATGCCTATAATCTCAGCTGATTGGGTGGCTGAGTCAGAGCTGAGTTGCAACTTGGAGGCCAGGCTGGGCAATTTACTGAGATCCTGTCTCAAAATTTAAGAAAGAAAACAGAAAAGAAAAGGAGGAGGGTCCAGGAGATGTAGCTCACTGATCCTTGGATTCAGTCCCCAGTACCACAAAATGAATGAGTGAGTCATAAATAGGAGTTCAGCTATGCTGCTGGCTGGAAGAACACAATGAGATACAGACAGTGTCCTCCCATGAGGACATGTGAGCTCAGAACCAATGACACACAGTGCCACCTGTCCCCAGCATATGTGATGCTAAGAATAGAAGATGTAGGTGTGGCTCCTTTCATTACACCCAGTGATCCAAATACATATTTTGTGCTTTACATTAATGAAGCCTTGCTCTCTGTGATTGTGTGTCCTAAGGCATAGAAGTTTGAATGTTGACAGTTCTTTCTGGGGTCACCACAAATGCCCCATTCAATAGAAGCTGTGATTTCTACCTGACTTTTTGTTCTTCATGTCAGTGGCCCAGCAGGCAAAGGAAAGTATAACTGCAATGACTCAATGACTGGGGCTATAACTCACGGCATCAGGACCAGTGTCACTGGGGCAGTGTGCTTGGGACCCAGATCCAAACAAGATCCAAACTTTCACCCCAGCAGTGGGTTCCAAGGATCAATTAAAATAACCCCTATTGTGGGCTCAGACCCTGGGCAAGAAGGTCTGGGAACTTCCCCCTAAGCCAAATCCCACACTGCTCAAATGCCAATGTGGATGAGGAGAATCCAGCAAAGAGGACACCTTTTTGTGCAAAAACTTTCAATGTTGAACAGACTAATTATTTTATTATGTGTTGTACTTTCCTGTTACTTAATTTTGCTTGAGAGGCCTTCTCTATTCTTCTTTTCCCATAATTTTGTTTACTCTCATTATAGTTTAGATCTTTTGCACTTTAACTCTTGTTTGTGTAAGACCATCTTGTGCCAGAGACTCCTACAGTAAGTCTCTAGTCCCCACCTGCCCAGTGTGTGATGAAAGATTGAAGAAAAACTTAAGACAGAGGTAAAGAGAAAGTGTGAACTGGGGCGGCCAGTGCTCCTTTGGCAAAAGGCCAGAAGGCCTGACTCTTCCACTGAATTTTATTATTCATCACTTAGGGTAAAGGTGCATGTGTAGATATGCAGTTCGAGAAAGTACCGTGGAAACTAATGCAGGCAAGGCTTTAAAGAGAAGTCAAAGCATTTTCAAATTAGAAGCAAGATAGACAAAATACATGGTTGTAATTAGAGCATTGTCCTTCAAGCTATGAAGGCACTAATTGTGGGAATGGAATTTGGGTGCAATTATTCCAGCTTCAGCTAAGGGTATTATCTGGTATTAGCCCCACACCTTCATAGGCCATCACTCTGGTCTCGGCTGTGGCCGTTAGCAGGGAGGTCATATTAACCTGTACACTAGTACAGTGCTCATGAGATACTTCTGTGAGTCACATAGCTTCAGTCAGACTTGCTTCTTAAAGTCAGCCAATTGAGAGATTTAACTCTTTGCAGCCTGTACTGCCTACAGCATATTTTGGGCATAATTGATATTGAGAACTCTGGTACAAGAAGGTCTGGGAACTTCCCCCCAAGCCAAATCCCACACTGCTCAAATGCTAGTGGGTGAGGAGAATCCAGCAAAGAGGACACCTTTCTGTGAAAAAACTTTCAGTGTTGAACAGACTAATTATTTTATTATGTGTTGTGCTTTCCTGTTACTTAATTTTGCTTGAAAGGCCTTCCTTATTCTTCTTTTCCTATAATTTCGTTTAATCTCATTGTGGTTTAGATCTTTTGCACTTTATCTCTTATTTTTGTAAGACCATCTTGGCTACTGTTCTCTTTTTATAGCTCCACATGCATGTTTTTACTTTTACATTTTAATTAGTACATGTTTACAGTACATAATGATCCCATTCATCAAAGGACATTGCTGCATGCATATAACACATCTTAATTCTTTTTCTTCCACTTCTTTCCTCAGCCCCATCCTTTGATTCCCTTCCCATTTGTGAAAGATCTCCTTCCCTGTTTCCTATTCTGTATCTGTCATGTACTTTGCTTTTAAATTATTTATAATTGAGTTTCCCCTATAAGAGAAACTATATAATATTTAAACTTGTGTTTGAATTTACCAAAATTATTTCCATAAGGCACACGCATTTTCTTACATTTGACTCAAATGTATATTTCTTTACCACAGAGTAGTACTCCATTGTGTATAAATACCACATTTTCTTTATCTATTCATCTTTTGGTGGATAGGCTGCTTTAAAGATTTAGCTATTATGAATTGTGCTGATGTAAACATAGATATGCAAGTATCACTGTAATATGATGTCTGTAATGTTTGGGAAGATACCTAGGACATGGCTGGGTTGAATAAATATCTATCTTTAGTTTTTTGAGGAATCTTCATACTGATTTTCAAAGTGGTACTAGTAGTTTATTTTCCCACCAACAATGTAGAAAGGTTCTTTATCCTCACAGTCTTCCCAGCATTTGTTTTTATTTGATATTTTTTTAGTTAAAAAAAATGAAAGTAAGATGAAATTTTAGTGTTGTTTTAATTTGCATTTCTTTTTTATCCCATTAAGTTTATTGGTACATTTTAGGTATAAAATACAGTTACATTCATTATTGAGATCTTGTACCATTACATGAGTATCTTGGCTCTTATTTTTTTCCCCCTTCCCCTGCCCTCCCTTCACCCCCTCCATCCTTCCCTATTTGCAAAGTCTTTGTTTCCATTTTTCTCATATTTTTTCTTTTCCCTTTTTTTCTTTCCCCTACCCCTCCCACTTCCCCTACTCCTTTAGACCTTTTCTTTCTGTTACACAATATCAATTATACATTTTTTAAATTACAGTATCAAGATCTAGGAGACATTACCACAGATTTCACAGAATTTAAAAGGATATAGAAAGCATATTTCAGAAATCTGTTTTGAAATAAATTTGACAACTTCTAAGAAGTAACTTAGAAGACAAATTAATGAAACTAACTCTGGAGGAAATATAAAATTTGAATAGCACCTATTAAAGAAAGTGTATTCCTAACTTGAAAACCTATCTATATGACAACAGCAGGCTCATATACATTTTAACTGATAAATTATATCAAACAATTAAAGCAGAAAAAAGAAGGAACAGTACTCCCCTCATTTTAGGAACTCAACATTGTGCTAATCCTAAAATTGGATAAAGATAATAGAAGAAAAAAGTATGAACATAGCTAGAAATTTGTTTAACAAAACAAACTCTTAGAAGTCAGATCTGGCAGGATGTAGAAAGTGGTTTTGTTATAGGGATGGCAGTGTTGATTCAGCATTGGAAGACCCACCCCCAAAAGTCATCATTTTAACAGAGGAAAGGAAAAAGCCATGTGATCCTGTCAGTAGTTGGAGAAAGAGTATTGGACCAAATTCTACAGCTGTTCATGGTAAAGGCTATCAGGAGACTAGAAGTAGAACAGAACCTTCTCAACAGATTAAAGACATGTACTCCATACTTCAGCGAGAACGCCTTATATGAATGGAGAAGATACAACGCTTTCTGCTTAAGGTGGGGAACAAGGGCAGATATGCTTACTCTTTATCTGTCCATTAAACTTTGTAACCTAGGCCTCACCAAAATAGTCTGGCAATAAAATGACACAATTAGTATAGGATTGGCAAGGTAGAAGCAAAATCTTCATATGTAGATGAAAAGATCATCTACAGAGAAAATACTGAGAAATCTCTAGGAGCCCCTAGAACTTGTACTTGAATTTAGCAGGATTACAAAACACAAGGTATATATAAAAATTCAGGTCTGTGTATACTTGCTGTAAATGAAGAATTGGATATTGAAATTTAAAAGTTATGTAGGAGTACAAAGGACCTAGAAAAGTTAAAAAAAACACAAAAAACAAAAAACAAAAACAGTGTTGGAAGACGTTTAGTACCTAATTTTAAGACTTCTTCTAAAGCTACAGTAATCAAGGCAGTGTTGGTGTAAGGAAAGACATATAGATCATTTGAATAAAACAGAGAGTCTAGAAATAGAACCACACATATATGGTCCACTGAGTTTTGAAAGATTATTTAACATTAGCATTTTATAGAATATAAACTCAATTTAAGAGCTGAGGAAGAGATAGTGTTTTCAGCAAATGGCACTAGAACACCTGGTATCCGTATATAAAAAATTAACCTCAAACCTTTATTTCCATACATGAAAATAACTTGAAGGGGTCTATGAACCTAAATATGAAAGGCTAAAAGTATAAAACTTTAAGAAGAAATTATAAGGGACAATGTTTATGAATTCAGGGTAGGCAAGAACTACCTAGGGTACAAAAGACATGGTGTATAAAAGAAAAAAAGTGATAAATGATAATTTGCATTTCTTTAATACCTAGAGATGGCGAACGCTGTCATATATGTTTTAGCAATTTTTATTTCTTCTAAGAAGTGTCTGTTCATTTCAGTTGCCCATTTCTTTACTGGGTCTCTTACTTTGGGGGTCTAATTTTTGTATTTTTTATATAATTCTATATATTAGTTTTCACAGAAGCTCTGCATGCTCTCCAGGTGTTCCATGGGTCCTCACTCCCTCAGGTACAGAAATATCTTGTAAAAGCTGTGGAATCAGCCTTCAGAGCTTCCACTTGGAGGACCTGAGTGTGCAGCATATATTGTCCAGGTGCTTTCTCTTGAGTCTTCACCATCATTCACCAGAGCACATGTTGTCCTGGTGAAGCCTGTCTATCAGACTCAGCACACACTTTCAGCAAGAATAGTAACAGGTTCCTATGTTCCTATCAAGACCATCAAGCTTTGGGGCAGGGATCCCCAGAGCTGCACATGTTCTTGGGTAGGGCCATGAGACTCAGACATACACCATGCTAATATCAGAGCTGACACACATGCCTTCCCAAGGAGGACCAGTCTGGCTCTGATTATTCTTTCCTACATTTCCAGGATTTTCTCCTAGTTTGAAAGAATTTTTACTATCTAAGTCTTGGTCAGGAACATCTACTATTGCAGCACAAGGAGCCAAGATGCTCCCTCTCAACCATCTGTCGTCAATGGTGTGTGCACATGGCCTGGGGATGAAAAATCATACAAGTCTGTGTGTGCACACACAGCATTCTGAATCTCACTCCCTCCCTCAGGAGCAAATGAAGTTTTTCTATGGTAGCCCTGATAGCTGTTCATTGGGAAGAGATGAGCAGTACAATGGTAGCAAAGGGCAGAGCCTCAGGGAAACGGTGGTGATGACACTACAGAGCCAGAGTTGGTCCAACTGAGCAAGACTTGCCTGTTGCCGCGCTGCCCTTGGTTCCATCTTGTTTCTCCTCCTGACCGAGTGGGCTACTCTATTTTCTTCCAATAAACTCCATTTTCACTTTTAGTTGGTCAATGTCTGTGCCTACTGCTTGCAGTTAAGAGCTCTGAGTGATATGCCTGCTAATCCAGCCAGGGCTTCTGTGCTGCTTTCACAGTACAAAACAAAAGAGAGCAACTCCAGATTTATACAACATGGTACTGCAAGATTCATCTGTGTGGCAACAGGAGCTATGTAATGTGTGTACAAAGGATGTAACAACATAATGGGAAAAAAACATGGTGAAAGAAGTTTTGGGGCCATCACTAACTCCAAAATCAAGTTGAAGTCAAGATAAGTATGGAGGATCTTGGTCAGGATTTGATTGATCGTGGTCAAGATAATCCTGGTAAGGTTCAGGGTCAGTGGCAGGTTCAGTTCATGGTGAAGGTCAAGTTCACAGATAGGGTAGGTTAGGGTGAGAATGATGGTCATTGTCATCATGAGGATGAGGAAGGTTGAGAATCGGATGCAGGTTGACAGTAGATGTCCTGGGTGAGTGTGAAGATGGTATTCAGGATGGGGACAGTGTCAGATTCAGGGTCAAGATTGGTGAGAAGACAGTATCACTGTAAGTGTTGAATTCAAGGCAGGTTCCAGGTCAGGAAGAGTATGAGGCTGTCAAGTTCAAGGTCAATTGTAAGTCAAGTGGTCCTGGTATGGTGACACACACCTGTAATCCTAGCAGTCTGAAGTACCAAAGGAGGAAGTTCACAAGGTCAAGCTCAGACTTGACAACTTAGCAAGATACCTGTTTGAAAATAAAAAGGAAAAAAAGGCTAGGGATGAAACTCAGTGTGAAAGCTTTTGGTCAGTGATTCCTAATCTTTTAGAGATGAGTGTGTATAGTACAACCAAAAACCCATTTATTTATCTCAAAGTGCCAGCACTGCAATTAAACCTGAATACATTAGAAAAAACAACTCATACATTAACATCTTTTGTCTTAAAAGTAAAAGAGTAAATAAAATGCATGGCATAGGTTTGCCATCAATGCCCTTAGTTCAGTCCTCAGTATTGAAAAAATAATGGAAAAGTTGGGTATTTTCTATTGCTACCTTAGTAAGCAACACAAGCTTAGTGCCATAAACACAAAATTCTTATAGTTCTATAGACCAGAAGTATGTTTTATGTCTCACGCTACCAAATCATAGTGTCAGTTGAGCTCTATTCCATAGTGCTGGTTGTAGGAGATAATTTGTTTCCTTGCTGATTGAGATTGTCTGCACACCTCAATTTCTTATGGGTTTAAAAATGAGATTCTTATTTACTTGCTATCAGTGGAAAGCCATTTCCAGCTTGTAGAGGGCACCTGGACTCCCTGGCTTTTAGGGCCGTTACTATGTCTTCCATGCCATCAATTGGATCAAGTTCCTGTCTTCCTTCTTCTCTTTCATCTTGCTCAATGCAGCCAAGAAAAGATCTCTACATATGATTAGATTGGGCCTGCCTGCATACTCCAGGATATTTTTCCTTGTCAAAGTAAATACCCTTTATCACAGCTGCAAACCCCTCTTTGTTATGTATATCAGTCCACTTTCTCTTACTACAGCAGAATTCCTCTGACTGAATACTCTGAACAAAATATCTTTATATCAGTTTTGGAGGCTGAAAGTCCAAGATTGGTGGCTGTACGTGTTTGTCTTCTGGTAAGGACTTCACCATGATGAGAGCACATATAGAAGATATCCCATGGCAAAACAGCAAGCAGACAGATTCAGGGACCAGGCTTCCTCTTTTATAATCACTCATTCTCATGAGAACTAAGTGTTCACATAAGAACCACATTAATCGCTTCTGAGGGTTGCACTCTCAGTGATCTAACCACCTTCCCACAAGGCCCTAGTTCTTGAAGACTCTGCCAATTGAACTTGGTCATACTGGAGACCAAGCCTCCAGCAAATGAAGCTTTGAGGGGCACAAACCATATCCAGCCCACAGCACCATATAAGGCAACATATTCATGGGTGATGACATGGATGTATTTGTGAGAAACAATATTTTCTCTATCCCTATGGGTCAGGGTCATTGTGAAAGTCAATGTCTAACTTATAATCAAGGTCACATTCTAGTGTAAACTCAATATGGGAATGATGAGAATAATGACCAGACTGCAAATAAGGGTCAGCATAATAATAAGGGTCACTATCAGAGTGAAGTTCAACTTTGTTCCAGTAAGCCAAGTTCAAAGTCAAGTTTAAGGTCTTAAGGGAATTAAGGATCAGGGTCATATTCAAGGTCAAAAATGCAGATTAGTTTTAGTGTATTTCAGTCAAGTTCATGGTCAAAGTAGATGGCGGTTGTTGTCAAGTTAGGGGTTCAGTCTAGGAGCAGAATGAAGTAGAGGGTCAAAGTCAGACAAAGATGTCTGCCTGTCTCATTCTGGACCATGTTTTGAGGGTAGTGTTAAGTTTAGGGTCATGATCAGTGTGAGAGGTGTTTTGGTGCCATGGTGAAGATCAGAGTGAGTGTGAGGATCATGTTAATGGTCAGGGTCATGATCAGAGTTATGGTGAGCATCAGCAAAAGATGAGTTAGTATGAAGGTAAGGGTCAAGTTTATGGACAAGGTTAAGTTCCAGGTCAAGTAAGGTTATAGTCAAAGTTTGAATGGGGTCATGATCAGAGTGAGAGTCAATGTGAGACTTTCAGGATTATGGTCAATTTCAAGGTTAAATTCAAGGTCATGTGACTTGGTCAGGGTACCATGTCAATCTTGTAAAGCATTGTTTGAGAGTGAGAGTATAAGTCAGGGTCAGATTTAAGTCAAATCAAATCAGGATAAGAGGTGTGCAAATTAATCATAAGGTAAAATGTCAGATTCAGGATGAATCTCAGGTTCAGCTCAAGTGTGAAGATCAAAATGAAGGTCAAGTTTAAAGTTAGAGTAGGGTCAGGCTTAAGGTATTTTATGAATAGGATTACTTGAAGGTCACTGTTCAGGGTCAGTCATTATGTGGATTGGCATCAATACTACATGAAGTTCAGTAAATAGGATCAGGTTTCATGTCTAGTTCCACAAGAGAGTCAGGTTGATATTCATGTAATTTGTAAGTATGAGTTTCAGAGTGAAACTCAGGATCACTGTAAGGTTGTTGTCAGAGTGACACTGAGATTTATTGTCAAGATTAAATTCAGGGAGTCGCGTGGAACACGCTGAATTGGCCCGCTGCAGACAGGCAGGTCTGTGGATGCCCTACCGAGGTTGCAAGTTGTGCGGAACATGCCCAAATCAGCCTGTGCCCCGGCAGCAATCCTCTGGACACTCCCCGCCCCCGCTCCTCTGTACAGCCACCTGGTTCCACACTACAAAGATGCAGAGGACACCAGACCAACAGACCACGGTACTGGGTCCGACCACTCCTGGCCCAGAGGTAGGGGCTTCCCGGCCACCATCCCTCCCACTGCTCCCAGCCCAGAGGAAGGGGCTTCCGGGCCACCATCCCTACCGCCACTCCTGGCCCCTGTCCAACCTCTCCGAGCTCAGAGAGGTGAGCTGCACAGGCTCCAACAGCACCCATCCTGCCCCGCTAGTTGAAATGAGAACACATGTAAATAAGTCTCAAAACTAGACTTCCAGATCACCTACAGCAACCCCAAAGGGAAATGAGATGGAACACTCTGATACTCAATCACCTGGATGCACTGAACAGGCAACAAAAGGGGATCTGGAAAAAATGAAATCAGAAATAATTTCTCAGATAACAGGAGAGATTGTGCTCCTAGTGCAAGACACGATTAATAAATCTAGAGAGGAGCTCAGGAACATGATGGAATCCCAACATAGGAAAGAAATGGAATCCATAAAACAGATGCAAATAGATTACCAGGAGATGAAAAACTCCATTGAAAGTCTACACAGCAGAATGAGCCAATGTGAGGACAGAATTTCTGATATAGGAGATAAGATTGCAATTAATGACCAGGAAAAGAAAAATTGCTTCAAAATTATAAGGGAACATGAGAAATCAATCCAGTAGCTGCTAGACAATGCAAAGAAGAATACCTTAAGACTGATTGGAGTCAATGAAGAAACAGGAGAGCGTGCAGATGACATAAAAAAAAACTCTTCACAGAAGTAATGGCAGAAAACTTCCCAAGCAGGGGAAAAGAACTTGACATACAGATAAGGGAGGCATATAGGACTCCAAATAGCCTTGATCAAAAAAACTCTACACATAGGCATATAATTGTTAAGATTCCAGAGACACAACAGAAGGACAAAGTTCTACAAGCAGTGAGAGAAAAGAAACAAATCACATACAAAGGAAAGCCTATCAGAATCACAGCAGACTTCTCAACACAAACCATCAAGGCAAGAAGAGCTTGGAGTGACATATTCCAAGCCCTAAAAGAAAACAGCCTCCAACACAGATTGATGGACCCTGCAAAACTATCTTTCAAAATGGATGGAGAAATAAGATACTTTCATGACAAAGAGCACCTTAGGAACTTCATGAATACCAAACCAGCACTCCAAAGAATTTTACACAATATCCTAGGAACAGACATTGAGGATCACAACCCCAGGAAGCAAAGCAGAATGAACCCATCTGGCATGACAAGAAATTAAATATAAAAGAGGAGAACTCAACAGAAAGAAAAAGTCATGACAATGACAAGTCAATACATTTCAGTTATAACTATCAACGTTAATGGTCTCAATTCACCAATCAAAAGAAATAGACTGGCAGAATGGGTCAAGAAGTAAAATCCAACAATATGCTGCATACAAGAAACACACTTAATTCAAAAGGAAACTCATAGACTGAAAGTAAAAGGGTGGAAAACAACACTCCACGTGACGGGAACCTGAAAAAAAGCAGGAGTAGCTATCCTCTTTGCAGATCAAGTAGATTTCAAACCAACACTGATTAAGAGAGATGAAGAAGTACACTACATCCTTGTAAAGGGAACAATCCAGGAGGAAGAGATGACAATCATAAACATACATGCACCTAACACTAGTGAGCCCAACTATATAAAACAAATACTAACAGACATGAAAAACCAAATAAGCACTAATACAGTTGTAGTGGGGGACCTCAATACCATACTGTCATAAATAGATAAATCAACCAGACAAAAAATAAGCAACGAAATACTAGAACTCAGTCAAACTCTTGAACAAATGAACTTAACAGATGTTTACAGAGTGTTCCACTCCACAGAATCAGAATCCACATTCTTTTCAGCTGCACATGGGTCATTCTCAAAAATAGACCACATACTCACACAGAGAACATGTTTAAGTAAGTGCAAAGGAATCGAAGTGATCCCCTGTGTATTATCAGACCATAGTGCCATGAAATTGGAGATCCATAGCAAAAGAAACTGGAAAAATTTCATAAACATGTGGAAATTGAACAACACACTTCTGGGTCACAGAAGAAATTAAAGAAATCAGAGAGTTCCTTCAATTAAATGACAATGACAATACAACACATCGGAATCTATGGGACACAATGAAAGCAGTCTTATGAGGGAAATTCATAGCAGTGAACACGCATATTAGGAAAACAGAATAAGCCCAATCAAACAACCTGATGCTGAACCTCAAGCTTCTAAAAAAAGAAGAACAGGAGAAATGCAAAGCTCATACAAGGGAGGAAATTATAAAGATCAGAGGAGAAATCAATGCAGTGGAGACTAAGAGAATGATACAAAAAAATCAATGAAGCCAAGAGTTGGCTCTTTGAAAGAATCAACAAAATTGACAAACCTTTAGCCAACCTTGTCAGAAAAAGGAAAGAATAGGACAAAATCCATGCAATTAAGAATGAAAGGGTTGAAATTACAACGGACCCAGCAGAAATCCAGAGGATCATCAATACCTACTTCCAGAACCTGTATGCCAATAAGATGGAAAACACAGAAGAAATGGACAGATTCCTAGATACATATGAATTACCAAAGTTGAATGAAGAAGACCTAAAAATTCTAAACAACCCAATATCAACGAATGAAATTGAAAACATAATAAAAAAACTTAGCAACTAAGAAAAGCCTGGGCCCTGATGGCTTCACTGCTGAATTCTACAAGACATTTAGTGAGGAACTACTGCCACTACTGTTTAAACTCTTCAATGAAATTGAAAGGGAAGCAATACTCCCAAATTCATTCCTGGAAGTAAGCATCACCTTGATCCCCAAAACAGAGAAAGACCCAATCAAAAAGGAGAACTATAGGCCAATCTCACTCATGAACATAGAAGCAAAAATCCTTAATAACATACTGCCAAATAGAATGCAGAAGATCATCAAGAAGACCATACACCCTGATCAAGCAGGATTCATCCCATCTTCACCTGCTGTTTTTCAGACAAAGGTCTATTATGTAGAATCCATAAAGAACTTAAAGAAATCAGACCTCCCAAATTTAATCCAAAAATGGGCATCTGAAATGAAATCTCAGACAAAGAAGTAGAAATAGCAAATAAATACATTGAAAAATGTTCAACATCACTGGTCATTCGAGAGATGCAAATGAAAACATTGCTGAGATTCCACTTCCAGAAAGAATGGCTGCTATCATGAAATCAACCAATATCAAATGCTGGCGGGGCTGTGGGGAAAGAGGAACCCTGCTCCACTGCTGGTGGGAGTGCAGACTGGTGCAACCGCTGTGGAAATCAGTATGGAGATACCTCAAAGAACTAGGACTGGAAGTCCCATTTGACCCCGCTATTCCACTGCTGGGGATCTTCCCCAAAGAATTAAAAGAATCATACCACAGTGATATATGTCCGCCCATGTTCATAGCAGCACAATTTTAATAGCCAAAACTTGGAAGCAGCCCAAATGCCCATCAACTGGAGACTGGATGAAGAAAATGTTGTTTTTTTAATAAAATGGAGTACTACTCAGCCATAAAAAATGAGAAATTAGAGTCATATATTGCTAAGTGGATGCACATTGAAGCGATACTCTTTAGTGAAATAAATAGGACATACATGTATAAATACTGAATAGTTTCTCCAGTGTGAGAACCTGAAAGTGTAAATAAGGACTAAAAGGTGTAATAGATAATGCAAAGTAGGTGGAAAAAGGGGCAGAGGGGAAGGGGAAGTGGGAGGGGTAGGGGAAAAGGAAAGAAGGAAATGGAATTAATATGAGAAAATGAAAAAATGAAAACAAAGTCTTTGTAAATAGGGAGAAATGGAGGGGTTGAAGGGAGGGCAGGGGAATGGGGAAAAACTAAGAACCAAGAGAGATTATGTACAGGTGCAAATTTCCAATGGTGAATGTCATTATATTGTATACCTAAAATGTACCAATAAATTAATTTTTAAAAAGAAGAAAAAAATTATAGGTGCAAATTTTGTTTTCTGTGCTTAATCAGTCTAGTGTCTCAAGCTCTGAAGAGAGCTCTAAAGAGCTGCTTTGGTCTCCGAGTTGCACCATCACAGGATACTGGTGCTATAGCTTTCATGGGTCCCAAGGAACCCTGTTAGAGGCTTCGTCTCCAGGGATTTGTTTTTGGGATCTGGTGCAACCTTTAAGAGCTGGGGTCTAGTGGAGATGTTTGGATGTACCCTTGAAGATCTTCAGGTGTGCCCTTAGAGGTGTGCTCTTGAAGAAAATATTGAGACCTCTTCACTGCTTCTCCTCTTCTCTTTCTGGCCAAGGGTCTTGCTCCACTGTGCTGTCCTGCCATGAGGTGCTGTTGCCCATGAGCCCCAAAGCAATTAGGCTGTGTATCGGAACCTCCACAACTGTGAGGTGAAATAAAACTTTTCTTATAAGTTGATCATCTTAGGTATTAGTTATAGTGATAGAAAGATAGCGAAACCACCTGAATTTCACAGAATCTTCAGGAAAATGAACCTTGCCACACACATTGGTGCCTGTCTCACAGAAAACTATATTTGGTTTTGTTTTTGTTTTTTTTGGTCTATGTTTAGAGCTCTCCTGTTGACCTTCTGTTCTTTTTCTATCCTTCCGTAACTCCCTTGAAACAATTCTGTGGGGACAGAAGGAGTGAGACCTGAGGTTGAATCCTTTTGCAGTGCATAACCTGTGAGGACACTGTTCAGAATAAAGTGTAAATGACTAACAGAGTTTAACTGACCTCTTGAAAATGTTTTCATTCTTTGGTGGCATTATGTACGACATTACAGTTTTCTGCCTTTCATGCTAGCAGACATCAGCTCGGGTTTACTGGACGCTTTTCTGGAGAATGAGCTTTCTTTCCAAGTCCTACCTAATCTAGAGGTCCCTGACTCCAGCTCTGGGCAGCTACATCCAATGAGGAGCTGACAGTGAGTGGTGTGTAGGAAATGCTAGGCTCACTGTGTGTGGGGACAATATCTACTTGGTGTGAAAAAAATCATTAAACAGAGATTAAGAGTGTACCACTTTTCTTTTCTGCTTGTTTTATTTTGTTGTACTCACTTTTCTCAAGTAGTTTTGTGAAATGTAATAAGGAACTTTTTAGGAGGTACTGAGTTTAATACAAGCCATCAGAGGATATTTCTGGGGTTTGGATGTACCTAGGGACCACCTTCAGAACAATTAAAGTTAAGCACCTCACTCTGCAGGTCATTCTGTCAGGGACGGCGATGGCAGTTGCATGTGTGCATGTGTCTGAGTGAACATGTGTGGACATGTATGGACATATATGCACAGAATTATATATGCATGTTGTGTGTATAAATGTGCAGTGATGCAAGTATGTATGAATCTGTATGTATGTGAGCAGACATGAGTGGACATGTTTTGCACATGAGGATGAACACGATACATGGACATTTGCATGCATGGAGAGTATATGACTCTGAATTGATAGATATATGAGTGTGGGTGGACATACATATGCACATATGTGCATGGATTTTATATGCATAGTGTGTATATATGACTATGAATTGATGCATGTGTGTGCATGTGTGTGAGTGGATATGGATATAAGAGAGAATTCAAAGGAACAGCATCTTTAAAGCATAGAGCAGAAAACCATACTGTCAACACAGAATCCTATGTCAAAGAAAATAGCTTTCAAAAATGAAGATGAAGTAAGTACTTTATCAGACCACAAACACTGAAACAGTTCCTCAGCAACAGACCAGCACTACAAAAATGTCAAAATGAATCTTTAGACATAAGAAAAATGACAGCAGAAGGAAACATAAATCTAAATAAGAACTGAAGAGCTAAGGTAATTTTACAATGGTACTATAATTTAAATTTCTTCAAAGGATAAAGTTGTATAAACAAAAAATTCAGTGTGAGATTCATGATGTACATACGAGTAAAATGTATGACAATTGTAGCATAAAGACTAGGAAGGGAGAAGTAGACATAGACTACTTCAGAGCTTTTGTAGAATACATGCAGTAGTAAAATGTATTTAAGAAGTATTTTCTCTTCCTTTAATATCACTTAAAGGAATTTGAAAATGTACACTATAAACCCCAATGACTACCATCACCATAAAAAGAATTATAGTAATAAGTTTAAAAAAATGGAAAATCCAATTAATTAATATAAAGGAAGGCAAAGAAAAGTGATAAAAAGGTCCTGAGTTTGATCCCTGGTACTAAAAAAAAAAAAAAGAAAGAAAAGAAAAGGTACAGGCTGTCAGGTTGCAGTAAAAGCCAGTCATACCTCTATTTTCTACCCTAAAGATACACAATTTAAGTATAAAGGCAAATTTTTAAAAGGTGCAAATTAAAGACAGGAAAAGTTAAACCATGTTTATACTAATGGAAGGAAACTGCAGTGGCTTCTACAGCAACACAGATTTCAGAGCAAAGCATTTGTCATGGAAAAAGGAGCTTGATTAATAAGGAAAAAGGGTCAATCTCCAAGGAGATATAGCAATCCTGCACACTTACATGAATAATAATAGACTTCCAAAATGTAAGACTAAAAATTCAGATAATTTCATTGAAAAATCAACAAATTTGTAACTATAGTTGGATATTTCAATGTTCCTTTCAACAACTGATAGTCTAAATAGGCAAAAACTTTATAAATATATGAGATTTGAATAATACTATCAACCAGTGTGCCTTATCTGATGCTCCAAAACAGTGGAACACAGTGTTTTCAAGTGCACCAGGGATATTTGCCAAAACAGACTGTAGTTCAGACCAAAAAAATAAGGTCTCAAATAAAGGACCTCAGTTTCTACATTAAGAAACTGGAAACTGTCAGACCAAAATAAGCAGAAGGAAGATAATAATGAAGATCAGAGCAAGGATCAAAGATATACAAAACCAATAATAGAACAACGCAGTGAAATCTAGAGCTGGTTCTTTGAAAAGAAACATAAAATTGATAAATCTCTTACTATATTAATCACACAAAATACACGTTGCCATAAAGGAGGGAGATGGATAACGTCACTATTGATTATTAGACACACTAGAAGGTACTAGGGACTACTATGTTTATAAATTTCACCATCTGAAAAAATCAGACTCCTTAATAGATACAATCTCACTGAAGAAGAAATAGATAACCAAATCATTCTAAAGTACTGAAAGAAATTAAATTTGCAGTTTAAAATATTCTCATCAAGGAATTTCCAGGCCAAGTGGCTTCCCTGGAAATTCTACCAAATATTTAAAGATTTTTCATTTTAGTTACTGCTTTTTTTGGTTTATTGTTTAGTTATCAACTATGATTTTCATTGTTATTTTCAATTTTGAAGTTGCCTTGCCCACTCAGTGGTCACTGGATGGTTACTGTGGACTACAAGTCCCAGGTTCCAGTCCTGATGCCCATCTATCCCCAGCGCAGGAAGCACTCTAATCCTAACCCAGACAGAGGGAACCTTCCCGATCCCAGTGACCTTCACAGGGTGACCTGACAGATTTCCACTTTCCATCTTGTCCCGCAGAAGGGAGGAGCAGGAGCTGCTGGCCGTGTGGCCTCCTGTGATGTGTGACTTTGGATTAGGAGGGATCCACCAGGACCCGGACTGAGAAAGTGGGAAGGCTGTGGGCAACTTGCCTGAACTTGGATGTGTCCCACCTCCCACCCACCAGATTTTTTATATAAAATGTTTTTGAAGGAAGCAGTGTTTGCATTTACAGGCTTGTGGAAGTTTATTGTGCCATTTCACACCCACTTAGAATCATGTTTGGTGTTCTAGGAATGGACCCAGAGCATTGACTCCAGAGGAACCTGGTACATGGCCACCTGTACTACAGGCCCCAGAACTACTGGGAGAGGTCAGCCTGTGGTAGCTGCAGGAAAGCCCTTGCCTCTCGGTGAGGCAGATGGCTTGCCAGCATCACATGCTTGCTGGCTGGGTGAGTAAATCAATGAATACGTACTTATTGTCACATCTTAGTTATGAATTCAAACAATGGCTCTACCTTAAAGAGTTTGGCAATAGGCCCATGCAATTCAGATGGTGGTCTCTGGAGTTGTTGGGGTGGGAATATGGGGGTGCTGTGGGCCCCTTCTAGAATTCTTTCCAAATTCTTGTCGTGAACAAAGAATTGGACAGGAGATGAAGTATCAAGGTTTTAGATTTATTAAAGTTATTAAAAGTAGGATTGAAGGGTGGAAAAGAAATATGCTCTGCGAAGTACAGAGCAGGCCTGTGCAAAGGCTCACAATAGCCATGAGGTTAATGGCTGCTGTCTTTCATACTCCCATTCTGATGTCAGAGCAAGGACATCCTGTAAAAATGCTGGTTGATCTTATGCCAGAAGAGTTGAAGATAGCATTCTCTTACTGGTCCCAGGATCAGAGCTCTGAAGCTGTTCTGTGCTTTTCCTGTATCTCTGTGATTGACAGGTAATGCCCCTTTACCCAGCCACTTTGCTATGCCCTAATCAACCGCCTAAAAGTCAGAATGTCAGGATTTAGTCTGCCTACTTTCTGGGTCCTTGGGTGAATTCTTAACCTTGAGTTCCCCACTGTTGAAATGATAATGAAAGAGTCACACTCCCCAGAGTATGAAATGGTAACAACAGAAGTACTATTTCACACTCACCAGGTATGGAATGGTAAGGATGAGGATGGAGGTACTGGAATGGTACTCATGGGAGTAATACCTCACACACTCCTGTGTGAAATGGTAAGCACAGGCATACTACCTGATACTCTCAGGAATATGGAATGATAAGGACAAGAGCACTACCTTACACTCACAAGAGGATGGAATGGTAAGAGTGGCAGCACTACCTCATGGTCCTGGAAGTAAGGTAACGAACAGGAGCACTACCTTAACCCAGGAACTTGGTGGAGCCTCAGAGGGTGGCAGTGGGTGTGGGACAAGGGGCATAGTTAGCCTGCAGGATGTCCTCAGGTGGGGACACTCCTGGTGTTTGGAGGAGGAATAGGCAAATGCTTATTGCTGGGTCTGTCTGGTCTCCTTTCTCCCCAGGGCCTCCCCAAAGCCCGTTGGCTGCAGTTTTCTCAGCACTCAGCTCCAGGTCCCTGATGAGAATGGTGCACTTGATTTCAAATTCCCCAGCACCCGTGGGATCCCTCACACACCACCTGCTTCATGGGCTTTCTGTTTCTCAGATGCCCTGATTTGCCAATATCTCATTGGCTGTATTCCTCTTCCCAGTGGGGAGGGTAGAAGGGTAGTAAGACTTTTCCTGAAAAGTCACTGCCTCCCTCAGGGCACCTAACCCTCTTCCAAGATGGTGTGCACACTGGACCTGGGATGCAAGGGGTGCCCAAACCAGAAGCAGGCTGCTGTCCGTTTCTCAACAGCCTGATACTGGATTGTGATACATGGGTCTCTTTACATTCACCTTCCTGCGTCTAGCTTTCTTTATCATCTCTGCCTCAGTGTACTTGCTTCCCTCCAGTGAACATATCCAGTACTCCCTCCCTCACAGCTGCTACCCGATTGTCCATGATGTTCTCTCCCCAAAATTAAATGAGAACACACAAGTAACATGCTGTGCACGGTGTCTGATATAGAAATGCTCGATTGGGGTTGACTATTTTTATTGATGTTTTAGTGCTGTGGATGGCCCTCAAAATGGAAATCATGTCATAAAAGGGCCTTCTTAACATATGGAGATCCTTTGTCCTAGTCTGAATTCAGGTGAATAACTGCAAACCATTTAGCAGCTCAGGAAAGGAGGAGTGACGTGAATACTGTTCACGATGTCCCTCTTCACTACTCAGTCCAGGCCTGCACACCCTGTGATGTGACTCACAATTATATGTGCAGCCACAGTTGGGTGGTTCATGGACTCAGTTGACAAAACATGAGGTCCAGGTGTCATCCTCCAAATAGGAGCTGCCCAAACCCATCTGGCCTGGCCATTGAACAGCTGTGGTGCCCCAGGCTGCTGGCTGTCTCTGGCTCCTAAGGGGCAAGGGGTGTTTGGTGGGGACATTGAATTAAGAAGAGGTGGAAATGAGAGGCAGGCATGTGTGGTTCACATAAGGCAAAAACTGTTCTGGAGCAATTCTAACTTTTTAGAGAAAAACTTGGAAGCTGAAATTTTAAATCAGCCCATTGCCTTTTCTGTTGTTATCATAAAACTAGGCTGTTCTGTCCAGACACCCTCAATCCCACTCAGGTGGTAGCTTTACCATCATCTGAGGGGCTCAGCTGCTAACTTGGGCTTGTCCTTGGGCCTAGTCTGGGTAAGCTGGTGGCTGGCCCATATGTGCTGGCCGCAGAGGTCCTTGGCAGGCTGTGTCTGGGCCTGCCTTCTCCTCCTTCCTGTCCTCTGGATTTGTGGGTAGGTGGGCCTGGCTAGACTGCACACGTCTGTGGGCTTTAAGGTAAAACTAGTGCTTCCACAAGTACTTCTGGGATGTTGAGTTAATGTTTTGAGTTGACACTGTATCTATGTATATTCAGATCAAACTCATGGGAGACTCCCAAAATATCATACCCTTGAGTTAAGGGGAGATTTCCAAAACTAGCCATACAATTTCTGGTGGAGAAGTTCCTTGCCACAATTTGAATCTTTCAGGATTTAAGAAGCCACCAAAAGGAGCTAAACGTGACTTTGACATCCACACAGCCTGTAAAATACCACCCAACCCCCCATCAGTGGAGGCAATGGGTGATGGTAACCCAGTCTCATTTAGGGGTGGAGTGTGAGCCCTGTAGGGAGCTGCCAGCTGGCCTCAGCCTCAGATTGTCACTTCAGTGTGACCTGAGGAGCTGGCACAGAAGCAGCTGCCGGGGTCACCGCACTACTTTTGTTTAGTTCAGCCCAGTTTCCAGCTACAAAAGTTCTCCAGGGCATGCATCCTGGTGTGTGGCAGTGACATCTGTGTCCTTGGCAGGCCCATCCCCCTAAAAACAAGCCTGCACCTCAGACTCATGCTAGCCTTTGGATTCCAGCTGTGCACCCAGCTTGCTGAGCCCATCTACTCACTCTAGATTTGTGGTCCTGACCCCAGCCACTGTCCCTCCTTGCCTCTTGCTGTGTGTCTGTGGCCTCCTGGTGGGGATGGGCAGGCAGGAGGGAAGGAGGGAGCAAAGGGGATCCTGTGGGGGCCAAGCTCATTCACCTGCCCCTCGACACCAGCCCCGTCTCGCTGTGGTCACAGGTGGTGGGATATTTCACTTTCTCCGGCTACTATGGAGGGCCCTCTCCTAGTCACCATCACAGTAATGAGACCCTTTCCCTGGGAGACATCTAGGGGGAGACATCCAGGGGCATCCTTCTTTCTTTGTTTCTGCAGCGCCCCCTGGCAGGTAACCCCTGGTGCGGCCAGCACAGGTTTGTGGGCTTCTGTTTTTTCCACTTGGTTCTTTACCTTTCGGTACTTACCCGACACCTTGTCCCCAAATCATCTTCCAGGCCCTCACTTGGAATTAGTGTTTGTCCACTCTGCATTCACACAGGACCCCTCCATCCAGCTCTGTCCTTTGCGACTGATGGCAGGGAAAGAAGCTTCCTTGCCCAGGGAAGAGGAGAGCTGGGCCATAAACATGGAGGATTCCAGCAGGAGCGAAGGAGGAGGGGGCAGGATGTTGGTGCTCTTGGCACATTTCTTTGTTCAGTGATGCTCAAGCTGGAGTGCGTTTCAGGACCAACTAGACTGGAGAGAGAGTTTGTTGTAACAGATTGCTGAGTTCAACCTCTGGACTTCCTGATCCAGTGGGTCAGGGAGGCCAGAACTGATTTTTAGTCTGTTCTTGGGGAGGGGAGCACACTTTGAGATTTCTTTACTGTGTGAGACACGGTGCCCTGCAGCATTAGGACACTTGGGAGCTGCAGTCTCAATTTGTGTTTCATGAAACCCTCTTTTTAAGGTCTATGACAAACCATTTTGGGGCAAATAAAGTCTGCTATACTTTGTTTTTCTTTTTTTGTGTTTGCATTTTTTTGTGGTGTTGAGGTTGGAACCCAAGGTCTTGTGTATGCTAGGTAAATAATTCTGCCATTGAACTACACCTCCATCCCTAGGCTATACTGTAACATAGTACAAGTTTTGATAAGACCTCCAAGAACAATCAAACTTCCCTTCAACTCAGCATTTCTCAAACTTATTTGAAACACTTCTACTGCCTTCATTCCTTCCACCTGGAGTGGGGTTCCATCAGGTATTAGTTTGAGAAGCAGCTCTGGAGCTTTGCTGTTCCTTCACAATGCCATTGTTGCAGGCTGCAGGGGAGGTGGACAGTGGTGCCTCCCTTACTCTTGTGTTTCCTGCCGGATCAGACATGGCTGCATCACAGGCTTTGTGCATATGTGTACATACAGCATCTCACACACCTTCCAGACTCGTTGCCATGCCCTTTGGTAGCTTTGGCTCCCGGACTTTGGGGTGCTCCCATTGTAGGTGCACAGAAAAATGAGAGTAAAGATGTCTGGCAAGGGCATAGGATGCCCCACTGAACTGTGGGCTTCCTGAGGTTGGCCCCAGGGTGATTCTAATCTCTGCCCAATATGTCATCTTGCACAACTAATCATTGTGGAATGAATGAAAGCTGGCCTTTAGAGATAGCTGGTGAGGACTGCTCCAGGGCACACTGATGTCCTTCAGGAAGAGTCTTGGGATATTTTCAGGGTCCAGCTGGTGGCAAATATTGACAGAAGTCCAGGCTTTCAGGGACCCAGTGCTCCCACCTCCTGGAAGCAGGGGAGAGCCTCGGAGGGAGCCGGCAGAGACCAGCAGGGGTCACTACATGGTGGACATTTGTGGTTGCTTGGAGGCTGGCTCTGAACACACCCATTTCCCAAGATCCCCCAGGTTTCAGGCGTTTGCAGATCCCAGAAAGGGCACTCTCTGGTAGGCCCCAGCACTCTCTCCTGCCTGGCCAGGGGGACACCAGGCAGAGTGCTGAGATGGAGTGGCCACAGTCTCCTGCCATGTGGTGAAGGAAGCTTTCAGCTTCCACGGCAGTTGACCCTACTTGGAGGGCTCACATGAACAGTTCCTGCCCAGCCCTTCCTTCCTTGGTCCTCTCTAGCTGGACCCCGCTATCTTCCCGAGGCTGATACATTTTGTGTTGCAACAGTGACATACACAACCACACACACGCAGGCAGCAGCTGCAGGGTTAAGGTCATTGGGCTGATATTGTGCCCTAGAGACCATGGGGCCTTTAGCAAGGGGACTGTTAGATTTTTCTTTCCAGCAGGAATGTGGTTTCTCCTCCCTAGCCTTCTTTACTAAAGAAATGAGGTCACAGGCCATATGTTACAGAAAGCTCTGTGTACAGTGCTGGGTGAAGACCCCAGTTTACATTTCAGGGAATCCTGGGATGATGTGGCCTATATCTGTAGCATATGCAGACAAAGTTTCATTGGGGTTAGTCTAACTGTTTCAGAGGGTGGTACCTTTAGGTGAGGTGTGTGTAAGAAAGGCTCACCAAGCAAAAGGTCCCGGCAGTGCTGGGCCTGATCTCACCAGCTTTCATCCCCATTAGTTGCTGTATAATTCATAATGCTAATGTATAATGCTAAGCTTCACCCTGTATTAATTACAAAGAGGTGTACTCTGTGTCAGTCCTTGGCAGCAAGCCAAGGTGAGGGGGCTTTGTCATGCTGCCAGGTTATGCCCCCATCATCGGGGAGAAGTTCCTACATCCTGCCCTGCTAGCATCAACCCTACAGCAACAGCTCGTCGCACCTACAGAGAGCCTGAGTGTTCTGGGTGTAGACAGGGCCACCACCTGCTCTGGCCCAGCAGGGCCCTTCCCTCTTGTTCTACCCTCTCCTTCCTCAGGCTAGCCTATGCCCAGTGGTCCCCAGAGCTGGGAAATAGGGACCCCTCTGTAGGAGGCTGTTCAGGACCCCACCTGGGACAGAGCAGACACTGCCCACCTTCATCCAGGCCCCTGGATGCTACCTGGATTAGGGGCACCATGGCTGGGCAGGATGTCCTTGTCATGGAGGCCACCACTGCCACCACAGGGAAGAGGTAGAAAGTGTGGTAGTCTAGACTTCCTTGGGGCCCAGCATCTGAGCAGCCCTGTGGGTGCTGAGGGGTAAGGTTGGGGAACATGGGGACACAGGAGCGAAGGAGAGTTGGGGAATAGCAGAATGAACCGAGGTGTGGAGGTCCACCCCTGTCCAGGTAGGATGGCGGGTGGAAGGGGAAGGGGCTGCAGTAAAACACCTGCCATGGAAGCGGAAAGCTTTCTTCACCACCTGATTACTCTACAAAACAGAGTATTTCTTACTACCAACTTTTCTGGCAAAGTGTGAACACACCACCCAGACCTTTCCTGGCTTGATAGGGTTTAGATCTAGACTGTGCCCCCAAAGCCTCATATGTGTTCAGAGGTGGGGCTTTGGAAGGTGACTGATCATGAGGGTGCTGCTCTCTTTCTAGAAGTTCAGAGCCACAAGAGCTGTTAGGAGGTGGGGCGGTCAGGGTCAGTCAATGGCTCCTGTGGATGCCTACGGGCCATTGGCAATCTCTCAATTTTCTGAGACTAAATACGAGCATTCTATCAATGTAAATGTCCTGAAATTGGTTATTTTACTACATCTTATAAATTTAGGAGAATATTTTTCTTAGAAATAACCATTGATGTATATGGTGGTAAAGAGGCATCATGTCTATATTTCTCAAGTGGTTTAGAAAGAAATATATTTCCATATATTTGAAGGAGAGAGAGAAGGATAAATATGGGAAAATGGGGGACTCTGAAAAGGCATCATAGGAGACTTTGCTATACTATTCTAAATCTTCTCTATCTGAAATATTGTCAAAAAGACACCTGAAATACAGTGAATCACGATAGAAGATTATGTCTTGCATACATGTAACAGTCAAGTCTACAGCTAGCAAGGATGCTCAGCTCCAACCACCCATGCAAGAAGACAGTGGTTTCTTTCTGAAAGTGGCTGGGTGGTAGGGCCACCGCCTCACAGCAGGGAAGAGCGGGGATGGAGTTGACCAGCAGCCGATTTCTGTTTGAGCAGCTGATGTGAAGTTCGCAGTTCACTGGCCAGAACTGGTCCTGAGGCCACCCATGGCCACAGAGGAGACTGGAGTCCCCGTGCGAAGGTCAAAGCACTCATGGGGCTGGGCTTGTGGCTGGTGGCAGAGCATCTGCCTCGCATGGGTCAGGCCCTGTGTTCCATCCCCAGAACTGCCCAAAACAAAACAAAACAAAACAAAACTGTAGATCAGAGGTGGGCAGACTTGAGGCCTGATCAGAGGTCTTCCTCCTTGCCTTCTTTGGAATTCAGCAATAATCTGGCAGATGACCATGGCCTTGATGAGTCTCAAGGATATACATCCAATCCAGGGTTCCCACATCTGCCTCTGCCTGGATGTCTTGTGACACCCCAAACCCAGTAAGTTCCAAACCAGCTCATGTCACTGTTATGTGGTATGATTGAAAAATATGGTGAATTTTAAAAAAAACTTTAAAAAATTTTATTACAATAAAAGGCACATTACCCTCACTCTCTCTCACAACAGTCCTCCTCACCTCAAACACACTTATCCCACCATTTTTGCAACTTTCTAAAGCAGCTTTGGAAGTCCTTTTTCATGAGTGTGTTTATTGTGCTATCGTGGTGCCTCCTGAATTGATTGAAAATGTTTACCTTTCACAGGGCAGAGCCAGAAGTCACACATTGCCAGATCTGGTGAATAAGGTGCAGGAGGCCATACCACCATGTTTTTATGAGCCTGCCTGTCCAATTGGATGGCACTCGGCAGCAATATTCACTGTCTTTTTCATCACACCTTGTAAAGATACTTATGAAAGAAGACTTCCAAAAGTGCTTCAGAAAGAGGCAAGTATGATGGGATTAGTGTGTTAGAAGAGAGAGGGAGTATTTCGAGGGGGATTAGTGACAATGTGTCTTTCACTTTTATACATTTTAAAAGCTAAACATTTGCTATTTTTCGATCACTCCTTGTATGCCTGCTATTTGTCATTCCCTTCTTCAGCCACCATCCACCCAGGAAGGCCTGCTGGGGGCTAGAGCCCTGCCTCACATTCCCTGTTCCTAAGTCTTATTCTATGACTCTTCTGTTGGTGTCCCTGCTTTCTGAGAATGCAGATTCTGATTCTGTAGGGTGAGTCAGGCTGGGCCTAAAGTTCTGCATTTCTGCCAGGCTCCCGAGGGAAACTGAGACAGCTGGTCCTGGCTTGCACTGAGCAGCAGAAGTTTACAGGGCATAATCAAGGTAGGAGTGCGTCCTCTTGAGAGAAAACAACTATGACAGCCCTAACCACAGAGGGTGTAGGGATGGGCGAGTCAGGGCTGTGCCAGCATCAGCCATGCAGAGGGGATGTCCTGCCCCAAGCGCTGCTGTCCCTGGAAAGTCTCTTCCAAGGCATTCAGGACTGGGCAGTGTTTCTGGGAGATGTGCTCTGTGTGTCTGCCCCCCTACCCCAGTCTAAATTTGCTTATAAGTCTGTAGATGGGAAAATGGCCATACATAAGCATGTGCTGATGAGGTGGCTCAGAACACCAAAGGCCACAGGGAGAATCACTATTCCTACTTCTGCTAGGAAAAGGAGGCTGTACAGTGGCCTGAATTTTCCAAGCACACAGCTTGTACAGATGGCCTGTGCCCCAGGGTGCCTCTCACAGGATGGCAGGATCAACAAAGAGTGGGGTCTGGTCGATGGCAGCTAGAATCCCAGCTTCTTCATTAGCTGTGTGACCTTGGGCAGATCATCTATCTCTGGGAAACTCAGTTTTGCCATCTGTGAAGTGGGGCTGGGTATTACAGCTGATCCGTTCAAGGTCCCCTGAGGCCGGCGCTGTTCTCTGGTTGGTCATTCATGCTGCCCTGTCACTGTCAATGGGAGAGCCTCTGGCCACCAGTGTTGATGCTAGCATGTGATGGGGGCTCCAGGGCTCGCTGGAAACGTGCCTACCACAGTCTCAACCCTCAACCCACCCAATTGTAAGCATTACCTTTCAGCACTGGGTGTGATTACTCTCTTTAGCCACAGGAGGTCACCCTGCAACCACTTCGCAGACAGGCTCCACTGGCTCAGGGCTCTTGTGGGGAACCAGCCAGTTGCTTTTTGTTTTTTGGGGTTTTCTGTTGTTGTTTTTTTGTTTTTTTGTTTTGTTTTGTTTTGTTTTGTTTTTGTTGCAGTACTGGGAATTGAGCCTAGGACCTTAGCACTGAGCTAAATCTCTGGACCATTTTTTTTTTTTTTTTGAGACAGGGTCTTGCCAATTCACTAAATTGCCCAGGCTAGGCTCTGACTTTCAATCTTCCCACCTCAGCCTCATGATCTTGTCCTGGAAAAAGTTTTGCAGAGAATTTCACTGTTCTCTCTTAATTATGACCAGGAGCTCTGGAGGCAGTGAGATAAATGGAGTTCGGGACACTCAACTTGATTGCCTCCTGGCTGTGTGACTCTGGTCAAGTTGCTTAATCATTCTGAGCCCATTTCCTCATCTGTAAAATGGTGATGCTAGCACTTACCTAGTAGATTTGTTATGAGGTTTAAGTAATGTTTTTAAAGTTCTTAGAACGGTGTGAAGCACATCCTAGAAAAGTCAGGCAAGCAAGATGATGATGATGATGATGATGATGATGATGATGATGATGATGATGATGATATATGCTCAAAAGTAGTCCCAGCCATCTCAAATGGATGTGCTCCAAACACCAAAAAATTAAATTACACCTGCAAGTCTCAGAAATAAGTTGGGTATTTTTTAATTATGTTGAATTTTTGGAGATCTTTGATGAATTCTGTAAACTTTGGAAATAGTGTATTGCTGTAATTCATTTCTTGAAAGTAGACATTTTCGCCAAGAAGGGAGTAAAGGATAATTTTGCTCGTTGCTCTGTGCTGCAGTATGTAGGGTGCATTCCATTCCCCAGCGGTCCTGGGCAGCTTGTGGCTACAGGAAGGAGCATTCCAGGCTCCTGGCTCTTGGCCACTGGGCCCTGGCACAGTGCATGAGAGTGTATCCCAGGCACACTGGGATCATCTCCCGAGTGTGCATATGACAATTGTCTCTCAACCACAGGACCAGACCCACATCAAATGGCAAGAGGAGCAGTGTAGGAGTCAAAGATCCTGCTCTGGCAGCTCTCTCCCCAGAGGCAGAGCCCCAAGCTGGCTGGCTTCTGGATCTGTTGCCATGCTGCCCTAAATCGTCAGGCATGGTGGCCTGAACAGGATCAGGTAAACAATGTCTAATGCTAAGGGTACTTTGAGAAGTTTCAGTTTGTATTACAAAACATCTGCAGAATATTTAATTGGAGACAAACATAGTGAAGAAAATAAGCAAACTCATCACTGTAAGATATAACCACCATTTCTATTTTGATACTTCTCACAGTGACAATTCATATGCACTAAAGGGTTTTGCAAATTTTGAATTGCACAACTTTGCAGCTTGCTTTCTTTAGTTATATCATGAAGTGTTATCATGCAATGGGATACTCTTTGAAATACTTTTTTCAGTTGCATAATGTTTCATTTCTGCCTTCAGAGTGATTTAACACTAGTCTAAGGTGTTTACCATTCAAAAATTATGGGTTCTAAATTTTCACTATTATAAGAAATGTTGCAATAAGCGTTTCTTTGTCATGTACGTGTGGAAAGCCCTTCTTTAGAAGAACTTAATAAAAGTAGATTGAATGAGTCAAAAGGAAGGAACTCTTTTTTACCTCACACTTTAAATCATGCTCTGGGCTGCGTGTGTACAGTTCAGTGGTAGAGTGTATGCTGAGTGTGTACAGGGCCTTGAATTCAACCCCCAGCATTGCAAACCCAAAAAACAAAAACAAAAAACAAAACCCAAAAGAACACTACATTTTTGCTCAAGTTGGGTTTGATATCACAGGGCAGTAATCTCAGCATTCTGGGAGGTGAAAGCAGGGAACTAAGTTTGAGCAATCTAGCAATTGAGCAAGATCTTGTCTCAAAAAACAAAACAAAACAGGGCCAGGGATTTAGCTCAGTGGTTCCGCTGCCTGCCTAGAAAGCGCAAGGTCCTGAGTTTGATCCCAGGTACCAAACACAAAAACAAAACAAAAACACCCAGCTGGGGATGTAGCACAGTACAAAGGTCCTGGGTTCAATCCCCAGTACCACAAAATCAATCAATAAATAATTTAAAATAAAAAAGGTCAAAATGAGCAAGCAGTTCAGCCCAGCTTTGAGTCTTCCTTTGCTAAGTTCAGTCTCCGATGTTGCACTGCCTCTTTGTTGGAGGGTGGTATTAATACATTGTCTTTTACTTGTCTTTCAGAACAAAGTGGAGGATTTCAGTTTGGAATTTCTGTGGTTTTATTACTCTGTCCTGTGTGCTATGTTGATGACTTCAGAATGGTAGCTACAGTATCTGAGCACACTTTCTGTATTAGAAAATAAAGTTTACCCAGAATTCAAAGGCATTTGGGGTCAGGGAGGGGCTCCCTGTGCCTGTAGGCCTGGTGTGACATTCAGGACATGCCTAGGATGACACGGAGAATGTGTATCATCTGTTCTCCCCAGGCAACACTAGCAAGTCAGATCAGATTTTTTTTTTTTTTTTTTTGGTACTAGGGATCGAACTCTCAGGACCTCAGGTGGCAGAACCACTGAGCTAAATCCCAGCCCTCAGATCCGAATTTATGAGTTACTGAGGACAATGTTTGCCCAGCCAAACCCCAGTGGGCCTCAAGGTGACCAAAAGTAACTTTTAGAAAACCTCTATGAGATACATGAAGGGCAAAGGTGGGGAAACTGAGGCTCAGAGACTTGGGCGCATAGCCAAGCTGAAAAGACAGCACCTGTGTGGCTTCTCAGGAGCTTTTAGCAATATGGAATGATACTGTGTGTGTCTGCACAGAGCATTTCTTACTGTTGGTGGAGAAAGGACCAAAGGCACAAGCCATGTGCAGCCCTCCTATGATGTTCCAGGCTCTCTCTGAGCTAATGATACTCTCCTGCTGTGCAGTACACACCTCAAAATAATTTCCTTTCAGAAAGCTCTCTCCACAGATGTGCAGCTTTGCTGTACCAGGGTTTCCCTTTCTTGGTTTCCTGTTTCCTGTCTCAGCTGTCATCTGAAGCATCCTCCACCTGTAGATGCACATTTTATCATGGAAGGTGAGGGAGGAAGCATACAGTTTCAAGGACATGACCATGGAACAGACCAGAATGACTCTGCCTGTTAGGCCCTGAGATACATTTTTGAGGCTACTGCTGAGTTCTGAGTATCTTGCATAAAGGTGTGTGTTTTTCATAAAGACTAGGTTTCTCAGGGCCAGGGATTTAGCCCAGTGCTTCCGCTGCCTGCCTCGCAAGTGAAAGGTCTGAGTTTGATCCCTGGTACCAAAAAAAAGCCAATAAGACTAGGTTTCTCATTTGAGTTAATATAGAATTGTGCCACTGAGTCATTGCTGCCTGCCTTATCATACAGGAGTTTTTAGAAAACAAAAACAACAGCAAAAAGCCCAACACTTCTTAAAACACAAGAACCCAAAGGAACCTGTTCTGTCTGGAGAAGGGGCTGGATAAGGTTGTCAGGGGGCAGGAGAGTGACTATGACTCAGAGCCATTTGGAAATGAGCCAACCCAGAGTGCCCCAAAGAGCCCTGTGCTGCCCTGGGAGACACTATCTTGCAGGATCTGGGACACAAATGATGCTGAACTTCTTTGACTCCATTGGTAGGAAACTGGCCCCTTTATTTTGTGTTTTACACTTCAATTTCTTTCCAAAAATTGCAAATGCAATCTGTCCCCTGCATTATTAAAATTCAGAGAAAGCTAAAGGGTGCAGTACCTCACAGGTGACTTCACACTGCAAATGACTTGCCACCCAATAAAGGGTGTGTCCCTTGCCCGATGCAGCAGACAGGTAGGTAATGTCAATGAGCAAAGTCCTCAGTGCAGTCTGGTGGGGATTGTCATGAACTAGATAGTAACATCCAGTCTAGGGGGGGACCTGGAACTCTCTGAGATAGTTACCTGGAGGGGACCACAGATTGTAGATATGTAGTGGCCAAATCATTCCAGTTGCTAAGAGAAGCTAAAATTCACATTTTTCTGTGAATGCTGTTGATTTTGGAAAAATGGTAGTGAACTTGGATTTTCCTAGGACACTCCACAGGCCACACAAACGCCGCTTGCAGTTGGCATGAGGCTCATGTGCAGCCGATTTGTGTCCTGCCAGGGGGTGCTGGCACTTGCTCGGGGAGCATGAAAACATGCACTTGCTGTCTAGCAATAGTACTCCTGCACTCTCCACCTGCAAACAATTTGAGAAATTGCCAGAGGGAAGGTCTCATAAAGCCCACTGCTTATTTAGAGCCCTCTGCCTGCCTCATCCCAGTGAAGTGTGTTCCCCTCAAACATCCTAGTCAAGACAGGAAAGTTGGCAAGAAGCACATTTTAAAGAACACAGTAAGAAGACTGCAGGTGTGTGTCATTGCACCCCTTGGTTTCAGGGTTTTACAAACAAAGCATCTGTGAAGATTTCCCTTTAAGAGAGCCACTGTCCCCTGCACAATTCAGGTTCAAAGGAAGCTTGAAGGTGCAGCCATCCACAGGGAACATCACACTGCCTGTGACTTGCAGGCCTCTCAAATGCAGTCTGGGAGAGCTGTGGTCACACAGCCAGGCAGTAGGGCATTTGTCCAATGTCTTTGGCGTATCATCCAATGTCTTCGAGAAGCCACGGGCTTCCCCGTAGCTCCCTTCTTGCAGTGTGACCAGCAAACAGGACACTAGAGTGACCTAGACCAGCAGCTTAAGGATTTGTCTGAACTGCAAAGTGGGGTAGGTCTGATTCAGTGCCAATTCTGCCTCCAGATACAACCTTTCTTTCCTAATTGAGATGGGTACTTTCTGACCATTGAGACTGACCTAATAAAGCCATATCCTATGTCAGAAAGAAGGATTTCCTGTAATTGAATACCTTAGATGTGTGAGCAAAGTAGAAGAGCCCCAAGGGTTGTCGATCATCCTGCTTGCTCCGGACTGGCTGCCGCCCCTCCCCCACCTGGATACTGGACTACCCAGCCTGGCCTTCCTGCGGGGGCATGGCCCTGTTTCCTTTGGCCTGGCCTGTGGGCAGATTTCTAGTGTTATAAATTGGAGGGATGCTCAGATATCTGGTAAATCTTGGTTTCAACATTTCCTGGGGACCTGGAATTAATGCATTTTAAGAAGGGTTGAAAAAAAGAGCCATATCTAAGTTGCAATCACTTCAATATATATTTTATTCAATTAAGACACATGATTATTTTATACACCATCAAGAAAGAAAGAAAGGAAATGGCACTAAACAGATAGAGTGCCTTGGCTCTCCTCACCTCGTCCCTCCTTTATGAGACATCCTGAGTCTCAGATGCCAGCAAGCAAAAGCAAACTTCTGGAAACCCAGGCAACGCTGGATGAGCTGTTCTCCCCCATCCAGCTGCCGCTGGGGGGCGCAAGGCGCTGGGTCTTCACTGAGCCCTTGGTTTTGGCAGCCTCCGGGTGCAGGAAGAGGAAGTTCAGCAGTGCACCGCATGTACACTCACCAACCACCTGAAGAAAACCCAAGTGAACTTTCTCATTTTCGCCCCAGTCTTGAGGGCTTCCAGAGAATCCACATGGTCACCAAGTGCCCAGGATTCACCAAGAAAAGGGGAACCCAGCACGCGTTTCCACGCAGCACAGGGTACTGCACCAGAGCTGTGTTCACTGGGTAAGCTGCCTGCAAGCACATCTTTTCTGTACAAATGGTCAAATGCCAGCAACCACCAGTCTGAAACTCCCAAGATCGCTTCCACTTTTATTTTATAATCAGAAAACGATCTTTATAGTACACATTTATGTAATCAAAATATTTTAAAATCGCATAAGATTTTACCCCATCTGTACTGGGTGGAAATCCGTGCCCCAGGGAGCCCTGCTACTATCCGAGCGCGTTCTTCGGGCTTGACGCTGAGTCTCATTAGTTCGCATTTTGGACTGGGCATTGCTGGCAACTTTGCACCGAGTGTCCCAGGCCAAAGGGGCGGGTGGAACTGTGTGTGGGAGTGGGTGAGCTGGAGCGATCCGGATCTGTTCGGCCCACCTGTAGGTGGCGCCCCGGGAAAGGGATTCTCGAGCTGCATTCTCCAAGTTTGGGCAGTTGGAGCTGGAGCCGCGGTGTTCCGGTCCAACAGCCCTGAGTTCATTGCAACTCGCGGGGCTGTTCCGCACGAGTGCGAGAAACGCGTGAACTGAATCACAAGCAGACGGGCCGGGCCAGGGCACTCGCACCCAGGGTCAGGGATGGCACGCGGCCGGGTTCCCCACGCGCCAGGCAACCCAGCGACCCCCACGCGCGGCGGGGCCCTGCCCACCTCCTCCAGCGGCAGGTGGACAGTGTTGCTAGGCAGAGAAAGCCTCGATTGTCTCCCCTGCAAACTGCCACACGACAGACCTCCGCTATTGTGCGCCCCCATAGAAATGCAAACGAGCCGCGTGCCCCGGCCGCAATCTGCTTTCCTCTCCCCCACCCGGCGCCCGGCCGCCCCCCGCCCCTCCAAGGGTGGGTGGTGGATGGGTTCGGACCTTCCAGCGCCCACCTTGCAGGGCTCGAGTCTGCGAGCTGGCGGCGAGGGTCGGCGGGAGTGCCGTGCAGACTGGCCGTCGAAAGCCCCAAAGTACTGCAGCGTGCTTTTACTTTAATTTTCGGTTTCAATGCAACAGCCCCATAAACGCCAAATTAAAAGGAAAAGAAAAATAGTAAGGTAGCAATAAAAATAAATGCAAAGCAAGATTCTTTTACAGTCTACAAGTGTGCATTTCACAAATTGCAGCCTATTAGCAAACAAGAGTGTAGTTTTTTAACTTTTTCCTTTTAAGGACTTTTTTAAAAAAGAAAGGCGACATGAAATCTGCAGGCTCCAGTCTGCCTGGTAACACCAGGACAAAAGCGGCAGATTTGAGGTATTGTCACCCCCCCCCGCCCCCGCCTCGGCGCACCCCTCCCCACGTGGCCTTCTGGCACGAGCCGTCGGCCTGCCGCCTCATTTGCATCAGAAAGCGGGCGCCGGCCAATGGGCGCGCAGCCTCTCGCCAGCTGGCGGCGCCGGGAGGACCGGCCTATATAAGGACGCCGCGTCTGTTGCTGGCGCACTCGCTGGAGGTGGGCGCGCCTGGCTGGAAGCTAGCAGTCGCGTCTGCTCACGAGTTCCCTTAGCGCTTGTGACATTTGGATAACTTGCTGCTTATCAAACGCATCATGACTCTAGAAGAAGTCCGCGGCCAGGATACAGTTCCGGAAAGCACAGCCAGGTGGGTATCGGGGCGCTGAGACCTTGGGATCCTGTGGGATGTAAGCCTGCGGGGTGCGAGCCGGCACGGAGTGCCGGTGGAGTGCAGGCGTCGTGCCAGGGCTGGGCAGCCAGCGGTGTGCTCCTGCGGCTGGACTGTCAGAGTGCCAGCCCACGAGCAAGACCGGGGAGCTAGAGAGGCAGGGGTGCGGGCTGCCGGCCGGGTCGGGAGCCAGGGTGCGGATACTGGGTGTTGGCAAGAGAGCAGGTTGGAGCTTGGGATCCGGGGCCTGGGAGTCACAGCTCACGGCTCCGCTTTTCACAGGATGCAGGGCGCCGGGAAAGCTCTGCACGAGCTGCTGTTATCGGCTCAGCGCCAGGGCTGCCTCACCGCCGGCGTCTACGAGTCCGCCAAAGTCCTGAATGTGTGAGTATAGACGCAGCTTGGGTTGGGCGAGGTGACTCGAGTTGGGAGATGGAGTTGGCTGGGGTGGGGGGGCGGTCTTGGAGGCCGCGCCGAGAAGACCGGGGCGCTCAGACCCTGACCTTGTGGTTCTTATCTGCTGCGCAGGGACCCTGACAACGTGACCTTCTGCGTGCTGGCCGCAGATGAGGAGGACGAGGGCGATATCGCGCTGCAAATCCACTTCACGCTGATCCAGGCGTTCTGCTGCGAGAACGACATCGACATCGTGCGCGTGGGCGACGTGCAGAGGCTGGCGGCGATCGTGAGCGCCGGCGACGAGGCGGGCACGCCAGGCGACCTGCACTGCATCCTCATTTCGGTGAGTGCCGCCTCTGTCCCCTCCGCGGTGTCTTTCCCCCACGCCCAATCTTGGCCCGAGGCCAGCCCGCTCATCCCGTGCTGTGCTCTCCCGCCAGAACCCCAATGAGGACGCGTGGAAGGACCCAGCCTTGGAGAAGCTTAGTCTGTTTTGCGAGGAGAGCCGCAGAGTCAACGACTGGGTACCCAGCATTACCCTTCCCGAGTGACCTCCCGGGAGGGGCCTTGGTCTGATCGACGACGGGGTGACGCCCCAGGGCGCCTAGCGCGCTGCTGGCTCTGGAGGGGCCCTCCGAGGACACCCGAGTGCGACATGGAGACTGGCAGGCGTAGGCCTGGAGAGCGAGGAGCAAGCCTCCCCAGGAGGGGCCTGGCCAAGGCAGGGCAGACTGGCCCAAGCGGAGGACTCTTCGAGTGTCCAGAGTGGCTGCTTGCTCAGGAAGGAGGTGGGGACGTTGGCCACAGGGCTGGGAAGGACATTCTGGCTGGGTAGGCATGACTCAGCACCTGTGCTCCTCCTGAGCCGTGGAAAGGCCAGCCAGGCGATCCGGACTTGGTGCAGCCGCGGGTTCTGATGGACTTCGCAGGCTGCTGTGCTTTTTCAAAAGGGATCCGGTCGATGTTTCATTTTCTAAAGAATACTGCCATTGAAGCTTTGAATTTTACAATAAACTTGATGAAACAAACTTCGGCTTTTCATTGTGGGTAGGGGATCCTTGTCTCAGGGAGGTGTTGACAGATGTTTCAGATGATTGCTGGATCCCAATGGAGTTGGTGGCACCTGTTCCCAGCTTCCTGTTGGGCCAGAATTGCGGGCTCCTTGGGCTGGTAGTGGGGGAGGGGATGCTGTCTGTGAAGCATTAGGGTAGAACTTGAGCCTGACTCCTGTTGCTCTCCTTTTAGGAAGATTTTAAACTTGCAAGACAGGGGCATACTTGAGATAAGATGTCCCCAAACGGCTCAAGGCTTGCAATCCAATCCGATGACAGTGACCTCTGCCTCTGTACCTCCCCTCCCCCTCCGGCCCCGCCCCCTCCTCTCGACAGCTGCTTATCTGAACAGCTTGTCTGAGGCCGCCCTGGCGGCCTGCACAATGAGGGCTGCCTTCTGCAGCCCTGCCCTTTGTGGTCCGAGGATGGGGGCAGGCTGCTGCTTGCAGGGACTTTCTTCCCTTAATTGCTCTGACAAAGCAGCCCTACAAAGGTATTAATATCAAATATGACACTGAGACTGCGTTCAACTGTGAGTCATCATTTTGTCTTGGATATGATAGAACTTACAAGATCTGAGCAAAAATTGGAAGGCAGCATTTATATAAATAGGCATGAGCAATTCTGAGTGGGGCTGGCATCTGCCATCTCCTATTTTGAGTGTCCTCTGCCCACATCAGAGTTAAAGAGGACTTGCTGCTATTTACTATTCCTTTTAAAGACTTAAGCGGTGGTGGTGGGGGATTAAGGTAAGGCTGTCTTCAGGAAGATCTAGGGGGAAATGTCCGGAGTACATCGGTCTTTTTTATTAGGGCAGAATGTGTTGGTTTCACTCCCTGTGCCTGGCTATAAGTAGCGGCTTTCAGGCAGGGGAAGTGCACGTGGGGCTTGCATGCTGTCAGCCCCGCTGCCGGGCAGCCAGAGAGCCTTCGGGAAAGGCGGGGCGGAGTGCTGTTTTTCTAGGAAGGACATTCAGCGGATTTATCAGCAGACCTTGGAGGGCTGCTTTGCCTGGTTGAATGCCACTTTTAAAATTCTCTCCAAATTGTCCAAGCATTTGCAAGACAACAGGAAAACCATAGGAGCTTAATTACTCTGCCAATGAAAAAAGCATCCTGTTTCCCATTTATTAGCTCTTAAAAACATTTACTCCTCCATGAGGCAGAAACCTAGTGAAATAATTCAGCTGTGTTTGTACCCAACTTTATTTAATGTTTAACCTCTTTGCTGCCCCAAATCTTGAGTTTTCTGAATTAGAGTCTTGTGGGGGTGCATTCTGGCAAAAGGACCATTTGCCATAACATGCTGTAATAAAACACAAAGGGCATAATTACTTTAAAATGTACCCTTAAATGAGTAAATTCAGCAGAACGTTGAACAAAGCAGGCTGCCAGACCCTCCTCCCTTTCAGGCGACACTTGGAGATCATTGAGTTGGCAGCCCATAAGATACTTAGCTTCCTGGGGCTGCAGCTTACTGAGAAGCCACCTGTTAAAGCTGCAGGAGCTTGGAGAATTTGCAGAGGGCAGAAAATGCTGGGAGGATGGGGGTTATGGCAGCTGAAAGTCTCTCTCTCTCTCCCCTTCCTTTCCATCCTTCCTTTTCTTGTTGATTGCATATTACTATATTTAAATGAAGTAATCAAGAAGGCAGCTAATACAATGCATGTTTATAAACACGTGTAATAATGCATATATAAGCCTCTATACATGCTAATTATGTGCAGGTTGAGATGACCTATGTAGACTGTTGAACACAATGGCCTGGCTCTAGAAAATGATGGATAACTGTTAATGACAATAATACTTCAAAGCTAATGGAAATGTTTGCTCAACACTGCAGAGCACCACATGGACTAGAGGATTTGGGACTGGGGAATCTGGTTCCAGAATCCACATGTGCCTGCTGGGTTGGGCTTCCAGATACTGGAGTGCTTGTAGACTGGCAGGCTGAAGTAGGAAAGAAGGCTATCTTTGTGAGAAAACTTTTTGCATTTATAAAAGTTACGTATATTCATTGCAGAAAAATTGCAAAGTAGTGAAAAACTGATAACTAACCAGTATCACCCCAGTTGGGTATAGTTTCTTCTGACTTTTTTTTTCTTGTCTGGGGTTTGATATATTATGTAAGATCACAAACACACATGACATTTTTAGGAAGCTGTCTTTGGCTCACCCTCTCCTTTTGTTCATATGCTATTGCACTGCATATGTAATGAACAACCTTGTAGACACTAACAGATGAGTAAAAATGCACATTTCAATCTGTGACCCCATTTGAGAGTTGTCTTTACCTTGGAGTCCTCACTGAACAAGGTGAACCTCCTGCTTGCTGCAAGATTTCAAGTGTCACCTGTCTACAGCAGACCTGTTACACACCAGAGCAATGAAAGTCCGGCATACTGTTTTTTATTTTTAAAAAATGTTTCACACAAGATCACTGCTACACAAATTTGCACTGGCAAATCACTTGTCATAAAAATGAAATGACAGTGAGAGCTGCGAGGAGGGCCATGTGCAACCTTTGTCCACACTTCCTGGTTCAACCCAAGTAGCTGTTAAAATAATAGGACAAAATGATTTTTGAGTTTATTTTTAAAGGGTCTAATTCTCTGTGTTACACATTTTGCGAAACCATTCACCTTAATAGCACAATCTGTATTGCTCTGGAGGTTTAAAAAGAGTCACTTGAGAAAAAGCAACAAACGAATTTTTCAGAAAACACAGCAAGGCTCATGAGGTCAGCTCCATGAGCGGATAAGCATTTTTGCTTTTTTCAAGATTCTTGCACTTTTCAATTGGTTTTCCAATATATTGGCCCCCAGACTCTTCATTTGGACATGTCACCCAAATGGTCAGAAGGAAATTGTCCTTCCACAACTTCTCTTAGCAAGTCTGAGGATTCGAGGAAAATGCCCGGTGAAGGCTGAAGGCTGTCTGTGTGCCACGAAAAGGTGACTGTACCTGGGAGCAGGTGGCTTCCACCCCACCAGGGTTACAGAATCCTTCCTCTCTTTCTTTCTTTCTTTCTTTCTTTCTTTCTTTCTTTCTTTCTTTCTTTCTTTCTTTCTTTCTTTCTTTCTTCCTTCCTTCCTTCCTTCCTTCCTTCCTTCCTTCCTTCCTTTCTTTCTTTCTTTCTCTCTCTCTTTCTCCTTCCTTCCTTCCTTCCTTCCTTTTTTTTTGTACTGGGCATCAAAGCCAGAGCCTTGTATGTGCTCACCAAGCACTGAGCCACACCTCAGTAGAGAGCTTCAGAGTCTGTGAGTTTCTGGTGGTGGAGAGGAATACATAGCCTTAGGGCGGATGGGCTCTCCCCCTTCATAGTTCTAGCCTGCATTCATTCAACCCTGATTAGTCCAGTTGGTATTTCTTGGGCATGTGCAATGCTCGTGCAGTACTGGGCATGGACTCCCAACCAGTCCTTTGCTGCCTGGAAGGTCTGGACTGCATTGTGGGGAGGGCCCAGGCTCAGATCCTCAGGCCCCTCTGTCACCCACTTATCCAGCCTTGAAAATATGATGACAGGAAGTGAGAAATGTGAGTGCCAGGGATGCTCTCTTCCCACACTAATTTCTCATGTTGTGAGATGCCTACAGCCCACCTAGAAGAGATATCACATTTAGGTTCCAGCAATTTTGGTGCCATAAACACCATTTCTCATTTATTTCCTTCTCCCATTGAGTTCTCTTCAATGCAACCCTTCCACTAATTTGATGATGTGCTTTCCTAGGAAGCCTCATAGTGACTTCCCAGGCATACTTGACCATACCCCCTCTCTCCCACATCCCCGAACCTTCTCATTTTCTTCGCTCCCCTAAAATCTCCCTCCTCCTCCTTCTCCATCTCTCTCTCTCCTTCCTTCATTCCCTTCACTTCCTGTGGTGGGTGATGGGCTTTTGGATCCCTCTGAGGGTTCAGGTAAGACACACTTCTCAGTATGAATCATGAAGATGTGGCCTTAGGGTTATGTCTGGTCCTTGGCCCCTTCCTCTCTGGCACTGTTTCCCTGCTTTGCTTCTTGGCTGTCACAAATTAAGCAACTTTGTTTCTCAACAGCCTTCTGCCATGATGTTTCCCCCTTGCAGCCAGCTGACCATGGACTGAATCCCCTTGAAATCATGAGCCAAATGAAACCTCTCCTCTTGTAAATCTCAAGTGTCAGGTATTATGTCCCAGCAATGGGAAAGCTGACTAATATACAGTACTTTTTCTCCCATTCTGATTCTGCTTCCTTCTGCCTTTCCCACTCTTCCTCCTCTTCCCAAGTAGTGGTCTGCTCTGGGCCAGGCCCTGGGGACTCAGACAAGGAAGAAACTGCCTTTATTCCTAACATATTATTCTGAGGAGCTTGGCCTGGCACTGGGGCTCTCTCTGAGGGAGACTACCCAGCCCGCTCTCTCCTCAGCTCCCTCATCTGCATAAGATGGGCCCCTCCTCCCATGTGGAGGCCAAGCCCAGCAGTGCCTGAGTATGACTGAGCTCCAGGTATGCCTGGGCTGACAAAGGGTCCAGGGAGAAGAACCATGCCTGACCTCACTGGCCCCATGCCTCCCTCACTGCTTTCTGTACCTGGAGGGCAGAATCCTGCCTTTGAGGTGGTTCTGAGCTTTGTGGCAATGCACAATGGAGCTGTCATTTCCCAGCCTGGGGCACACGTGGCTCTAGGCCCCCAAACATGTCCTAGCACACTCGCTCTTAGAATGCTCTGTGCTCTGCCCTGGCTCTTACTTCTGACCCTTATCCCTTTTCTCGGCTCCTAGCCCTTCATTTTTACCCCCGAGGGCCATGTGGGACTGTTCCCTGCTACATACACATTTGGGGGACATCTGGTGTGGGCAGTCAAGCAGCAGAAAGGCTCTTGATGTGCTGTGTAGGGCTGGACTCAGCCTGTGGCTTTGTCTTGCACCTTGACCTGGGCATCAGTGGTGATAGCACACCAGCTTATTTTCCCATCTCCCTGTCTTTGCCTAACTCCCTTGGCACCTGGGTCATCTGAGTTAAACGGGACTAGAGTATCTGGGGTGCCTCCATCCCTGGGGCAGGTAGAGGGTGGAAAGAAAGGAGAAGAGATGGGGAGTCACTGTCCCCCAAATGGTCTCCAGGCAAGAAGCACCAGGCAACAGCAGACACAGGACTTTACCTGAAGCCAATGCCAGGTAACAATCAATAGGGCGTTTTCCCCGTGAGTCTCTTTCAAGCCTCAGAATGGAACACAGTGTTTCCAGGAGAACACAGTGTTTCAGCTCTTTTGAAACAAGAAGGAATACACTTCCGAAGATGTGTGGTTGTGGAAACTACAGTCTGAATGGAAATGAATGTCAGGCCGTGCTGAAAACACTGTGCGTGCAGGGACACCCTCTAAGGGATTGGCTGCCTGCTCCTCTGGCGGGGTTGTCTTCCAGCACAAAGGCAGAGCTAAGAACGTCAAGCTCATAGCAGTGAAGGTCACCTGAACAGCTTCTCTATTGGGAGCATGGAGATTCCACACAATCTAACCCAGAGATGAGCTATTTTCTGTGGATAGGGATCTTGTCAATATCTCAGGGATCCTCCCTGAATCCCCTGAGCCTCTTCTGTACTTTAATACAATACATTTCTCACAATGAGGGTCCATGGGCAGCAGGTCACATCTCCACCTGTCCTATATGCCTGGCATCTTACTTGGAAGTTTTCATCATCATCCTAGCTGGTGTCCCAGGTGACATCTCATCAGTTCTACCATGACCCTCTGATGGAGATTCATCTCTTTGTGTTACTCTTGAGATTATGAGATTAAGGGATTTTGTGGGTGTTGTTACAGCTACTAAAGAGGAGATCTGAAAACAGGGAAATGCTTGCCTGGGCCAAATCCAATCTCATGAACCTTTGGAAAGAAAAGATTGGCTGGTCATAGGAGAGAGAATGAAGAAAGTTTCCAGATGTGGGAAGGATTCCACATATCACTTCTGGGTTTGACAATGAGTTAGCTACAAAGCAAGGACTGGGGAGACCCTTAGAAATAGGACAGGTGGATCATGGCTGACAGCCAGCAAGAAAACAGGAGCCTAACCCTACAGATGCAAGGAACTGAGTCCTGACCACATCAAATTCTTGGGACCCCAGATGGGAGTCCCACTAGGCCAATAGGCTGATTCTGGCCTGGCAGGCCCGAGTAGAGAAGGCACTGCACTGGGCTGGACTTCCACACTCTAAGGCTGGCTTCATCTTAGCATTCTCGGGGATGACCCTAGGAAGAGGAGATGGCAGTGTTGGCGTGGGATCTTCCAATGTCACCAAGGGGTCAGTGGGGTGGCTGTGCCTCTGGTCAGGTCCTGGTTGTGGCTAGAGTCCACTCATCCCTGCAGGATGCCACAGTTCTTATTCTTGGAGATGCATTCCAAGCCTTGCAGAAATGCCTGAAACTGTGGATAGACCCTGTGGACCCTATATAACACGTTTTTTTCCTACATTCATATCTATGATAAAGATTCATTTATAAATTAGGCACAGGAAGAGGTTAACAGCAACTAATAATAATGTAAAACAATTATAACAATGTAATGTAATAAGGGTTGTATAGAATGTATGAATCACTTATTTGTGGAATTTTCCATGTAAAGTTTTCAGACCATGCCTGACTGAGGGAAAATGAAATGTCAGAAAGTTTAACTGTGGATCAGGGGTGTGACTATATTGACAATCTTATATTCCGTATTCCTTCCTGTGAAATCAAAAACTCAGGGGTCACTGAATCATTAATTTTTACCCCCAAACTTCCCTTGATGTGAAAATTCCCAAGTGCCATCAAACCACAGATTTGTGTCTGGGAAGAAAGAGTTATTCATTCTGCATTTTTCAGGTGAAGAAATGAGCTCAGAGAGGTGAAGCTGCTTGTTGCAGATAAGCATTTCGGGGAGTTTTGGGTCTTCTGGGATCTGAGCTTTCAGGCATACCCAGAGGATCCTCATCTTCAAAGCTGGCCGAGAACAATGTGGCCCCTGGGGGCTCACTTCTGGTGGTGAGATCTTGCCCACAGCAGGCAGGTGGGCCACAGAGTTCGAATTCTTCAGAGGAAGGATGTGGGTGAGAACATGGGCTCTCCTCTTGCCTAAGACATTTGCAATTTGGCTTAATTTTCTTGTAATACAATCTTTTGGTTACAGCAAAGATCCTTTGGCTATTGTTGCGCACGGCTTCCTGTTAGGAGAAGTAAACTCATTTGTAGGTCTCTCTAGCCCTGGAGTGGAGAAAATAGATCAATGAGATCCAGGAAGAGCCTGTGCCTTGCTGTCTGGAAGCCAGGCAGACAGCACACAGTCAGTTATGGGGACACTTGCGAGAGGATGGTGAAGCTTTTCTCCCCCCGCAAAGTGGGTTTCTGATCCTGTAACCACTGCCCACCTTTGCCTCAGACCAAGCAATTGGTGTGGTTTCACTTTGTTACCTGAAGAGGGTGAGGGGACTTGCCAGTTTCTATGATTCATTTTTTTCAGCATTCAGCGCTTGCTGCGGGTTGAGGTTTACAAGCCTGTCAGTTATGCAACATGGTAGTTTAAATCAATTCTGATTTCTGACACTATCTCTTCATCTCTCCTCACCCTGTAATGGTAGCCTGGGGGGTACTCATTTATATCCTATCTTCCATGAGTGGGAAAATTCAGGAGGATGTTTTAAAATTTGTTGACTTTTTATTATGATGAAGTATAGGCAAATAGAATTCTGAAGAACAACACCAACATTACAGTCAAAGGCAAAGTGCAAAGAAAAGAAACGTACGGTCTGGAGGAAATGTCTTTTTTCATAGCAAGATTAAAGCGGGTTGGAGTGATTCACAGCAGCAGAGGAATTCATGGAACTCGTAGCACTGAGCAAGAATTTCATGCTAAATTTCCAGGAAAGAGGATGCCAGTTGTGTGCTCAGCTATCAGGAAAGCCATTTAAAAGTACTGTGTGCTCATTTTCTACCTTTGGAGTTCTGCAAATCACTCAAGTTCTAGTTCTGGAAGACCAAAACAAGGTCAAGTCCAGGGAACAGGTGCGTGGTCACGGAAGACCAATGTAGGCTGCCCAAAGTTGAGGGTGCTGTCATGTGCATCTGTAATGTCCCCCAAAGGGCAGCGTTTGAAAGAATTGGTCCCCAGCATGGTGCTCTTGGGAAATGGTGGAATCTTTAAGAGGCGAAGCCTGGTGGGAGGTCTTAGGGCTTTGGAGGTGTGACCTTGAAGGGGACTGTGGGGCCCCAGCCCCTTCTTCTTCCTGTCCTGCTTCTTGACCATCACCCAAGTGGTCTCGCTCCACCTGACACTCCTGCCTGCCCTGCCTGCCCTGATGGGTCATCTCACAAGCCCAGAACAAAGGGGCCAAGTGATTGACATGTGAGCCAAGTTAGACCTTTTCTCTTATGGGTTGATTATCTTAGGTATTTTCTTATGTAATAGAAAAGCTGAATAATACAGTCCCACCCCCACCCCCTGGCAGTGCAGATGCCCATGGTCTCTGTGCAGGGAATGAAAGGGTGCTTTTGCTTCAACAGTCACTAGTGGGAGCCAGCTGTGACTCTCTTACCAGATAACCTCTGGGTATTCTTCCGGGCATTCTCTACTTCTCTAAGAAGCACAAAGAAGACTCAGGTGAGAAGCTGCTACCCATTCAGGTGGAGCTGCAGAAGCTGGAGGGGCAGGTGGGGGTAGGGTGGGGAAGCAGGGAGCCTCTATAGCCAGGTCCTACAGCCGGCAAGAGCTGGTGATACATGCTGTGGCTCCTGCCCAGAATCCGAGTCAGTGTGATGGAGAGTCTCAGATGCCTTCTGACCAGGCAGCCCTCACCAGACACCAAACCTCCCATGTCTTGCTCTTGGGCTTCCAATAGAAGCCACTCAATCTGTGGTATTTTGTTATAGCAGCTCAAGGGGACTAAGACAGCCTTGATCAGAACAAGATTGAAGGGTACACCATACGGTGTACAGCCTTTGTTTACTGGGAAAGTGGGGCACAGCTGTAGGAAACCATTGTCAGTAGCAGTGGCTGTGCTCGCCACTACCCCTGGGGAAGCCAGGACCACTCCAGCTAGGGAGGGCTATGTCTGCCGCTGGGAGGTTTCCTGTGGTTTAGGCTAGGGTTGGAATCTTGTGCATCACTGGCTATGTGACTCTGCCTGGAAAGCAGGGGGCATGGGGACTGGGTGGGACAGAAATGTACAAAGTGCCCAGAATGATCTCTGCATAGGGTGGGGGGCAGTGATGGCTGGCCAAGGCTGCCATGGTTTCTGTAGGGGTTTTATAAGGGTAAGGAATTCTCACTTGTTCCAAAAACACAGAACTGGACTGTTGGGAAGGACCCTCCAATGCACCCCCTCTATCATGAGTAAAGAGGGTGGTTGCCCTCTATAGACAGGATGCCAGGGTGGAGAGGGTGCAGAGTAGGGGGGTGATAGGACACTGGTCCTGACCTCTAGTCCTTATTAGCCAGGAGACAAGAATCGGGGTGAGGAGGCAGGTAAAGAGCGGTCTGGATTTTGAATTCCTTCCTCCTGTGCTTCCTGGATATGACCTCAGGGTCTGTGGTATCTCTCTACGCTATAATTCACACAGCACCTATGGGCCCAGTGACTCAGGGTCTGATTGGGGTGCATTATTGGCCTTCCTTTCCTCAGCACTCAGCATCCCTAGAAACCCACCAGAAGCCTTTTCTTTTGTGAGTGTAGGACTGAAGCCAATAGAATCTTAAAGTTTTGATTGGTTATAAGATGCCACTTTCCTATGGGGCCATTGTAACTGTTCTCTCAGCTGTGCCCTCTGACACACTTGCATACACATCAGCACACACACATGCACACACATGTGCACATGCATTTCCATATCTGTCTACTGTGATGTCCAGTCTTTCAATCTTTCAGGAGTCTCTAGTTCTTTATTAATTAGGTCAGCAGGACATGATTCTGTACATAGAAGAACTTGCGCTCAAGACTATAGACTACTAGAACTACTAGACTACTAGAGACTACTAAACTACTAGAACTGCTGTGTTCAGTAAGGTTGCAGGGTACAAAAGCAATATACAAGAATCAGTAGCATTTTTATACATCAACAGTGGAGTTGCTGAGAAATAAATCAAGAAAGCCATCCAATTCATAAAAGAAATGAAACAAAAACAATAAACCCTAGGAAGCTGAGTGTGCTGGAGAATACCTGGAACCCTGGCCCTCTGGGAGGCTGAGGCAGGAAGATAGAAGAAAGTTCAATCCCAACCTGGACTCTTTAGTGACCTAGCAAGACCCTGCCTCAAAATAAAATAAAATAAAATAAAATAGACTAGGGATGTAGCTCAGTGTGAAGTCCCTAGTATCAATCCCAAGTATTGCAACAAGCAAGCAAGCAAACAAACAAACAAACAAACCTAGTAATAAATTTAACCAAGGAAGTGAATGATCTCTAGATAAAAATTGCAAAACACTAATGAAAGAAATTGAAGATGCAAAGAAAAAGAAAGATTTTCTATGTTCATGAATTGAAGGGTTTAATATTGTTAAAATTTCCATACTACTCAAGGCAATCTACAAATTCAAAATAATCTCCATTAAAATATGTATACCCCTCTTCACAGAGGTAGAAAAATATTCCTAAAATCATATTGAAACACAAAGGACTCTGAATAAGGTCAGAGGCATCACTTTAGCTGGTCTCAAGACATCCCACAATGCAATAGTAATCCAGAAAGTGTAAGACTGCCATAAAAACAAGCACATAGAATAAGGAACAGAATAGGAAACCCAGAAGTTAACAGATCTTCCTATAGCCAACTCATTCTCAACAGGGGCCTCAAAAACTTTTCCTGGAGAAAGGACAGTCTCTTCAATAAATGGTGCTGAGGAACTGGATAATCACATATGGAAGAATGAAACTGTACCTGAATCTCTTGTCATATATAATGATCAACTCATAACGGGCCAAAGTTCTACATGTACGACCTGAAATTAAGACACTTTTAGAAATAAACCCAGGGAAAACAATTCAAGACATCAATATAGGCAATGGTTTTTTTAGATAAGAGTCTAAAAGCACAAGCAACAAAATAAAAAACAAACAGGATTATATCAAACTAAAAAGCTTCTGAACAGAAAAGAAAACTGTCAATTGAATCAAGAGGCAGTGTATATTCACCTGGCAAGAGATTAATTCCAGAATATATAAGGAACTCAAATGACTGGCCAGAAGAAAAACCTCAAATGATCTCATTAAATAATGAGCACATTATGTGAATACATACTTCTTAAAAGAAGATATACAAAGGACAAACAAGTATGTGAGAAAAGCGGTCAACATCACTAATCACTAGAGAACTGCAAATCAAAACTACTGCACCGAGCTGTCACTTCACCCTAGTCAGAAGGTTACTATTTTAAAAAATGCCGGTGAGGATGTGGAGAACCCTCACAACTGTTGGTAGGTATGTGAATTAGTATAGGAATTATGGAGGCTAGTATGAGGGGGGTCCTCAAAAAAGTAAAAATAGAAGTACTTTATCATTCAGTCATCTAATTTCTTCATATATATCCAACAAAAATGAAATCAGCTTATCGAAGAGATAACTGTATGGTCATGTTTATTACAGCACTATTCCTAATAGTCAATATGCAGAATGCAGCAAGGTATCCATTGCTAGATGGCTGACTAAAGAAAATGTGGTATTGTATGCAAATGGAATATTATTCATTCATAAAAAGAATTTGTAGCAACAGTGATGGGACTTGAGGTCATTTTGTTAAGTGACATAAGACAGGCAAAATGACAGGTACTTCATACTCTTATGTACATAGAAAGCTAAAAGAATTAATTTCAAAGAAGTGAGCAGTTGTTACTAGAGGATGTTGAGGGAAAAGGAGATGAAAGATAAAAGGAAATTGGATAACAATTACCAAGATACAGTTAGAGGAGGAAATACCTTCTAGTGTTCTACAGCACAGTTGGTGGGCAGTGTTTCCCAAATGCTCTCATGGTTGATGAGGAGAGAACAGAAGGGAGCTGCTGGAATTACCCTGAGTGGTGAATGTGCCAATGAAAAAGGCATCCAGCTCAATGGCGTGGCCACAGCCTGGGTGAGGCTTCCTGACTCACCTGGCAGCTCATTTGACAGTGGTTTGCTCCAATTTATCCCGTCCTCCTGGGGTTTACTTTTGAGACCCCCTGGGCAGGCGGTCTGTGAGCTTGTCTGGGTATGAACCAGTGCTTCTCCCGGGGCTGTGTGGCTCCCTTGTTTTCTGACACTGTCAAGTGCTGGACAAAAATCAAAGGTGGTCCCAGCCTTTTGGACTTGCTTCTGCAGCTTCCCATGGAGGCTGACATGTGTCCCACAAAAGTGAAGGACAGGACTCCTTTCAAAGTGGAAGGACCCAGAACGCTTTTGCCTTTCTCTACAGAAAGGCAACCATCAGTCACGGTGGTTCTCTACAGGAGCAGAACCATCAATCTTACAAGAGTTTTCTGTCCCTAACACTTGCCCTCTTTCTTTTATTTTTTTCTCAGGGCTGCAAATTACTTCAAATAAACAAGGTAGTACAGAAAAAAGAATGGCCAGAACACTAGGTTTCTGTTAACTGATTATACTATGGGAACATTGCACCTTGAGGAATCCCTTGGTAAGGTGATGGATATGCAGCGGTGCGCAGGATGTTCTGTTCTGAGCAGGAAGTAGGTGGCTTTATACTTTGCTTGATCTTGCACTCCTTAGCAATTAATGAAAGCAAATTTCAGCTCTAGGGTTCTCTCAGAACCTGTCTTATTTGCCCTGGGGCTGGGATATGGCTACAGAGAACAAATGTGGGCCTGAGCAAAATGTCTGCCACTTGCATATCTGCCAGGGGCTGGTACAAAGAGATCTCTCTGCGTAGGCGTTGCCCTCCAGCCCACACTGGCTGGAAGACACAGCCCTGGAACCTCCATTTCCTCTGCTGCCCACTGTGGGTCCTGGCATCTCCCTGTCTGTGTCCAGGGTGCCCACACAGACAGCTCTCTTATGATTGTTGCAAAGACCTACTGAGAATGTCAAAAGTGAGTGCCTGGCAAAGCACCTCACAGAATGAACACCTAGTAGTTTCCCCTCCCACTATGGTTTAAATATGGTTTGTCCCCTTGAAACTCACTCACACTGAAGTTTAATCCCCATTGTGATTCGAAGATGGAAACTTAATCTGATTGTGGTGCTTAGAGGTAGGGTCTTGGGGAGGCAATGGAGCACCCATGTTTAAATCCTGGCAGCTTTAGATGAAGAGGGAGAGACTAGAAGAGACACACACAAACCCACATGCCCCTGCATCTTGCCATGTGATGCCCTGTGCTACCTCAGGACTCGGCCAAAAAGGCCACCACCAGGTGAGGGCCCTGTTCCCTGTACCTCCAGAACTAGGAGCCCAAATAAACCTCTTTTCTTTATAAGTTACCTAGTCTGCTACAGTCAGTTATTAGCAACAGAAAACAGACTTACGCATTTCTCCACTTGAAATGTGAATGACATTCTTTATTCTGCCGTGTAGTTGAACCTATAGCCATGGCTTTCCCCACAGATCCCAGTGCCGCACCCTGTGTGGGATTCATATTTGTGTCCCCTACAATTCCTGGAGGCAGCCTGGTCTGGCTGATTCTCCCCTTTTGACCACATCAGGGACCCCAGTGGGTGGACATATGGATCTGGGAAGCCATTTTGGACCCCAGTCTGTATCTTGTCACTTGCTGAACATGCTTTTCTGAATGCAGTCTCCTTAAAAGGCTTCCTGGGAAGGTCAGATGGGGTTACTAGGAACCCCAGCTAAGAAGCCCTGGAGTCTGCAAAGCAACCACAGGAGAAGCCTGGTCCAGAGGGCAGGGAAGCAGAGCCACTGCCAGCTTCAGCTTTAGTGAAGCTGTAGGCTGGGTAAGTTACTCAGTGATAGAATGGTTGCCTAGCCTGTGAAGACCCTGGGCCCCATCCCCAGCACGTGAAAAGAAAAGTAGGAAGAAAGAAGAGAAGGAGGGAAATATGGAAGGAGGGAGAGAGGCAGGGAAGGGAAGCTACATTTTGGGGGGGAATTAACTTTTCTTAAGTACGTGTTAAACTATCATTTTTAAAAATTGAAAAACAAAAGGAGTGCTTGCTTTAGCAGCACATGTACTAAAAACAAAAGGAGAGTGAGTCCTCAGGTAGTTGTGGGGCCTCCCACAACTTCTGGTTAAAAGTGAACATCACACAGACATACATGTAGATGAAGTTTCTCCTTAGTGAGTTACACCCAGGCTCCCAAAGCCCATGGATCCTAAGCCACAAAGGAACTAAAAATACACATATTTGTTGTTATTGAAACATGAACCACCCTTCTGCTAAGTCCTCTCATAGGATGAATGCTGACAACTGGGACAAGAAGCTGTAACCCTGCGTCCCCTCATGGCTGCTGACTCAGGCTTTGCAGCAGTCCTGGCATGGTCGTTACCCTGGCTGGGCATGTTCCTGGTCTGGGAGGGTGGAAATGTTCTGAACAGTGCAGATGGGGATTAGCAGAAGTGTAGCACCCAAGCCCCTCTGTAAACAAAGGCTCCTTCCCAAGCAGAGCTAAGTGCTTAATGCACTTCATGCTCCGCACCATGACCCCATCCTGGGAAGAGAAAACCGTGGAGGCTCCCAGAGCAAGGGGACTGCCTCAAGGTCATGAAGCTAGGCGATGGCTCCAGCCTTGGGAAATTCCCCGGGGCCCTGCTCTGTGGTCATTTCAGAGCTTGTCCAGAACCTGTTTAGAAGGCCGGTTGCACACTTTGCCAGGAGTCTGGTATCCCAACTGTGCTCCTCAGATAGCTATAGGAGGTAAGGAGCCAGACAAGGAGAGAAATCATCATCAGAGCTAGAAGAAGGGAGCCAGTTCTCAGCAGCTGCTGGGCACAAGGCTGGTGTCCTTGTAGCTCCGGTCTGGGCCCCAGGGCTTGGTGGTGACTGCAGGCTATGAGCACAGCCTTCTTTTGGCAAGACCTCCTGTGCACTGTTATTTTTATCTCTGTGCCTGGCTGGAGCCTACCTTTATTCTTCTGGTTCCTTATCAGCACAGCTTGTGGTCTTCTGTCGCTGCCTTCTTTCTTGGCATATCAGACATATATGCCTGCCTGTGTTTCACATCTCTCTGGCTGGCTTCGAGATGCAGGGAAGTTCTTCCCAGCTGTGGGCCAAGTTGAGAAAGTCCAGGAAAATCAAGTGTGGCCTTCTGGGTTCTGAGCCCCTCAGCGTGTGTCTGCAGCATGCCCTGCCTGGGCTCAGCTGCACATGCATGGATTTTATCAGGAGACCTCAGGGGACAGGACAAGCCAGGTCACTTCCCAGGGCAGACCAGGAGGGCTCCAGCCTACATGTGGGTGAGGAGGGCCCACAGCTCTAGCCAATAGCTGGCTGGCAGCCAGAATGAATGCTCTTTGTTAGGTCAATTATGCAGCTGAATAGCTGTTATTACGTCTGAAGGAAGTGTGCCACGGCAGCCTGTGGCAGTTACAAGGTGGCTCTGCCTACCAGTTTACCCTGTCTGAGTGCCCTGCCCACCCTCCAAAGCGTAAAGCAAGAGGCACCTCCTGGCAAGGTGGCAGCCTGCTTCCCAGCTGCTACCTTCTGGAAGTTGTGGCCTTGTGTTTGACCTGTTTGGGAGCACTGTGCTGGGCAGGAATATTCCAGGAATCATGGCTTGAACCTGCCTTAGCAGGCTGGGGTTCAGCAATTTGATGAGAGGCATTGAGAAAGCAAGGACACCTTGCTCAAAGTCTTGCTCAAGGCACTCAGGCAGGGCCCTCCTATGCATGGCTTCTGAGCACCGTGTGTTTGGGTTTGGAGTTCAGGGGGAACCTCAGAGGTACCCTGGTGCCAGTCTCCTCAGGCACAGTGATCTCTGCCTGGAGCTCTTCAGTGGCTCACCTCTGATTTCCTGGGAAGTTCAGATGGACACTTGGAGCAAGCCTGGCACTCCTGGCATGTTTGGGAACCTGGCTTTTAATGATCTCTCTGGGCTTTCTTTATCAGGGATTGTGAAGCCCTATGGCAGGGGCTGTGCCCCATTCATGCTCTTCAGAGGAGAGTTCAGAACCCACAGAAATTAGGTGTTCCCTCAATATTTATGAAACAAATGAAAACACCTAAAGGAGCAGTGCAGAAATCTTATTTTTTCCCAGATATTGGGGAAAGTTTCCAGGCTGAAAAGGAATGACTCCGAGTGTCACCTCTCCCAGTGCATCTGTTGGAGGACTTAGTGCCCAAGAAGGATAGAGGGAAAGGCTGGGACACAAAATACAGCCTGGGAACTTGGTCTCCCTAGAGGACCACATCCTGGGGGCAACAGGCCCTTGTCCAGGAGGCTCTGCAGGGCTGTGCTCCTTCATGGTCTTTCTCTGTAGTGCCTGACAGCATGGGGTGCTCCATGGAACAGAAGAGGATCCCTCTGCCTAATTCTGTTTTTTTTTTTTTTTTTTTTTGGTACCAGGGATCAAACTCAGGACCTTGCACTTTCAAGGCAGGTGCCGGAACCACTGAGCTAAATCCCCAGACCCCTCTGGCTCATTCTTAACTTTCATTTGCTCTCAAAGGGCTCAGACTTGTTTCCTGGGAATCTACCTGACTGCTGCAGAAGGCCAATTCCCTCATCCTACAAGTGCATGGGAGCTCTCATTATAGCCAGGTGACTGGGCCCAAGCAGGAACCCAAGGTATGTCAGAGGGGCCTCTGCTCTTAGAGAGCTAGGAGCCCATCAGTAACTGCCCAGTGGTGGTGGGGAGGGCTCAGAAATCCACCAAGATGGTGAGGAAAGTCATGATATCTCCAATGATGGGATGTGGATATTGCTGGGGGGAAGAAACAGTGTGGCTGTTCATCTAGACTTGGGTGTGGACCAGGAGCACAAGGTGGACAGCACTCTGCCTGCTCCACGATCATTTCAGCTGGGAGGCCCAGTGGCCCCCTAACCCACAGGTAACAGTGTGGGTTGCTGTGGGACCCCTGGTGGACCAAAATAGAGACCACCACCCTCAGTGCCCCATTAACTCAGTGACTCCTGGGCTGTCATCACCACCCCAAATGGTGCATGGTGCCCTGAGCAACAGAGATTCTTCTCTTCTTTGGGCATTTTCTACCATTGTTGGAACTGGGGCACAGCAACAAGATAGAAGTTGACTTTTTATCAAGTTGTTAGTAATGGGCATTGTTCTAGCTTAAAGCAAAATGTTAGCTTTTCTGTCTAATCCTTCCTCTGGATCACTGGGTTTTTGTTCACCATAGGCAGGGCAAGCTTTTCAGCCAGCAAACACTTACAGAGTTGACTGCAGCCCTCACTAGCTGTGAGCAAAGCTGTGTGTGATTTGGTGGACATGCAGACCAACTGGCATCATGTTGGGAACTGCTCGGCATCTTCGAGACAGGGACCCAGGCCTGTTGACTGCTCAGGGTCAACTGTAGAACCATCTGAAAAGGCTAATTCTGGGGACAGGCTTCTCCTTTTCCAAAGGTGTCAAATCAAGTGCGAAGAACCCAAAGTAGAGAGGAGTGGGAAGACCGAGGTCAGAGATGAGCAGATGTTGGAGGAGCTGGGGAGAGGTGAAGAGGATGGCCCCCATGGGGACTAGCCCACCCTCGCAAAGTGCACCCCCATGCATACTTTGGGTTTTCCTTATCCATGAGTGACTCAAGTATGGCAGAACCCATGTAAGCCAAAGGGATGCTTGGACCAAGTAGGTTGCTGCTGGTGTCTTTTAAAAGACAGGCCAGGCATCCCACTGTGCCAGCCACGATAAACGCCAGACATGTTTCTTATGGAGTCAATGGCATTGTCTGCATCCTGGGTGGCTTCCTGTGGGTAGCCAGTGCAGTCTCTCAGGCCTTGATGTGGTCACCCAGGCCCTGTGCTTGGCTTGATGCTGGGCTGTTACCATCTTACAGTTCACAATATCTACGAACAGAACTCAGCATGTTCATTCTGCACTGGGTCCGGGGGAGGGGGTGGTGGTGGTCTGCTACACATGGCAGCTTTCTCCTGCCTGGGTCTGTGCATCCTTCTGTTGCCAGGCCCTCGCTCCTGGACTGTCTTCAGGTCACATTTAGGCTCTCTGCAGAGCTCTGTGGTTCTGCAGAGCTCTCTGGTTCTGACCTGACCCTGATCCTGCTCTCTGGGGTGTCTGTGGGTAGCCCTGCCTTGACAATCTCCTCCTTTCATGACTCCTCCCAGCCCAGAACCAAGCTCGGCTCCCTGCTGTACCTGGCTAGGTACCCTTTGCCACAGTTGGCATCCAGTAAACTGTAGCTGAAAATCTTGCTGTCCACTGGCCTCAGAGGAAAGGGCATGGGCTCAGGTGGCTCCCAGTACAGCCCTGGGTCACAGAGTGCCATGGTTCCATGGGGCCCTGAGAGCCCGTGCCTTGCCCAGATCGGAAGTAGACAGGCTCAGCCACACCTCCACAGATGGACACATTTGGTTGGTCCACTCTGCACTCTCATCAGAAGTGCCTGGTGGCATCAGTCACCTGATGACTATCATTCAGATTGATCAGGCTGGGGAATTCCACTGTTGACAGCAATTCAGGGTTCCAGGTTGGCTTCTCAGCTTGCTTACATCTCTTGTGGAAATCACGGAACATTTTTTCAGATGGGTATATAGAGCTAGGCCAGAGCAGGTTGGGCATCAGCTAAGGGTTCTCTAGCACTGTGCTCTCTACTCAACATGCTCAGCATGCCTACTGTAGGCCAGGCATGTGCTAAGTGTCACAGACACTCCAGCGAACAGAGCCTGTCCCCAGATGGATGCACCTGTGGAGTGGAGAATGCACCCCAGCCAGGTGTTCACGGATGTTCACAGAGGTAAATGCATAATCACAAAGTGTGATGTGGCTGGGAAAGAAAGGCACCCAGTCCTATAAGGGAGCACATCATTGGGGTCCAGGGAAACTTTCCTAAGAAGAGGACATTGAGCCGAGTGTGGGAATGCCCTGTGTGTAGAGATGTTCTGCACAGAAAAAAAGAAAAAAGAGAGATGTCCAAAGGCCCCAGGGCAGGTGGATCCTAGCATATTCAAGGGTCTGAATGGGTGGTGTTGCTATAGCATCACCACAAAGAATTTAAAGAAAGTTTTGTTGAGTGATCTGCCTTCTCTCTGTGTGTGGTAGAGACAAGCAGCTGTGCATGGGAGCAAGGTATGGAGAGCTTAGGGAGCCCATAGCAGGGCAGAAGAGTGAAGCCCAGGTCTTCCCAACTTTGCCATGAGAACCCAGCAGGAGTTAGTGTTAACAAGGAAGTGTCAAATGTGCCACCCTGGGCTATCAGGTGTGGATAAGAGTTGCTGGAAAGGGTGGAACCCCAATCACAGTGGGCCCCCAGGCCAGCCGTAATGCAGCATGGTGTTCCTTGGCTGGGGGCACATGGAAGGCCTGCCATGTGGATGGTGAGGAGGAGGTAGCAATAAGGCCTACTGAGCCTGGTGAACCCCAGGCCAAGCAGCAGCTCAGAACCCCAGATGTGAGTGTGCACTCCCCTCTACTGCCCTCTTCTGCATCAGTCGGTGCATCCGTGTGGAGAGCAGGGGACAGCTGATATCTACACCTCCAGGTCCAAGGGTGTCCATGCCGGAAGAATGACTCTCAAGCCCTTCTGTGCTCCAGCAGCTGCAGTGTTCTGTACCAGGGCCCCTCCAGCCCAACTGGGAATCTCTGGCTCTTTGCTAGGTGGAGTCACACAGGAACTCCCTGGAGTGGTCCCTCAGGGTGACACTGGTCATCCTGTTGGCCTCTTCTTCTGTGATTATACCTCTGTGTCCCATTTGAGATGTTAGTGCTCTTTGTGACAGGAAAAAAAAAGTGTTATTTTACATTGAAGGAGAATCCCTATCCTGGTTAGCTAGAGTTCTCCTGGGATCTGGGAGAGTGCAGACTGCTAGGACCACTTACCTGAGATAAAGCCATGGGTGACACACACCCCAGGAAGTGGCTGTTGTGTCCCTTGGGCTCAGGGAATGAATGGCTGTCAGTATCTAAAACTGTGCACGAGCTTCTGTTGGGATTGTCTGATGACACACTCTGACATCACACAGCTCGCAGTAAGCCAAGCTCTGTGTATCTGAGTGTCCCGAGGCTACCAGCCTGCTCCCTCTGGACTTCCCCAGAGGATGGTGTGGGACTGCCAGCTGCTTCTGAGCCTCTATCCTCCAAGAGTGTCTGAAGATGGGAGTGTGCATGAGGTTTGAGTCCCCATGGTTTATTTGGGAGGTGACATCAGGAAACATGGAGGATGCCAGCTGTGGGAAGGGCATGCCCCCGAGCCAGTTAGGCATATAGTCAGTGGGCCCAGCCTGCTGAAGCCCAGGAAAAACTGCATACAACACATAGATGGTCCCACTGGCAATTACTTCGGGGTAAAGTCACAGGAGCTTCCGCCATCAGGAAGCCGCCTGCAAGCATCCTGGAGAGAGGTGGGATAGGGGCTTCTTTCCTGGAAGAAGAGAGCTTGTACCTTCCTCATTCCCAAAGATGGGCTGATACTGCTTGTGGGATTCTGTGATCAGAGGCAAAGTGGGTTGGGGATCCTCATGGTCCTTTTATTCTGAAAGGGGAGGTAGGTGATATTGAATAAGCACCTATGTGCATCAGGCATTGCACTCTGGAGTCAACGGACCACTTCATCTTTAAAGAGCCGAAGTTGGCTGCCCTGAATGAGGCTGAGCACCCACTCACTCCTTGCTAACCTACACCCTTGGCCTTTCTGAGCCTGCTAGCTGCCTGCCTCTCACTCCAGTCCTCCAGCAGTCACCTGGCCTTCACCGGCAGGCCCCAGGAAGGCTGACTGGGAAACCTCCTGCCTCCTACCGTTTGCTTAGATCCTCACCTGCTCCTATCCCCAGTCCCCAGGGTGGCAGCCCAGAGATGCTGACAGCTGCAGCCACAGGTGCTACTTCCTTATCCTCCCGCTAGGACCCAAGGAGAATCAGCCCCTCCCCTGGGGGTAGAGGGGGGCAGGACTTGAGGAGGGCTGGCAGCACCCACCTTCTACACTCAGCCCCGAGCCCTCCAGGTCCCCCAAGTGGGGGTCTGAGCTTTGGAGGGGTCAAGACTTGGGAAGTGTGCACCTGGATGCAATTACCAAGAGGGTGGCCAAGGACCTTGTTGCCATGAGGCACTGAGCCACCTTCTGAATTTCACTACTGATGGAAAAGTTTGGGGGACTAAGCCCACTGAGAAAGCTGTCCTGAAGGAGATGTGCAGCTCAGGAATAGTGTCCAGGTAAAACCTATACTGGTGAACCTAGAGTTAGAACCTGGGACCCAAGGCTGGCCTAGCTGCCATGTGCACTGCTCACCTGTGGCACCTGCCCTGTCTCCCTTCCCCTGACTAGCATGGGTACAATGAGTGTATCCTCCTGTGGGTCTCTGCCATCATTTAGCTGTTCCATAAAGGTAGTAGCTCAGACACCAGGCAGGGAGCCAGGAGTGTGTTGCCGGGGGGTGTGGGGCCAAATACCAGGACTCTGAGGGCAAGGGAAACTTGGGGTCTCTGCTGCCTGCTCACCAGCTGGATGAGCCACTAACCTTGGATTTTAAAGTTGGGAGGAAGTCACTTGAGCATTGGCCTACTCTAAGAACCTGTCATTTGCATGACACAGCTTGGCCCAGAGGGAGTCTAGTCCTTAGAACTCCCTTCTGCATCCTGTTCCCAGTTTACCTACCCTACAGACAGGTGCCATCCTGTTGGGCCAGTAGGAGCCCTGAGAGGGTCTGACCTGGAGGAGGCTGCTGTCCCAAACTCTGGTGCCAGCCATCAGGGCCAGCACATGGATTCCCAGTGTCTCAGCTACTATCCTGAGTGTTCCCTTATCCCTTTTAGGCAGTTTCTGGAAAACTTAGAAACTTGGCAAAAATGAGAGGCATTCCTGGGAAGGTATGGATGCAGATGGAAGTTTTGGCCAGAGTGTGGATAGCACTGTTGGTGATTAAGACTGGGAAAAGGAAACAGAAAAGGGCTGATGATCTGCACCTCTGCCTGGGGTGGGGCAATTGCTTCCAGAGGAGCAAAAAACCTTAGGAAGCCTAGGGAGCCTTAGGAAGTTCTGGAACTCAGGGTGCAGCTCAGTGGCAGAGCATTTGTCCCACATGTGAGAGGCTCTGAGTTTGATTCTCAGCATTGCAAAACCAAACCAAACCAGAAACCTACCCAGCTCTGACTAGAATGGGTACAATTTTAGATAAATGTTTGCATAGCTCGTGGTGAGGAGCTACCCTTTAGCCAGGGCCAGAAAGCAGAAAGGAACATCTTAAAGGTTGACAGACTTTAGATCTGCAAATGACACATTTGCTGCATAAAAATCAAATATTTCCATCTGGCAAGAGGTAAAATGACTAAACAAAAACTAGAGAAAAGCTTTGTAATCACCATGAAAGATAAAAGGTTGGTGTTTCCCATATACAAATAGCTTTACAAATAAAATAAATACAATGTGCAAGAACAAACATGAGTGGAATCTAAGAAAATGAAGGAAGAGGCCACTTCATTTTCCAAGATCACATAAAAAGAAACTCAATGTCCCTGACAATCAGGGAAATGAAGGTAAAAGTCACAGTGAGATATTTTTCCACCTTTCATATGGGCAGACTGTTTAAAAACTGACAGTCTCAGTGGTGGTGGATTGTGGAAATGGGTGCAAACCTATATCACTGCTGGGACTGGGAACTCAGCAAAGAGAGGCGTTCTAGGGAGGCAGGAGATTAGGGCATGGCCAGCTGGCTGGGCAAATGGGCATGATCTGTTAATCATGGAGACCCAGGAGACATGGGTTCAAGGGACCAATCAGAGAATGCTTTCTTCAATTCTTCTGGTATGGAACCAAGCAAGTTCTTCATAGCACAGCCCATGTCTGATGTCAGAATGGGGGACAGGAAAGATGGTGGCCATTAACCTGTGGCCACTGTAAGCTCTCTCAATGGCCTGCTCCCGACTCTGCAGAATGAGCTTCTTTTTCTCATCTAATATCTTTAATAAATGTAAAACTTTGCTACTTTTTGTGGGTTTATTGTCCAATTCCTTTTTTTAGGACAATAAAAAGGTGGATTCCTGGGAAGAGTACAGCCTTCCCCAGTATTCCTGGTAACACTGGGGTTTTCATTACAAGGTAGATGACACTCTGACCCAGCAGTCCTAGCTTTAGAAGTGAGTGAACCTCTGGTGCGTAGGATGCTCCCTGCAGCTTGGCACAAAGATGGCGCAGGACAAGGCGGCTGCAAGCTCCTGGGCTGGAGAGTAGATGAGTAAATAATGGCCATCTGTTCTGTGGTATACTGTGTAGCTTCTAAAGGAATGAGGTAGATTTAAGAGTGTTGATCTGCAGGGACACCTGAGAAACATTAAGTTATAAAAGAGCAGCAAGTGTCCGACTACCTGCAGTGGGCTGCCCTAAGCAGACTGGGCATGGGTGTGGATGGAGGAAACAGGGTGATGTAGGACATATGAGATCCACAGTGTCCCTGCCGTTGAGGGCCATGTGGGGACCTTGTGCTTCCCACACCCTGCACTGCACCAGTCCTCACAGCAACACACAGTGGTTTAGGGACATAAAAAGAGTCAACACAGAAATTGAGGCGGTTGTAGGCACAGTGTCTGTAACTACTCCCTGGAAGCACCTCCTTTTTCTGCTGCTCTTGGATTGAGTTCCATTTTGCTCCCAATTCTAGAAAAAAAAAAAAAAAACCCAGTATCTAATAAACAAAAAATGTTTCCTTCTGAAAAACAACCAAGGAAAAAATTAAAAGGAGGAGGAGCTGCCTTCCGTAGTGCTTTAGGGCTTTGCGGAGGCTGCTGGGGTGTGTCTGGTTGATGCCAAATGAAATGTGGGGAGTATCTCCACCCTCAGGGCACCATGAGCCATGTGAATGGTGCCCTGGAGGTGTCTGTCCACCTCGATCTCTGTAATTTTTAACATTATAAATTTGGGGAACACTTGCCTCAACCTAGAGGAATAAGAATTGCATAATCACAGCACTTGGTGGGGGTGGGGTTGGCTTTTCCTGGCAGGACTGAGCTCCTTCAGCCAGATCCTTCTTTTTCCCTTTAAAAATAAGAAGGGCATCAGATGTGGAAACTCACAGTGGTGGTCAGGGATCCAGGATGGGTGTCCTTGAGCTAAAGGAATGCAGAGGGTGTGCTCAGCTCTCGGCTCCACTCCGACACTGCCCACTTTAGCGGGTACAGTGTTGGCCTTGGCTCCCACCTTGGGAACCCAGGTCTCCGCACTCCTCAAGGGCTTGTGTCCAGTCCTTATGCAAGGATCTTCCAGGCCACAGGAGAGGCTGCAGGCTGGACAACCTGTCTGGGGCCTCCGGAGCCCTGGGAGATGTGATGTTTCCCTGGATTGGAACGAGGAGTCAGAGGAAAGCAGAGGGGGGGTGTACCCACAGATTTGCTGCCCAGTGTGCCTGACGTGGGGCCCAAGCAGATACCTAGTCCCTGGACACTCTGGATTCCTCCTGTGTCCTGGCTACGACCCCTGTTAATAACTAATACAGCTGGCATTTGCTTCTAGGGTCTTTGGAAGTGCAAGTCACAAAGGAGCACAGGGTGTCCAAGATGTCCCAGTGGGTGTCTGGCCAGTCACCTGTCCACCTGTACTTCATGGCTGGTGGCAGGGCTGCATGTGCTTGTTAGCTGCTGTAGCAAGAGATCGTCCTCTTTTACAAGACAATGGGAGGTCATCTGTGGGAGGCCTTTCTGGGCGGCAGAACTCTGTGGATATTGGGATCTATAGCCTGCGTGGCTTCCATGCAATGTGTGCAAGGATTTGCATAAACTTCCATCTCAGGAAGGGTGGGAGGACAAGGATACCCTCCAGCTCTGCTCCTACTAGAAATCCTGATGAATGGGGTGAGTGTTCCCAGGGAAACCCATCCCAAGGAAGAGACTCTTGGATCCTTTCTGGATAAATGCCTAGAGAAGAGGGCAAGGAAGCAGGGGCTCAGAGAGGAGGGATACTCAGCCCAATCGGTAGTGGCACAGCAGTGGCCCACAGCAGTGGCCCTCCTCTGTGTCTGAGTGGGGCCCATCAGGGCAGCAGGCCCCTGGGAGGGCTCACACCAGCACACTTCAGGGAGGGGTCTCAGCAGCAGGGCCTCAGGCCTATGTTTCCTAGCAGGCTTGGCAAGGTGCATGGCTAAGCCTGTCACTGTGAGGAAGAACACCAGGCTAGCAAAGTGTGGTGGTGCATACCAGTAATCTCACTGCTCTGGGAGGTTCAGGTAGGAGAATCAAAAGTTTGAACCCAACCTGGTTGACTTAGTGACTTAGTGAGAACCTTTCTCAAAATAAAGGTTTGGGGATGCAGCTCAATGAGAAAGCCCTGGGTGGATCTTTAGTATGAGAGGTGGGGGTGGGTACCAGGTTGCAGTGGATTTGGGTGCATGATGGCCCAGGTGCCCAGGCTGCAGGGCATTTGGGGAACCCAAATGAAGAGTCCCTGTCTGATGAAGCAGAACCCTACATACCTCTCCTGAAGGAAGCTCTCTGAGAGATAAGTGCCACAGTGGAGGCCTCAGCCCTGCCCTGCTTTCCTGTCTACCCACCTCAGGAAGGTGGCCTTGGCCATGGCCCTTGTCTCTCTGGCCCACTGAGGAGTAAACCCAGAGATAGTGTTTCATGTGAGAGCTGAACCAGCAATGGCCAATGGGGTGGGAATCCACGTCCACCTGACTCCCTGAGAAGCATTGGGGAAGGCCTGGCAACTGGTGAGAATGCTTCGGAAGAAGCTGCATCCACAGGGCAGGGCTGGAAGGCTCTTTGATGTGACACTCTCATGCCTGTTTCTGTCACATCTTCGAGCAGCCTTTGTCTTGGGGATTGACGTGGATCCCATATCAACTGGAGGTCTTGGCAGCCAACAGCTCTTGGCTAGTCAGCACCAGCATGCCTCCTCTTGTTCTGGGTTGAATTGTGCATCCCTCAAAGGATTTGATGATGTCTTGGTCTTTAGTCTTGTGAATGTGACCTTATTTACAAATAGGGCCTCTGCAAGGGTAGTCAAGTCACAGTGAGATCACTAGGGTGGGTCCTAATCTGATGACTGATGTCCTTGGAAGAAAACACACAGGGAAAATGACTATGAAGACAGAGATAGAGACTGGAAGGATGCATCTCCCTACAAGCCAGGGAAGGCCAAGGATCAAGGCTACACATCCTCAGAGCTATGAAGAGCCAGGATGGATCCTTGAGTGTCCTAGCAGGAAGGTGGCCCTGCTGATGCCTTGTCAGGCCTCCATACTTCAAGACAGCCCATTCTGGGGTTTTAGCTGCCCAGGGATGGAATTTTGCTATGGTAACCCTGGGAAACTGCAGCCTGGGATGTGACATGTCCGTGTCGCCCTTTGGCCATGGTTTGTCCAGCTGTCAATGGCCACTTTATCAGCCCTTCACTTCCTGAACTCATAAAGTCTCTGAATGAAGGAAAACCAGCTGCCAGATGCCTCTGCTCCATGTGGCATGGTCACATGTGTCACTGAGCTGATCCTCATGATGACCTGGCCAGGCAAGTCACTATCCTCACCTTGCAAAAGAGGAAGCAGAGTTTGGAGGCAGCTCAGCCACAAGTCCATAGAACTGCCCAAGGTTGTGCAGGCAGGAGGGGCAGCAGAGATGGAACCCCAGGGTGTGTGCTGATGTCTGCTGGCCTTTTGAGCTGATGCCCCTGGGCTTCTGGACTATAAACTTAGAGTAGCAAGGTGTGAGGGTAAAGAGACAACCAGTCGTGGTAGAAAAAGCAGGACTTTGGGAACCACACACCAATGGTATGGATATTGAATGTCCCCAAAGGTCCAAACAAGACAGCTTGATCCTCTGGCTGACACTGTTGGGAGGTGCTGTAGACCTTTCAAAGGTGGGGCCTAGTGGAAGGTCTTTAGGACATTGGGAATGTGCTCTTCAATGGGATTATGGGATCCTGCCCCCCTCTTTCTCTTCCTCCCTCCCCTTCTCTATTTCTTTCTCCCTGTATGTCTCTCTCTGTGTCTCTGTTTCTGTCTTTCTCTCTCTCCTCCAGTTGTAAATGTGATTGCTTTTACATACTCTTCTGCCATGATGCGGCATCATCTGCCACTCTCTACAGAGGCTAAACCAATAGGGCCCCTTGATCCTGGACTTGGAACCTGCAAAAGTGGGTTGTGTCAACTCTTCACCTCCCAAGCGGCCTGTGTCAAGAAGGAGGTGCACTGTAGTAATGCAGAGCTGGCCGGCACACATACCCCTCTAGCTTTAGTTTTTGAGGTCAGCTGTGCCCCAGGCAAGCTGCTCACTTCCTGAGATTTAGTTCTCCCATCAGTAAAATGGGGAGAGAACCCTGTAGTCCCAGGGCTCTGACTAGTGGTGAGTGATAATCACCTGTCCATGACTGTTGCATACCCTCCCCAACACACCGAATCCATCCAGATGACAGCTTATGGTGACATTGGAGAAGAGGGCTCTGATCGGAAATCAGTGTGAATGACAACTTCTGAATTTTCTGCAGCCATGGAGTCAATGACCAGGGTCTATGCAGTATGTGTCCATCAAATGGCCCTCGTGGATCCCCTTTGATATATGAGGGGCTGAGGTCCAGGGCTGGAGGCAAGTGGTCCTGGACCTTATAGTGTAATGGGTTGTGGGAACTGCTGGGCTCTCAGGACTTCCTGCTACCAGAGTCTCTTCTACCAGCCCTGTTCCCTGGGCTGGCTCAGAGTTGATAAGACCTGGTTGCAAATGCTAGCTGTGGCTGGGAGAGAGGCCCAGCTGACAACTTAGGGAGAACCAGACCCTGGCGTTTGCCAATGAGACAGGCAGAAGGGGCGGCCAGGTGAGTGAGGAGAAAGCATTCATCTGAGATTGGGAAAGGAGTTCTATAAATGCTGCTTGTGAGGCAGAGACGAGGAACGTGATTTTGTTTTTTTAAATATAATTTTATCTAATTAATGTGCAATAATAGTTATATGTTGTAAATTAATCCATTCTAATTTCCTGAAGCGTATGGCAAAATATAGCACCAGGACAGATGGGGCTAACCAAAAGTAATGTCCCAAAGAAGCATGATTTGGAGACAGACTCTGACTTGATCATCAGATCATAAGAACTTTTGCCCAGTTTCAGAAAAAAACACTTCACTTCATGTGTTCCATTTCTTTCAGAGTAGGTGAGATGCTCTTCCACTTATTATCTCATAAAGTATCAGCATCGGTTAAGCCCTTCCAAATGGCATTAAAGGCATTCAGGTTAGTTTAGGTGATAGAGATTCAGAGTGAGGTGATCTGAAGACGGTAGGAAAAGCAAAGAACCGCAGGACCGTCACAGTTCAGGACTCAGTAGTTGCTCTACTACTCTGTCATTCCTGTAACTCACCTTCTCTTTCAGCACAGGCTCTACTGCTAAGCTAGGTTGAGTCTTGCTACTTCTTAGCTGTGTGACCTTGAGCAAGTTACTTAAGCTCTCTATGTCTTAGCTTCCTCATTCAGCAGACCCTATTAGCTCCATGTTGATAGATTTACACCACTGAAAATAACTCCAAACACACAGAAATTGATGTGTATTTATTTTATTATTATTTTTATTATTGTTGTTATATTGTTGATTATTTCTATAACTACTGCCTGTCTGTACTCATGGTGTCTACTGCTGTAACTTCTGATTATTTCCTTTTCTTCTGTGTGTGACATGCAATATCTACCCCTTTTGGTTTGTGTTTTTTCTTCCACTTTTTTATTGTAACCTTATGAAGGAGGTTACTAGTATTTTTTTTTCTCTTCTTTTTTCTTAGTATATGTTTGTAATTCATGATAAATACATTCTTTGTTGGGAACTGGGATGAATGCATATGGCATCTTTTCTGCAGGTGTGAACAGGTTCCTCTGGCCTCTCTTCCTTTCCACTGAAGCTTGGTTGTAGCACTCATGGCCAAGGTCATTACTGAAGGACATGGTCTCTAATTTCTTCACTCTGGCACAGGCCTCAGACAAGTTCCAAATCCTCATTAGCAGTGTGATCTGCCTGCTCCTCTTACTCAAATGTGAATACCTCAGAGTTTTGTTTTGTTTTGTTTTGTTTTTTGGTATCGGGGATCAAACTTGGGACCTTGCGCTTGTGAGGCAGGGGCCAGAACCATTGAGCTAAATCCCCGGCCCACTTAAGAATTTTTTAAAAACATTTTTCAGATGAAATTAGATGCTATAGTATGAAATCTCTTGGATCCTACTCCCTGTTCAAGACAAGTGGACATTGCCAACACATTCCTGGTTCATCTTTTTCAACATTTCCAGTAGGAGTGGGAGGGGGGTAGTGGAATAATAACTTAAAATGTCCCAGTATCAAAACAATAGAAAAAGTTTATCTGTGGGAAAAATTTGCAAAGACAGAACCTAAAGTTGACCAGGAATGTTAACAAGGGATTCAGGAGCTAAGTGTCCTTTAATAAAATGTTTTAAAAAATGAGAGGGTAAAGCCCAGAATGTTTTTGGGCAAACCTTCAGAATTATATTCGCAACCAGTACAAATAGTCTCCATAATGAAGGCTGTGCCATGAAACCACTTACCAAAATAGCAACAAACTTTCCAACAGCCTTGTGTTCTTAAAAGCTGTATAACCCAAATCCCACAATTATCTTTTGGGAAGCCCTCCCCCGATTTCTCATTAGAGTTGGGCCATCTACCATTTCCATGACTCACTTGGCATGTTCTGAATAAAGCAAGTAAATTTAAACAAACTCAAGACGTGAGATCTCCTTTTTCCATTCTCAGCCTGGAATGGGATTTTTTCCCCCTTTGTAACTGTTTGTTGTGGGAAATCAGAGTGTTGGAAGAAGTTTCCAAGGTCCTTATCAGATGGTACCTTGTTGACAGCAGGTAAGTCTTTTCAGAGAACAATTCAATAATTACATCTCTGCAGAGAGAAGTAGGAGAGGAGCCACCCAGAGGACTCCGCAGGAATAAGAGGAATGGAGCTGGATTCAGGTGTCTGGGGAAGGATATTCCAATAGGCAGCTTGCCTATGGCTCACCCATAGGCAAACTCAGACATTTCAGATTTGAACAGTTGCAGCTCAAAAATATTAGGAAAAATTGCTTCTGTGTTGAACATGTATGGACATTTTTCTTGTCATACAATACACAGTAACAACTACTTATGTAGCATTTGCATTGCATTAGGTATTATATGTAATCTAAAGATGAGTTGAAGTATAGGGAAGAATGTGTGTAGGTTCCATGCAAATACTACATAACGTACTTGAGCATCCACAGATTCTGGTATCTGAGAGGAGTCCTGGAGCCAGACACTGGAAAATGATTGCACTTGAGAGGCAGACAAGGTACCCAAGGTGCCAGCAGTGCCCAAGATTCCCTAGATGTGTGGCTAAAAGTCACTCAGATCTGCTTATATCTGATCCACCATGCTAAGGAAATGTAGCATACTTGCTCATCCTCCTATGGGCTTTCTTTGCAGTCAATAGCAAATTATTCTCGGATGATGTGGATGAGAAGTGGTACATATTTTGGACCAAGAATTAGATAAATTCAAAAAGTAGGATGCTGGTAGATTTCTAACTAACCTTCACTACTTGGCAACCACTCATGGTTTTTGAAACCCTAACACCATGCCGAGGCTTGAAAACCTATGTTGGACCTTCTGGGAACTGTTCCCTGTCAGCTGTTGAAATCCATAGAGACTTTCTGTCATTCCACAGACTCTTGTCAAATGCTCCCTGTACAAAAGGTTGAGGGCCAGCCCTGCCCTCAGATAACTGACCTTCTGCTGGCTTTAGGTGGGCTCCCAGTTGCACCAGGAGGCAACTGCTAGGCACACCTGCCTGTGGACTTATGGAACCCGCGTTCTTGTCTGTGAGTCAGACTGTCTCTTCCTTCCTGTGATGTATCCATCTGGGTGCTAACTTTGTGCTAATTAGCTCCCTGTATCTAAGTAAATCCCTGAGGTAGATTTTTTTCAAGATCCCAATTTATACCAACACCCAACATTAAAGGACTTTTTCCTATCATGTAAAAAGGATTAAAATATTTCATTAGAGTTTTAAAAACTTGGAAGAAGTCTTCTATGCACTTGCAGATGCTCTACTTTTCTTAGTGCGGCTGTCTTGTATCTTGTGACAGTTGTAAGGGGATAGGGGTCTTAGGCTGTTAATAGCAATCCTAGACAGAAGAAAAGGCTTCCCACAAGACTGTGGCAGTGTGGTAAAGGCTAGGACCCCAGCTTGGCTCTATGGTAAGGTGGTGGATTTGAGGTGGGGCTTAGAGAACGGTCTTTAAGTCATCAGGGGTGTGCCCTCCTAGGGACTGAGGGACCCTGGCCCCTTTTTCTTCCTGGCCATGAGATGTGTGATTTTGCTCTACCAGGTACTTGCTACAGGCCCATAGTGATGGAGTCACTGTAGACTGAGACCTGTAACTGAGTCACTGTAACACCACGGCCAAAATAAATCTTTTCTCTTTATAAGTTGATTATTGCAGATGTTTTCTACAGTAATGGGAAACTGAGTGACACAGAGGTTTTGGGTTCCTTTCCCAGTTATGCCTGACTCATCACACGCTGTTCCGGGGCCTGCATGTGTGGGTTGTGTGTGTGTTTCGGCTGGTGTTTGTAGGGGGCCACGCACTTGGGTGGTTTCCTGGGTATCACGACACCAGTATCCCTACAAAAATAGTTCTGGGACATTGAGCCCACTTCAGGTAGGATACTCAATCCTTTCACTCTTAAACAGAGAGCAGTGTATTTATCTGAACACATCTCTGCCTGAAAATCTCTTCCCGAGAGTACTCAGGGAGGACCAAAGGGCTCCTCTCGTGACTATAATGGGATCTAGAGCCCTGACTCTGCCCTGTGGTCTCCCAATTAGAGCGAGGCCCCCTGGACCCATGCCTTGCAGTGAGGCCTGCATCCGTGTACACCTGGGCCCTTGGCTTTCACTGCTCCCTACCACTCAAGGTACACCTGGCCTTCACACATTTGGGACTACTTACTGAAGGCACTGGGAGCTGTCATTTTCAACATCTGTGCTGGAGGGACATCTGAATCAGAACAGATCCACAACCCACAGCTAGGCAGGCTAGGCTCCAGCTGGCTGTGAGATATGAGACAAAAGGCCTCATTCACACAGGTACAGGTACGGAGCTTTCCCTTGACTTCCACAGGTTGTGCTCACCTACTCAACTCTGTTCAGCAATCAAATTGCAGGCGAGTCACTGAGACCCTCCTGGGCTGCTGTGCACGAGGGCTCTCTGCTCGGCCTCCTCTTTGGGGTCCCTCTTCCCAGTGCCTCTGAACTTGACTTTGCAGCCTTGTTCCCAGCTACATTCCTGAAGGACTCCCTTCTGCACACATCTCCTAATTTACTAACATGGGCTCCCTGTGGCAGGCTTGTTTGCTCAGAAGGATTCCCTGAGCTTAGTGCATGGCACATCTGCCATCAACATCTGTCAGGCTAACTCCAGTGCAAGATAAAACTTTGGACGTGGAATCACCTTACCCAATGCTCCATCTTCAAAGGAAAGGAATCCCAGGTCCTGGGATCCCCCAACTCACCTGAGACAACAGGGTGGCCCCAGATCTACCTGGAGACTTCCCAGTGGCTCAACTATCCCAGCTCTGAACCCCTCCTCCTTTCCTTGCAGCGTTTCCTTGCAGACCTGGCAGGGACCAGGAACTCTACTTCATTGACTGAAGCTGCAAGCACATTGGTGTAGAGTGATCAGACAAGCTGCCACCACCCTGAGCAGGACACAAAGTCCCTATGACCAACTGCCTGGCTTTGGGATGAGCTCTGATGCTTCTCCATGCCTCAGTTGTCTTAGTTTCCCCATCTGCACAGCAGGGATAATAGGAACAGTGCTTACTTCCTAGAGTTACTGTGTGGTCAAAAAAGGAAAATGGAGAGAATGAGCTCAGGGCTGTGCTGATAAGTGTTATTAGCATGTGACAAGTAACTGCTGTCAGAAGGACAACATAAATGTCTATTGTGGCATTAGTAAGAGCAGTGAGGCCCCCTTTTACATCATGCAAGAAATAGTGTGGGCTGGAGGGATGATGCACGAAGGTGAACCCTTGGAAAGCCCTGCAACATCAAAGGGCACGTCCTCAGTCCATGACAACAAGCATACGGGTTTTAGGTTATCTGGCCTTTTTCATGAAAGAGCATCTGCAATTCTTTCGCCTGTCATTTAATAGCTCTGCGTTCCCTCGTCTGGAAGCTCAGTGCATCCTGCAGCAGTGTCTCACTCCTGGGCAGTTTTCAGCTGTGCTGAGGAACTCGCTCTTCTCCTCACCTCCCCTGTACTCAGAATTCCTGTCCCTATAGCCCATGGGAATGTGTTGGCTGGCTAAAGCTGACATAGTTCAGCTGCCAGGGCTTTGGCCCAAGCCCTTCCAGACCCTAGGCTCAGACTTTAAGAATAGGGAAGGTGGGGCTGGGGATTTAGGTCAGTGGTTCTGCCACCTGCTTCACAAGCTCAAGGACCCAAGTTCAATTCCCGGTACCAAAAAAAAAAAAAAATCACCCAAGAGTGATACTTCAGGGCTGGGGATTTAGCTCAGTGGTTTCACCGCCTGCTGTGCAAGCGCAAGGACCCGAGTTCAACCCCCGGCACCAAAAAAAAAAAAAAAAAGAATAGGGAAGGTGCTCCTGATATTCATCTGTTCATGTGGCCCAAGGACTCTTGCTGGGACCAGGCAGAAGTGAAAACACAGGGAAAGAACATGGAATTTGGGAGAAATCATGCTGGGAGTGGCTATAACCATGATGGCTACAGGGTCATGTGCCTTCCTGAAGCTCTTAGCCTTCAGTGTGCTGCACCACACGTCTCTAGTAGCTTCTTGGCTGCAGTTACGCTGGCCATTGTCTCACAGCCCCAGACCTCAGGAGTGGCCCCTGCTCCCACTGGTTTTGGTTCTCTGCAGCATAGGGCTCCTTTCCTATCTCCTTTTGAAGCAGCCCTATCGCTAACAGCTGGGGTCTTTTTTTAGGGGCAAGCTGGCAGCCCAATATTTATACCGAATGTTTTCTGTCGGTCTGGCCCGGAACTGGCAGGGGAGGGGAAGAGAATGGCTTCTGAGGCCGGAGGCTTGCAGGCATTCCCTGTGGCTGCCTGAAATGTTTCCTCTGGGCTTCATTCTCAGAGCAGCTGCTGTACTGACCCCTCTGTCTTTCCTTCTTCTTTCCTGATCCTTTCTTCTCTGCTCTCCTGGATTCCTCCATCTCCATCTTGGCTCCAGGAGCCCCAAATCAGAGGAGGTCCCAGAGCAAGCTTGGATGGGTGCAGTGGGCGCTCGGCTTTGACACCACCCAAGGAGGGCTTAGGGTTCTGGGTCACACTGGTAAGATGCCTCCCGTCCACATTGCCTCGTACCCACAAAATTGCCTTTCTCTCTCTTCCTCACCTCTGTTTTACCTGTTGGTCAAAACTTACACTCACTTCTTGCATTAAATTAAGTATTTAATTGTGTCTCCCATATCCAATCTACTCTAAGGACAAACAGGCATCTCTGTTCAAAATAGTTTAATAGGGGTTAGAACCAAGCAAGGTCTATCACGTAAATGTCGGGACATTGACCATTTCTACACCCATTTGTGCCCCACTGCTCATGGGACACTAGGAGGGCACATGGGACCAATGCCACACCCACATGGGGGCACAGAGTCTAGTCTTAGAGCTGCCTAACCACAGCCCAGGCAGCAAGCCCCCCTCTTCTCTTGCCTGTTCCTCTGTACACTTTCAAAGCAGAGTAAGAAAGGGTGAGAAGGAGCTGACGAAGCTCAGGGGTGTGGAGACCTCAACCAGATCCTTGGGAGGTGCCAGCAAATGTCATCCTTGTCCCCTGAGTCTCCCCTAGCCTGGGACTGCCTTGTGCCATGGTTACTGCCCCTGGGCTTTTTGGAGGCACTGGAGCCTGCTGCGGTCCCTGAAATGACAGGGTCTGCTGCAGTCAGCTGCCTTCCTGGGAGGCACTGACTGCTGTGCTGGCTGTGTCCCTCATGTCTCTCTTCTGCAGTCCCTTCCCTGATGCGGCACCCTCTTCAGGCAGCTGTGGCAGGATGTGCTGTTGGCGGCTGGGTTTCCGGCCTTGTCTGGTGGGCTGGGGACCTGCCTTTGATCAGGCAGCGTGGGATTTGGGGACAGACACCAGTGGGCCCTGCCATCTCAGGCTGAGGAGGGAGCTTCTGCAGGGCAGTTGAGAAATGCCGTGGGAGGCCATTGGGCATCTGGCTGGAGGAGCTGGCCCATGAGGTGCTCAGGACAGACCTGCCATGTGGCTACGTATGAGCCTGGAGGCAGACGTTGTCTTCTCCGAACTGGCTCGCTGAAGCAGGAGGAGCATCCAACTGTAACAGGAAGAGTCCTGGGGTCATGGTGCATGGTGACGGCCCTGTTTCTGCACCAAGACCATGGGCTGGGATGCCCAGTCTCCAGGAAGGTAGTTCTGAAGAGCTCCTCCCTTGGAGCAGAGTTTGGTGGCCCTGTCTTCAATCAGTGCTGCAGGAGGCTTGCAGACATTCTCTGTGGCTGCCTGAAATGCTTTCTCTGGGCTTCATTCCTGGAGCAGCTGCCATCCCCACCCCCTCTGCCTTTCCTTCTCTTCTGAGGTCTTCACCCCTGCTCTCCTGGTAACCCTGCTCAGTTTGTATGAAAAAGCCAAACTCAGCCACGTCAGGCATCCCCGACCTCTCCAGCTAGGTCGGGGTGCTCAGTGGCTGGCACAGTGTCACTGCTGTCCACAGAGGCAGGGGCTGCTCGGGGCAGGGCTCCTGAGACACTGTGGGTCCCTTTGGGACAGAAGAGCCTGTGACCAGGTGGATCAGAAGCAAAGAGCAGTAACACGAGTCAGGGATGGCAGACACGTCCCTGGGATGGCATAGTGGGCACTGGAGACCACAAAGCTGTTCAGGTGGCTGCTGATTATGGGAACACAGCTGGTCAGAGAAGCCCATGAGCATATGGTCCTGAGGGCTGCCCCCGAGAAGGAAGGAGAGGGTGTAACCTCAGGCCACATGGAACAGCAGCATCTAGAAGAGATTGTAAGTGAGTCCTCATCCAGTGTCTCTGTCCCTGTACATCTGTCAAGAGGGCTCCTGTCCCTCCCTCCCACCCAGTTGGGACTGCAAATTTCAGAGTGGGGTGGGGATCAGATGGCAGCAGACTTAGTGTGATTTTCAGGATCCAAATGTTCATGTTAATTACCTGCAGGAGGTTCTCAGCCCCATTCTTGGCCTGTACTCAGTAGCCTCATGCTAACATTTTTCAAAACTCCCGCAGGGTAGTGGGGCTAAGGAAGAGAGGAGGAGGATGAGCTGTAGGCCGAGGTTGAGTCCTGTCCCAGGGCGGGCGGAGAGGGCTCTGGGTGTCACATTCTTTGAATCTTGAGTCTTGGAGTCTTGGGTCCCTGGAGGCCTGAGGCCAGAGAGCACAATTTCTCCACTGTTCCCTCCAGTCAGCCTCAGAGAATGTGCCTGGAGTCTAAGAGGAAAAGGGTGAAGCTCCCACCACAGCCAGAAAGGGCCAGAACCCAGTGCTGTCTGCACAGCTGCTGAAAGTTGAGCTTGCTTCCAGTGGGCGCTGGCCTGGCTGCTGCTGGGCAGGCTCTGCCCTGCAAAATGTTTCAGTCTGCGAAAGTCTCTTTAGTTATTTTTTCCTTTCCTTCCTTCCCTCCTTCCCTCCTTCACTTCCTTCCTTCCTCCCTCCCTTCCTTCTTTTCTTTCTCTTTCTTTTCTTCTTCTCTTTCTCCTCCTCGTCCTTGTCGTCCTGCTTGTCCTCCTCCTTCTCCTCCTCCTTCTCCTCTTCTGTGTTCTCTCTCTCTCTCTCTCCCTCCCTCCCTCCCTCCCTCCTTCCCTTTTCTCAACAGGAATTTGAACTCCCAGGGCCTTTGCACTGAGCTATACCCCCTTTCCAAAAAACTATTATTTTAATGTAGAGTCTCACTAAGTCATTAAGTTGCCCAGTCTGAGCTCAAACTTGTGATCCTTTTGCCTCAGCTTCCCAGAGTGCTAGGATTGGACCCTGGCTAGAGGCTGGATGGCAGGTTCTGGGATAATGGTTGTCAATGACCATATCATTGTTATTGATCATATAGGCACCAGCTCTACCATGAGGCTTCCATAGAGTTTGTTGCATTCCTTGTTACTTGGACAGGGCAGGCAGTGCAGCTCCAGCTCAGGCCTTACCTTTAGTACTCAGCCCAGAGCTCTGCTCCAAAGCATCCCCTGCTTGGTGGAGGGAAGGATTCCTGGCAGAGTGTAGTGGAGGGCTCTGGAGTCACTCTCCTGCTGGACCTCCTTCCGTGTGAGCTCAGCTGGGTGATGTCACCTTTCCCAACCACCTCCTCCCAGGCTTAGGTAAACTTTGGAGGCCAAGATTTGCATCGAAAGACCTGGGGAAGACTGTGTCTCCCAGAGATGAACTCACACACACCGCTGTGCCTTACAGCTTTCCTTGTGGTGTGGTGGTGACACTCCTCCTCTGAGAGGCAGGTGCTCTGTCCCCAACCCTGGAGCCCCTCCCCAGGAGACTGTGATGGATGTCAGACTGTGTGGCTCTGAGCTGTGTCACGGAGGCAACACAGATCAGAAATGCCCTGGACTGCTCTTTCCTGCCCTGCTGGCTCTGGAGCAAACCAGTGACATGCTATGATGACACACAAGCAGACCCGGAGGAGGGGCCTATGGCCAGCACCAACCTCCACAAGGACAGCCCCACCCTTGTGGACTGAGCCAGAAATGCTCTGGGAGCCACCACTGACTGCCCCATCCACAGAAGCCAAAGGAGATGAAGCACTCTTCCTGTCTTCAGCCACTGGGGTTTGGGGTGTTCGTCACTTAGCCACCATCGCCTGAACAGGTCATGGGCATAAAGAGGAGACGCACTGCCTTACTAAACCTTAGATTGAAGGCAAACGGAAACATCCCGGCTCAGCAATAGTTCTGCCCCAAATCCACACCCTGTGTTTCACTTTATTAACCAAATATCTTTTGTATTCATGGACCACTTAGGTATAGTCTCCAATGGTTGTTGAATGTGGCTCTCTGGTCTCCCCCTAAATGGAAACCTCAGCAGAGAACTGTGCTATGGGTCCCCACATGCCTGCAATCCTCACCTGCCACTCAAAACACCCGGGCACCTGGACTCCTGCTTAACTTCTCTCCCTTTCCAACCAGATAGCGTAACAAATAAGAAGGAATTTTGATGAGGACCTGCAAGTTTTCCTGGACATCTGGAAAGTAATTTTAAATCTTTACATTTGGTCTTTAGATTTGCATTTGCCTTGAAAAGATTTAATTACTAAATGATTAGACCCATTAGACTTAAAGCATACACATACACATTCACACACACACACACACACACACACACACACAACTATTCTCTGTCGAAAACATACTTTACATTACTGCTTTAAATTTTTCACTGTTCTGGTTATATGTTTTTGAAAAAGATATGCCCTTGCCCCCCTAAACTGTCAGAATACCAAGTGGTTGAGATGGCCAGATGTCCTCAGATGTGGTGTTGTATTGATGGATGCTAAATTCTAGCTGTGTTCATATTTCTGATATGCCTTGCAGTGAACATCTGGGGCATTGGCTAGAGCAGTTCATAGTGGAGAAGTAATTTCTGTCTCTCAATTGAGGCCATCTAGATTATTGTGAGTGTGTGAATTCACACAGAGTGGGCTCAGGCTAAGGCACATTTGGCCCAGCCTCTACTGCAAGTAGGTGTGGCTCTGGGGCAAAGGTCTGCACATAGTGTGTGTGTGGAAGGGCCTGGTCCCTGTGTCCTTGGCAACTCTCTACAGATTATCTCCCTCTGTCATCTGCTGTCCCCATGAAGAATCTGGCAGCCTCTGAACAGTTAGTGGTGAAAGGGCCCCTGCAGAGGGAAGGACTGTGCCCTGAATGCCTGGGGAAACAGACCGATGCCTTCTTCCCCACCCCTGCAGTGGACTGGGAGGAGGGCCAAGCTTTTATCCTGCTGAGTGAGTTGCTGAGAGTTGAATGTTGTTAGAATCATCTCGGTTAATATACCTGTAAACACCTTGGGGACAGAGGTACCTGTTAGTTTTTCTTGTCTTTGCAGTGTCTAGCTGGTGATGGACACTGGGATGTTTGTAGAATAAGTGAGTGAGAGGTAAATGTGCCTTGACTGGGGTAACACAGAGCTGTGTGTTTCTTTCTGATGAAGATGAAGGAAGAAGAAAAGGGCAATGAAACACTGTTATGGCCTGAATGTTCCCGTTAATGGGTTAAAATGTAGTTCTCAAGGTGATAAGATTAGAAGGTGAGGCCTTTGAAAAGTGATTAGGTCACAGCATGCAGACCCCTGAATGGTATCGGTGCCCTTATCAAAGAGGCTGAGAGTACTGTCTTGCCTCTTCCACCACAGTGAGAAGTCACCATCTATCAGGAAGTGGGCCCTCACCAGACATCAAATCTCCCCTACCTTGATCTTGAATTTACAGCTTCCAGAACCACAAGGAATCAATTTCTGTTGCTTATAAGCCACCCAGTCTATTCACTGTAGCACGAATGTACAAATACAAACACCCTGAATGGAAAAGTGGAGAGTTCCAAGCTCTTAGCCTTTTCTCTCCCATTTGCAGGGGGAAAGTTCTCTGAAGGGCTCTTAATGCTGAATCAGCTTTCCGTGCAGGAGAGAGCACAGGATCAGGGACTTGTTTTCTGTGTGTCTGCCTTCCCTTAAACTTATTCTTTAAGTAATTCTCTCTTAGCCAGGGAAGTATCAACTTCATGGTTTTGCTTACTTCTTTTCATAAATGACTATATGTGGCCAGAGGGAAATACTAGAGTCAGGAAATTTTCTGTCATTGTATCCTTTAGTTAGCTGTATTCTTGTGAAACCTGGTTGTTTAGAACTGCAGACAAAATTCAAGTTACAATGGGTAAAGGCGTAGGTCAAAATGGATTTGTGCTTTAGTGTTACATTTATACATTTGAAGCAGTGATGAGTGTATTATTGAATAGTTTCGGTGTCTTTCCACAGACATACAAAAATTTGCCTTCCCGTGTGCATAAAAATGTAATTCCAAGTTCACCTTTATTCAATTCACCTTTAGGCCACACAAGCCTGCTCAGAGGCAGATGGTCAGTGGACACTCACCACATCCACCTCCAACCACTCAGGACCATGGCCCCTCACACATCAGAACTGACAAACCATAGGAAAAGAAACCTGCAAAATGTCACCTGGTACTTTTTAGCAGCTGGGATATTTGATATTAGAATGTGCTAGCTATATTTCTGACTCCTTACATGATTTTATTGTGAATCTTCATGTCAAAGGTGGATTTTAGAATTGAGGTCTGGGTGGGCGCCACTATTTCCATATGCTATTCAATGTTTGTGTAATTGTAGGCCTGGCTATGGGCTTTGGTCAGTGCCTACATGTGGATGGATTTTGCCAGAATTAGTGGTTACAAATACCCAATTTTCGTAAGTATATTAGAACCCTCTTTGAAAAATTTTGGGCTAATATCTTCTATAAATGGAACATAAGGGTGTCCATGTATATTTACTTTGAGCTACAAGAGTGATTTCTGGTGTGTCTTTATATCTGTTTGGCATACAAATTTGATTTGAAGTTTTTATTGTCCAAATGCCATGCCGTGGATATTTGAGTCTGCAAGTTACAGAATGGGAAGCCAGCCATAGCAAGCCACATTTTAATTCTTAGGCGATTAGATTTTAATATGGCTCACAGGAGTTAAGGTCCCCCCCCCAAATCCTTTGACATGTTGTGGGATTGTGGATTCCAAGTTTATGACGGTATTTGTTAACTTCTTCTGAGGAAGACAAATTCCTTTCAGAGCTGTGGCTGTGTTATAGGGGTGATTTGGCTGTGGAGCAATGCTGGTCTGTTTTCAGAGACAGACTTGTTTTGCTCAAGCTTTGGGCAGTGGGGCAGTGGTGACGAAGATGGTGCTGGGGAGGCTGCAGGCTATAACTTCTCCTCCTCTCCACCCCTGCCAAGAGGTGGGAGTCATAAAACCTGAATTAAACGGAGTTCAGATGCAAAACCTCACAACCCAGGCCAGGTGATTTGGAGCAGAGGGCCTGAGACCTCACTGGTGTAGGTCATCATGTGGGATGGGTCATCATGTGGGCCATCAGGTGGTGGGTGGTGGCTTGAAAACAAGTCTCCAAATGCTTGATGCTTTTCCAACTGCCACATAGAGTCTTTACAGCTGTGACCCCTCCAAATCCTCCCCAAAGTCCAAGGTACAGAGAGGGTGAGCCATCGGCCCACCTTGGTGCCTGGGTTGCCTTGGCTCTAACTAGTGACTATTTCCTTGGTTAAAATCCGGTCCCACTGGGAAGGCTGAGATGTCTGCCTGTCCACAGGGGTATGAATGTTGGGCAGGAGTTTTCAGAAGAGGGAAGGAAAAAACTTGGAGGGATAAATTCCCAGGCCTAGTCCCTGAGAAGCGTCCTTATTTCCTGTGTCTAGTCCATTTTGTAGTGCTATAATAGGATATTAAAGGCTGGTAGTTTATAAAGAATGGAGATTTGTTTCTTACAGTTCTGGAGGCTGGAAAGTCTGAGGTCAAGGGAAAGGCATCTGGAAAGGGCTTCAAAGCTGCATCATCATATGACAGAGGATGACGACAAGCATGCAAGTACAAGAGAGTAGATGATAGAGCTCAAAGCCTCAAGACCTTTGCAATCCACATGATCCCATTAATGAGGGTGGAGCCCATGGATCTAAATGACTCTGTCTCCCAACACTGAGACACTGGGGTTAAGTTTCCAACACATGCTTTTGGGAGAACATTTGAACCACAGCACTGGTCATATTAGACATGTCATCCCTGCCTAAGCCTTGTTCTACCTGTGCTCGTAGGACCCCAAAGCCAGGCAGGGCTCTGTGATCTTCAGAGTCTCCAGGGTTGGGTGCTCAGCCTAATTTGTATAGGAACAGGCCCCAGCATGTCCTTTGCTGAGACACCTGTGCTCCTGTTTATAATGTAAGCAGAGCTGCAGTTGCCACCACAAGTTATGAAAGGACAGAGTGGCAGCAGGTAAGGAGTACTCTGGGGTTTCCTTTAAGAACAGGGAATGTGCAGAGATCACGGATTTGTGTGACCCTGCAAGCCCGTGTCTGCTTTTATAAGATTAGGTAATATGGAGAAAAAGGCTCTCTCATTCCCAGAAGTGAGGTTTCTGTGTTTGTCAGCTTTGCATTGCTGTGACAAAACAGCTGAGAAAATCACTGTAGAGGAGCAAAGTTTTATTATGGCTCATGGTTTCAGAGGTTCAGTCCATGGTCAGCTGGCTCCATTGCTTTTAGTCTGTGGAGAAGCAGAAATGTCATGGTGAAAGAGAATAGTGGAGAAAGCTGCTCACCTGATGGCAGCCAGGGAGCAAAGAGAGAAGGAAAGAGCTGTGAGGAAGGGGCAAGAGGCCAGATACAGGCTCCAAGGACATGCCACCATGACCCACTCTTTTCAACTGGGTCCTACCTCCCAAGTTTCTTTCACCTCCCAATAGCTTAATAAATTACTGTCTCATCACTGGATCAATACACTGATGAGGTCAGAGCCATCCATGGGTTCTTGGTGTCATTGGGACATGCTGTCTTTCTCCATCACTGTCACCCACACAGAAACAGAGGCTGGGGTGTAAGGTGTCATGGCTGAGAATTTCACACCAGCCACCATGGTTCTGGAAGCTGTGGATGGAACTACCATCCTCTGTCCTCAGAAGGTGCCTCCCCAAGTTGTTCATTAGTGATGTTCTACTTGAGATATGCAGAAGCAGAACGCAACACAAGAATTTGGCTGCAAATTGTTTATTAGGAGGTGCCCCAGAAAGTCCTTGTCAGGGAGGGAACAGGGAAAGGGAGGAGGAGAAGGACAGGGAAGAACTTAGCTTTGGCACCCAGGCTAGGGCTCGGGAACTCAGCAAGGAGCAGTTATCGTGCCTGCTTCCCAGGCTACCCATTGCTAGCTCCTGGGAGTAACTTCTCTTCTCCTCTTCTGCCTCTTCTCCCTGGTGGCCTCTGACGCTCTAGTGGGTGGTCATGAAACAGCATAGGAGCTGCTCTCTGGAGGGCAGCTCTGGCCCAGACTTGCTAGCCAGGGACCAAGGAGGATACATGGCCTCCGGGCTGCATCCTCTGGGGACCCCAGGAGGGACATGGATGCTCCAGCTGTAACAGGCTGTGAGAATTGCAGACAAGAAGTAAGAGCCCTCCTTTGGACAGTGCTCTGCCCCACCACAACACATCCTGTTGCTTGTCTAGGTTTGCAGTGGGAACTTGACCTTGCTTGGAACAGTGCAGAGCCTCTATGTGTCCCGGATATATTGCCCGGTGGCTGAGCACAGTCTGTGGGCCTGGAGGTAACCCTTGCTGGGGAAAGGAAGACCTCCCTTCCTTCTGCATAGGTCCCCCTAGTCCAGGTGGTGTGCTTCAGGCCCTGGGAATAAGCTGGGGCTGGCATGTGGCCCAAGCCAGACTCTCTATGAGTCCATCTCTGGCCCTGCATGGTCAACAACCTTGTTTCCTAATTCTGTACTTGACATGTTTTACAACATCATCTTGTGTGCAGCTCATGAGGCCTCGTTGTTCCTTGCATAGACAAAAGCTGGTAGTAGATTCTCACCTTGCCTTGATGATGAGAAATGAAAGCCAGGAAGGTAGTGAGACTTCCCTAAGTCACACGACTCTGTGCACCTAGAACCCAGCTGGACGTCAAAGGTAGGTGTGTGGCACCTCCCCTCAACCACCAGGCTGCCAGCACCTCTACATATGCATTACCAAAGCAGAGAGAATCAGAGAAATGTTGAGCTCTGGTGATGAAATGCTTCCAGGTTCGCAGTGAGGACACGCTGTCTGTCACTAATTTTGAAATGAGGAAAAGGGCACTAGACCGATGTGTGGAGTGGTGGTTAGATTGGAAAGAACACAGGCAAGTCAGCTCTCTATAGACACAGATTCCGCATCTGTGGGTCCAAAGAACAGTACTCAAAAATATTCTTACTGCACTGAACATGTTCAGAAATGTTCCCTTGTCATTATTCTCTAGACAACACAGTCTAATAGCTATTTTCATACTGTCTACATTGGATTTGGTATTATAAGAAATCTAGAGATGATTTAAAGTTTATGGGAGGATGTGCGTAGGTTCTATGCAGATACTACACCATTGTACATAAGGAACTTGAATATCTGAGGTTTGGGTATCTGTCGGGGTTCAGGAACTAATCTGCTGTTGTTATGGTTTAGATCTAAAATGTCCCCCCAAAGTCTCCTGTGTGTGGAAGGTGATTGGATGGGGGTGCTCTATGCTCATCAGTGGATTCATTCACTGATGAGTTCAGTACCTAAGTGTGCTGTTCTGCAGTGGGTCTGGTTAGAGAGGGTCACTATGGGCATGACCCGGAAGAGCGTATTTTTATCCTGACCTCTTCCTTCTCTCTCTGCTTCCTGGCCGCCATGGGTTGAGCACCTTTTCCTCCAACATGCTCCTCTGCCATCCTGTTTCTGTCTTGGAGCCAGCAGACCATAAACTGAAACTGTGAGCTAAAATAAACATCCTCTCCTTTAAGTTGTGGGTGTCGGGTATTTTGTCCCAGTGACCCAGAAAGTGACTAATAACACCTTTACACTTGATCTTAGCCAAAAGGCCGAGAAGCGATTAATAACACCTTTAAATCCTAAAGACAACTGAGTAGCAAAATGTTACCCATGGTGCTTGGGGTGTGGGGCTCCGAATGTAATTCTTTCCACTTTTCTATGTGTTATATATGTTCACAATGAAGTGTTGGGATGTACCAGAGCTGTGAGGCCCTTAGAGTCACTTGATCATTTCTCCATTCCTTCTGGATCACATGAAGACAGGGCCACCTACTCCATCTGAAAGGCATACATGCATGTTTCTGTGAAGAGTGAGCTGTGGTGACGGCCGCAGCTTCTTGCAGGGGGTCAGCTGTCCTGGTCCTTAAGCCAGAGAACAGCACTCAGTCACCGGACATGCCAGAAGGGCTGCATGGGCCATGAAAGCTTTGGGGGCCCAGAGAGGATAACCATCCCCAGGGAGGGCACATAGAAAGCAATTGGTCAAAGCAACCTAAAGCTCAAGGGGCCTGGGTCCCTGGCTGGGCTTTTGTTTTATTCTCTTGCTTCTCATGTCTCAGGCCATAAAGGGTAATCATGATGATTATGCCAATCATGAGGGCCTCGGGTACCACAGAAAGTGCTGAAAAACCACGTGGCTGTCCTCAGCAAGGTCACAGCACTGTCAGGAGGGGAGGTTCTGGCCTTGTTTTTTGCAGGACTTGTGACAAGCTTTGCTGACTCACACACAGCAGAGCAGGCTCTGATGGGGCCCCAGGTTTATAAATGTGGTCAGTGACCTTGGAACAATGTTTTAACTTTGAAGTTACTGAACTAAGCAGAGTGGAACCTGAGGCCTGGCCAGCTCCTGGAAGGCAGTGAGCCAGGTTTACTGTTTGGGTAAATCCCAGGGACTGGGTGCTGCTCTGTGGCCTGGTGGTGGGCGGCCCTGCTTTCTGTGTTAAGTCTGGGCTCTACAGCCCCTTCTGGCTCATAGCAAGACCCAGCCCTCCCTCCAAGGAGAATTCCCTACTGTGCACTAAGATGTGTTTTCTCTTTCAGGGGCTTTCTTGCTTCATTTGAGATCAGAGTTCAATTTTAAAATTAAGGTGAGCTCTGAATAGTGTACATTGAAATGTCCTTCTTGATCATATCTGTACAGCAGGCACAGAAGGTGAGAGCTTGCCCCCCTGCTGGGCTCAGAATGGCCCAAAGACAGGAACAATTATCAAGCATGTTCTCACTGAGGCTGAGGACCCCAGAGCCTCAGGGGTCCTTGGGTCATGTGTGTCCCAAGTCCTAGTCTCAGCTTACCTTAGGTGATTTTAATTTGGAATATTTAAACTTGCCTGTGGGTTTACATCCTTAAAAGTACTGTAGAAAGCTTTGCTACAATTTCTGCTAAAATCGGTAGATTGATCAGGTAGGTTTTTTTTATTATTTTGGAATCACCACAAAATTATACTAAATGTCTAGGAAAAGGTATAAATCTGAAGTGTAGACAACAGTGGTCCAGCCATGGCAGTGAATAATGAGAAAATGGAAAGTAGAAGCCTTAGCGAGGACCGTTCTGCAAACCTGTGTGTGTGTGTGTGTGTGTGTGTGTGTGTGTGTGGTGTATCACTGTGCATGTGTGTGTGGCATGTGTGATGTGTGTTCTGTGTGCAGGGTGTATGTGTGATGCATAATATGTGAGTGTGGGGGAAATGTAACCTGTATGTGTAGGACATTTGTAATTGTGTGTGTGTGTGTGTGTGTGTGTGTGTGTCTGGAGTTAATGGCATCACAGAGAGAAAGTTGATGGTTGTCCCTGTTCCTGCTGGTGCACACCAAACAGCCAAGCTGAGCAGTCCATGCCACCCTTCCCTGTCCTCCTGGCCTGGGTCCCCTTCAGGCAGGGCTGAGTGGAGCTGGATGAGTCAGCCCACACCTTGTGGGGAGCCTCATCTGGGGCGCCTGAGAGGCTGGGTTAAGCACAAGCCATTGCTAGAGCCCAGTGTAGCCTCTCCTGTGGCCAGCCTCAACTGCAGTGCAGTGGTGAGGTACATGGGCATCCTTCCTCCTATTTGGCCACTGCTCCAGGCATGTCCAGCCTCACCTCAGACATCATATTGCTTTGCTTTTGCCTCAATCTGCTGACTTCTACTGGCACAAGCCCAACAATCTGAAGGGAAGGGCTGCAGATTCCACCTTTCAGCCGGAAACCTCAGACAAGGCTGGGACCGTGTTTCACACTACAGCTATGGTTACACAGGACATCAGAGGGAGCGGACCCAGATGGACAGTTACGTGGAGGGCCCAGGAGAGGCAGAGGGCTGGAGATGCTGACCAGGTGACTGTGAACCAGGAGACACCCATTAACACTAGGACAAGGACCCAGAATGGGAGCATGTGAATCACGTAAAAATCTGAGAATAGACCCCTCCTGCATGGTCATCTGTTCTGCCCCTGCCCCCAGCTTGGGGAATACTGCCACCAGGATTGTGTCCTTAGGCAGAATGCTAAAGAGTCTCTGAGATAAGGCCAGTGTGATTGTCACCTGTTGGCTGCCCAGAGAGATCACCAGCTGCTCACAAAGTCCACTCACCTTTACTGAGCCTGCAACCAGCCACTGGGGACTGAGAAACGACTGGACACCCGACCCACAGGGCAAGAGAGGGTTCTGTCAGGGAAGACAGAAACATATGAACAAGCAACAGCAATAAACAAACAAATAGGAACTCAGGCAAAGAAGGACAATGCAGGAAACCAAGGGAACTCAGAGATAATACAAAAGTGAAGGAGTGTCTGGGAGACAATACTGGGATTTACACAGAGGACATTCTGGTATGGAAAGCAGCTCTTAGAAATTAAAACTGTGTGGCAGAACACAGCAAAAACGCAAGTTTAGGAAACTGGCATTGAGGGAATCTTCCAGAAAATAGAATAGAAAGACAAAGAGATGTACAGGAGGAAAATTAAAAGGTGAATCAAAGAACTACATCAGATATAAGAGGAGTCCCAGAACAAGAAAACAGAGGAGAGGAAATAATCGCAGAGGACAGGAAATGACCAAAACAGAAAGACAAAATATCCAGATTTAAAGAGCCACTGATTGCTTAGCACAGTGTGGGAGAGGGGGACAGGGGTTAGAAGAGGGGGTAAGTTACATGGAAAGGACTTAAGATAAGCATGACCTCAGGAACTCTGGGAATCAGGACAGTGGCCCTTCCATAGCCCAAAGCACATGATCTGCATCCTAGAGTCCCATACCCAGCCAAACTATCAGTCAGATGCAAAGCTCCAGGGGCTAATTTGCTGTTGGAAAATTTGGGTGATTGTGTATGAAAATGGCTACATTTCCTTGGTTTAGATTCACACAGACTCTTAGGACAGAGTCACATCCTCATTTGGTGCAGGATTTAGCTCAGGTACGCATGTACCCTCCTGCCCTTCCTGCCCAGTGGGTCCCAAGTCTGCTTTCCTTTATGGCCAAACTTCTTGAAAACATCATCTATATGAATGCTTCTAACCCTTTTGGATCCATGGACCAGTCTTCAGAACTGATAAAAGCTTCCTAGTCCAGAAAAGAAAAATGCATGTATGACTACATATATGAGATTTTGCAGGTCACCTCAGAGGTTCCTAGGGACTTGCATTATTAATTCGCTTTCTCCCATTCCCGACATGCATTGTTAGATTCATTTTTCTCAACTACCTTATTATCCCTTTTCAATATTTCTTGATCATGAACTTAAGGTAATACTATCATTTATCTGTCTATGCAAAAAAAAAAAGTCCCAATTAATCTATATCCCATTTAGATCATTTTCTCTCAGGTGTTTGGATTCATAGTCTGCTATTAATTCCTCTATATATTTTAAAGTATCTTTAAAATTATGTGTATTTATCTGTGGATAGGTTCATATATGTATGTATAAAGGCATAGGAGTAATCTTATATACATATAATGTGTTTAGAAAATCTATTCTTATGATTTGTATTTTAGATCATACCATAAATGTCCTGCTGTTTGATTTCCTCACATGATGAATCATAGATATCTATTCATGTTAACATACATAGAATTTCCTCATTGATTTTTGTGAGTTACACCACATTCCTCAGAATGAATAGCTTTCATTAATTTAAATAATGCCTTACTTTTGGCCATTTAAGTTGTCTGAAATTTTTTTGCTTATACCAATAGTGTTGTGGTGAAATACATTTAAAAACCAACCTGTTGCAATGTGTGCCTATATGTTAATATATATTTATTCCTATCAGTATAAATTTATCTATTTCAGTAGGAATATGTAGAATAGAACCTTAGTGGTAGAATTGCTAACTCAAAGATCAGGTATTTAAGTTTTCTCATGTTATTGCCAAGTTATTCTCCAGTAAGATACACTGCTTTATACTTCTATTCATGCAATTTTGGAATGCTTTCTTCCCCATACCCTCTCCAATACTGGATATTCACAGTACTTAAAAAATACTGTGCATGGGTCAAAAATAGTATCTCGAGGTTGCTTTAAATTGAATCCTTTTCATGCTAGTGGAGTGAACATTTTTCTTTGGTCTTTATGGTCAGTTTATTAATTTTATCCCTGGGAGTTCTGTTTCCTTGCTGCATTAATCAGGCAAGTTATTGTTAACAAACTCTAAAATTGAAGGAGATAAGAAGGCCAAGTTCCATTTCTTGTTCACTCCAAGTCTCTTCCTGCTCACAGCTGTGTCATGGAATGTACGACCTGCAGGGTGGGCTATGGCAGAGAATGGAGGGGCTGGGGTTGCAAAGAGGTTTGGACTGGCCCAGCTCCACTGAGGTCATATTGCTCAGTACTCAGACACACTGACCAGAGCTGGAGGGCCTCTCACTGTCAGGGAGGCTGGGATGCCTTTCTGCCACCCAAGTTTGCCTTTACTTTGGAAAGGTTTGTTTTGCCAATGTTTTACATAGTTTGGCAAAGTGTTGTTCTGGCAATGTTTTTACAGGGTTGTTTTTTTCTAATTCATTTTAAGACTGATATATTAAGGACATTAACCCTTAGTCTTTTTGTGGAAGGTTTAAATTCTTCCCCCCCCCACTTTGTTTGTTTTAAGGCTCTGTTCTTATCCTACACATGTTTCCAGTTTTATGTGCTTCTGGAAATCTGTCTTCTCCTATGGCTTTCTAGTTGTCATGTGCTTAGGAAGGCTGTGCCGAGGTCGTAAACGTCCCCTCCTACATTTTCCTATTACATTTATAGTTTTTGAGGCATATTTATGTTTAATCAAAGTCATGTTTATTTGTATGTGCATTGTGAGGGACAGCAGGCTTTCGTTGCTGCTCTTTCCACTCTGCTACACCTGCTTGTTGCCAGGACCTTGATGGCTTCTAAGCAATTAAGTCCTGGGCCTGCTTGTGCACACCTTACTGACTTACGCCTTGGCTTCTGGCTGTGGTTTCTGTCTCTTCCTCAGCTCCTTCCTGGGTGTCTGTCCCTTTCCTGGTCTCAGAAACAATATTGTACGCTCACAATTTAAAAGAGGAGAGGTTTATTTTGGCTCACAGCTTCTGAAGTTTCAGTACTTAGTAGGCTGGCTCAAATATAGAAATGGCATGGTGGAAAGGCTGATGAGGAGGAAAGTCACTCAAATCATAGTGGCCAGGAAGCAGAGAAAGAAGGGAGGAACCAGGAGGGAGATTCACCCTTTCTGGTCATGTTCCCAGTGACCAAACTCCACCCAGGCTCCACCTCCTAAGAGCAAGGCAGCTATGAGCCCCCATGATCTAATCCCCTTCCCAAAGCACCGCCTCTGAGCTCATGAGGCTCTGGGTGGACATTTCAGATCCAAACCACAACACTGGGGTTCACCATGGAACCGACTTCTGAATGCTGCCCATCTTCTAGAACCTCTTCTACAATCCTGTCTGGCTGCTCTTCGCCACCCCTGGGAGATGGCAATATTTTCACCTAAGCTGCTTCTGCTTCTGTCGGCCCACCCTGCCCTCTTCTAGCCTCTCGTGGAGTCCAGAATCCCACTCCATGTTCCCACCTCTTGTCTTCTGCCCTAATCTCCAGTCTGCTGACCCCTCACGTGCACATAGACCTGCCCTCCCCAGACTCCCATACCTTCTGTCCCCCAGCACGCATCCTGTCCGTCTTGACCCAGCCTATCCCCTCCAGGCCATTCTGTGCTGTGAATGACCATCTGGCCTCTGGCCTCCCTTCCCTGTGCTGTGGGTCCTGGGTCCAGACCACAGAACCACCACACTCCCCTCAGCCTGGCGCCTCACAGCTCTGTCTTTGCAGGGCCATTCTTCTGCCTTGAATGCCCTTCCTCTTCTTCCTTGTCAGGCTGTGTCCACTTTCCTTAGCCCAGTTCAACCGCAGTCTCCTCACGGTACCCCAGAGAAGCCTGAGCACCTGGACCTTGCAGCCTGCCTGCCCAGGCAGCACCTTGTAGCCTGAGGCCCTGGGAAGCCTGGTCCCTCTGGATTCCTCCAGGAGACCTTGAATTCCCTGGGGCTAGAGTCCTCCCACACTCACCTCCAGCATCTAGCTTCTGGCAGGGCATGGATGAGAGCAAACCCGTGGGATAGTATTTGGAGGCAAGGAGAACAGGTCCTGTGGCTACATGAGACAGTCAGGAATTCGGGAGGCTGAGTGGCATGTTGTCCCTGGGGGTGCTGCCGAGGTCAGGCTGGCCTGCAGAGTCCTTATCAGCCTAGCTCCAGGACAGTGCTGCAGGGACATGCAGGCTGGAGCCCTGCCTGGCCCCTTGGCAGCTGCCTTGTAAAATAGCCTATCTTATTTTTCCAATTCCAAAGCCTATCTCAGCGCCCCCAAAAACCAGTTCTCAGAACTGCTCTGCCATGCACAGAGCTGCCCAGCACCCCCGAGAGGGAAGACAAGCAAGTGGTGGTGAGGATTGCTGAGGGTGGGGCATCCTGTGGGGGCTGGTTTGCCTTCCTACAAGGCCCCTCATACCATTGAATGCTCCAGAGACCCTGGATGAAAACAGTGCAGCCTCTTCATTGCCCCAAACATGTGGCATCACCTACAGCTGGCTGCTCAGGGAGCAACACACTGACCTGCTTGGAGGCTCAGGGCTGGCTGCAAGCAGGGTCACACTGGCCCTTCTCAGGGCAGAGTGACTGAGGAAGGCTAGCTGTTGTTCAGCCTCAGATGCCGGGCAGGACCTGGTTGGTGCAGTCTCTGCTTCTGCTAATGTGACCCTTTCTGAAACATCTCTGTCCACTCATCTGTGGAATAACCCCCTCCCCACCACCCAGCTTTCTATCAGTCTGAAGTTGTAAGTATCAACAACATAAGCCACCAACTCTTCCTCACCAGTCCTTGACAAACACCAGTAGCTCATCATGGGCTGGGTTGGAATGGAGGTTCTGAATCCTTCTCAACACTGGGTGAGAACACTTTGGACCATGGAGCTATTGGGACAAGTATGAGATGCCTTGCAAGGTGACATTTGTGCTGACACACATACACAGTGCTAACCAGACAGTCAGCACTGTGGTGCAGCACAGTGGGGCTTCTAGGTTAGCCCTCTGGTCTCCAGGAAGAGGACACAGAAGCACAGAGAGGGTAAGTAGTATGTACAGTGCAGCATTTCTAAGTTCACTCTGTGGGTCATTGGGCTCTGCAGAGTGGCAGGTAGCACATGCCCTGTTTGGGGACATCAGATTCAGAGGTCTTCTCTTGGGGTTATGTCTGAGGTTGGTATTAAAGGCTGTGATGAACGCAGTTGTTTACCTTGCACAGCCCAGAGCTCCCTGTTGGTGCCAGAATTCATGCTTGTAGCAAGTGCAGCTCCATCCATACACCATGCTCCCTTCCCCATATGGCCTTCAGCCTTGCAGACTGGCCATGCTGGCCACAGTGTGCTTGCTTCCTAGATGAGAACACCAGCTTCTCAGGCTCCCCACTTGGTAGGTAATACAGGGCTGGACTGGGCTAGCTCTTCTGTTTCTGTCCATCAGAACTGCCCCAGAGTATTGGGCACTGGTTCCTTTGGATCTGCTCAGTCACCCATGGGGCCAGCAAGTGCAATTTTGTGGTGAATATCTCACACTTAGGACCATGTTGGATCCATCCAGGGTTCCAGTCATCCACCTGTGGTTTGTATAATGAAGGCACAGTAGCTCTGTGTTAATCAGTTTTCCATCACTATAACAAAACACTCAACATAATCAACTTATAAAGAGAAAAGTTTATTTTGACTCACAGTTTCGGAGGCTCTAGTCTATGATCAGTTGGCCTCATTACCTTAAGCCTGTGGTGAGATATCATGGCAGGAGCAGGTGGTGAGCACGAGTAATAGATGAGGGATGTACAATCCCTTTCGAAGGCCACCTCCAAACACCTACAGGTCTCCCACCAGGCCCCACTTGCTATAGGTTCCACCGCTTCTGCTACTCTGGGATCAAGCCTTTAACAGATTGCCCTTGGGGGACATCCTAGATCCAAACCTTACATAAAAATCCCCTTCACAGGGGAACTAGTAGTAGTACCTGGCACTTCTGAATGTCTTGGCAGAAGTTCACAGGAAACCAGTTACATTCATCTCTTGGCCCTAGCAAGTCAGCTTGAGCATGTCGTTTGCATGTTTGGGTGCCTGTGAATGTTCACATGCACAAGACATTTACTACTGTGAAAAGCAGGCACTCTGCTCTGACACAGTTACATTTTCCTAGGGACAGCACCATGGGCCAACACACGTGTGGTGTTGCTGCCACTCCTTGCCACAGCTCAATGCTGCTGGCAGACAGAGTAGGCCCATAGGGTGATCCCGCTGTGTACACACTACCCCACATGGAGGTTTGGAACAATGATCACTGTACTGTACTGCTTGATTTTGCAAGTCAGGCATTTGGCCAGGGGATCTAGGGATGGAGGGGGGAAAGAGGAAGTAAAAAGGACTAAGACGCCATATGTATATCTACCAACTCTCCACAATAAATACGTCTATTATGTATTGCAAAGAAATACCAATAAAAATTTAATAAATAAGACACAGGCAGATATTAATACTACGAACAAAGTAATTCTAGCAATACACTGTAATAAAAATTATGCTAATTTGATTTCTTTCTCACCTCTCAAAATATGATTGTACTCTGCTCACTCTTTTTCTTTGCTGTGATTAACCTGCAAGTAACTAAAACCATAGAGAGAGAAGCTGTGGATAAGGGGTCTGCCATGTACCCCACTTGTACCAAGATCCAGGGGTACCTCAGTTTCCTATGGATTTGATGGACCTTGGGAAAACCCCCTGGCTACTCTTTCCTAGAAGTATCCCAAATAGGTGTCAACTAGGGAGCATCGTGAGTCCGCACAGCCTGAGCTTCCCTGGAGAGACAGTTTGTGGCTGATCAGAGATCAGGCTCCATTGCCTTCCCTTAAATGATTGCCTCTCTTCAGAGAGGCCAGTCAGGTTAAGAATCAGAAATTCACCGCAGGAGCAAAATGGCCAAGTAAGGCACAGTCTCTCTCATTGTTTTTCAAAAGGCTTCCCATAGTGTTCAGTGATGACCCCCCCCCCCCCGTGTTAAAATACACAGATTGAATTTGCATTGAGACCAGCTTCTTAGAGGAAAGACTTTTCTTCTTTAGTGGAAGGCCACAATCTACCCTAAAGGCAAAAGGCAGGAACCTGGCGCCGCAGGAGGCCAAGCCCTGCCTGGTAGCTCTGTGCCGGCCTTCATGGCAGCAGAGAACAGACTTTATGTGTGTTTTGTCATCTGCAAGCAGCTGTCACTGTGGCACATCTGCCGTATGCTCCCTCAGTGCATGCCAGAGAGCTTCGCTTACAGCATTCATTCCCCAGATGTGGCCACGTAGGGATCAAGAAACCCCCCCGGGTGACGAGTGAGCGAGCATGCAGAGATGGGCCACCCTGGGAAAGGCTGACTGCCCCAGACGAGCCAGTCTTCCGTCCTGCCCAACCTGTCCCCTGTACACATGGGCTGTGCAGAACGACAGGGCAGCTGCTCCAGGGCTCTTGGAGCCTGCTGCAAGCTCCACCCCACACTCTGGCCAGAGCATGGGGCCTCTTCCCATCAGGATCCTTACTTAGCATCTCGTGTGCTAAGCCTGATGTTTTTCACCAGTAAAGGGCTCTCAGAGTCCTATTTGCACATTGGAACAGCCTGCAAGTACAGAGCTGTGTCTCGTCAGCAGAGCAACGCTGTTCCTGCCTGGTTCCAGGACAACCGTGAGCTGTATGGGCTCCTGCCAAGTGCAAGCTGAGCTGAGCTGGGCTGGAGTGGCCAAGAGGGGCATTGAGAAAGAAGCAATCTGTGATCGCTGTCTGTTGAGCAGCTTCTTCCAGGACAAGGAGCTCACAAACAACAGGACTGCAAGAAGGAAAACAGGCCTCCTGCCTGCTGCCCCCCTGCAGGCAGCCACCTCCTGGCTAATTGTAAACAAAACGGGACCGTTGTGAAATTCAGCTCAGAGTGCCATTGTCACCTCCTGAAGGCTCCTGGGTTCCTTGCTGTGTTTATGGACAAATTGGCACATGCTGTTTTGGCCAGGGAGAGGTCTGAGGCAGCAGGCTGCAACCCCCAGGGAGGGAGGCCAGGAGCCCCGCACAAATTGCACAACACAATCCTATCATCTGTCCCTCTCATGGAGGGGCCCCAGGAAAACAGAGGCAGCTGACGCTGGGCGGGAGGCCATCTGGAGGCCACCCTCGGGGTCAAGCACTGTGGGAGCATAACCAGACTCAGAGGTGCTGTCTGGGCTCCCACGCACCTAAAATGATGATGTCTTTCTGCTACTGGCCTGAGTTTTCCATCTGCAAGGGGTACACGGGGAAGCGATCCCTTGGGGTGCTCTGCCCTGTCTTGCGGTTTCAGCCACCAGCTCTCATCTCCTTTTACAGATTTGAGGGAAGGGGGTGGCTAATCTGTGACGAAGGGGAGGCTTTGCCCATTCCCAGGGAAGGCCATGTGTCCCATGAGGCACACAGGAAGACCTTTGGGCTTTGTGACTGGGTCCTCCCTGGTGCTGTGCGGCCAACGTGGCCCAGGCCTCTCTCTCAAAGGGAAGGCATCAGAGCTGAGTCTTGACCCTGTTTCCACTCATTTCTTTAGGTGCCTCAAGCAGTGACCTTGACCCCCAACCCCAGGGCCTGTCCCTCCTGATGCCTGTGGAGGATCATGATTTGGTCTTAAGACTCGACCTATGTCCAAGTGTGACCATCCTTTACCCATGGAACTATCACAGGTTTGCACCCAGGGTGCTGAATGGAGGCTTCAGCAGAGGGGCAAGACCCTCACAGGATTCTTGAGCAGTACAAAACCAGTTGGGATGTCAAGTTGCTGAATCTAGGTAGTGATTTTCTCCCTTCCCTCAAAGGTACACCCAGAAAATGAGCCCAAGGACCCCCAGAATGGGGCACCTTGCCCACAAGCTTCCCTCCTCTGGTCATAAGCTGTCTTTGCAGCTCACCCTCTGGGTGCCTCCCTGGGCCCTTTGGGCACCTGGGGTGGTCTCCCCTGTTCTGACTGGCTCAGCAGGCTGGAGGGAAGGGTTGGGTGAGTGGGGCTCATCAGGGTTTCCTAGGGCCGATGAGCAGCTTCTGAGCGTGCTATGCTAATCCTGGTGGTCGCCCACCTGGCCTCTGTCTGTGGGCCTGGCTGTATGGTTCTCAGGCATCACAGGTATGTATGATTCCAATTTCCAAAACAAGAGCATTTCCCCTGAATTCCAAGGACCTAAGGTTACCACCCAGCTTGCTCAGGCTGGAGCCTGAATGTTCCCTTCTCTACTAACTAAACTATACGGCCTTGGGCAAAGCACTTTCCAACTCTGGGTCTTGCCCTCTCTTTGGAATGATATTCCCTCCTCACAGGCTACCACTGCTAGCTCTTGTCTTCCTTATTACAGAAAAAGAGGGATGAAAACAGCTTTTAGGCAGAAACAGCCCTTCAGCAGAGGGGAGCTAGTGCGTGGGGCTGTGGGCTCCCAGTCTCCTCTGACACAGTTCTGAAGGACAGCAGACTAGATAAAGAGCAAGCTACTCTCCCGGTGCCTGTTCTTTCTTCCCTTGCATCCCAAGTGCTGGGCTGGGTTTCAGATATGAAGACAAGGATACTTTCTCCAAAGCTGGCTAGCAGAGGCGAGTGACATTTGGCTGATTTCTGATTTCCAAAGGCAGAAATCAGCCTACAGCTGAGCCAAGTTTACTACTGTGAGTGGCTCACTGAGGGCAAGTGCCACTCACCAGACTTGGAACCCGGAAGAGAGGCAGGGCGCCAGCCCTAGAGGGGCAACCAGCTGGGATAGCTTCACCTCAGGAGGAGGAGCCGCAGCTTTTGGCCAAGAAGCCATGGAACGTTCACCATCTCCGACTCTTGCTCTAGACCTCAGTTGGATTTGAGTGGTAGTTACAGGGTGAAATTCAACCAGTTGATTGCAGTGTTTCAAGACTCCTCAGACTTCATTAATTTTTAAGCTAACAGACCAGGGAGAGGAAAGTTCTGGTTCCTGGGGATTTGGAGCACAAGATCTGTATAACTAGGCAATTTCCATAAATACAGATTCTTGGGACCACCTTGCAGAGGTTCAGTGTGGCCCAGGGCTTGGGGATCTGCACTAAACACTCCAGATTTGCCTCAGACAGCTAAACAAAGTAATTGCTGGGGTTTCCCCCTGGGAATGCCATGGTGTCTAATCTGTCCTGGTGGAGGCCTAAGCCCTTGTTTCTGAGAAGGGACAGAGGACAAAGCACTTGGCCTTTCTCTGAGCTTTTCTCTTTTGCTTAAAAATGTAGGCCCAGTTTAACTCTGACGGAGAGTGAGTCTTTTCTTCCTCTAGCCAAGTACCAGGTCATGCTTGAGGACACATGAAGGATCCACCACCCACATGTTAAACCTGGATTGTGCACAGAGCCCTCCAGGACGCTGCTTGGAACACAGTGTTCCTGGTCCTGCACGTTTAGCTTCTGCCACCTGGAGAACCTGTTTGGCCACTCAGCTCAAAGGACAGAGCCTGCACTGACCCAGGAAGGCCCTGTTGTCCTCCCTCCTGCTGCAGAGGCCTAAGGAAGCCCTGTCCTTCCTTGGGTGTACTTGAGCGACCTGCACCAGTGTGTGTGGTTGCTTGTGTTGTCTCTCAGCCTGGGAGTTAATGGCAGTCACCTGGCACCTCACTGTTACCATTGTCACCTCCGCAAAGGTGGGTGAGTCTGCACTATTAGATGCATTTGAATGCTGAGAAAACCAATCCCAAAGAGCCCTAAGAGAGTGAGTTTGCTTTCTGTTAAGGATTGCTGTCAGTAGCCACTTGATTCAGCTAAGGAGCTAACAAGTTCTGACTGAGCATTTCTGCCACCAGACCAGACAATATTTCCAAAAGTAACTTCTATAATCAATTCTCATTTATGCCTCTAAAAAATTTAAATGTGCATCTATAGATTTCACAGAAATCTAGTGTTTCTGTTTAAAACAATAATTTCATGACAATCAGGGGGCCCCTCCGGTTCATCAGTTTGTTTTACATTTGGTAGAGACACAGATATAACCTTCAGAATGTAGTATTTCTGTTTGCATCTTGATTTTTGTAGGGCAGTCAGTTGAATAATGTTACACATGCCAGCAAATGTTGTTAATAAATCCTGCCTCTCAAAGATATGATGTGTCCATAGCTACAGAAATATTGGTCTTCCAGCTTTGCCTTGTGTTCTTAAATGGTTTCTGTCTTTACTCGTGGAATGTGCAGCCAGAGGAATGATGGTGTCATATCCTGGAAGAGAGGGGCAAATATGGTTTGGTCTATTTCCAATAGGACAGGACAGAAATATCTCCTGTTCACATGTTCAAGTTCTGACATTCAAAGGGCCTCTAGAAGGAAGATATTTGACCTGGAGCAACAAGGACAGAAGAATGAGAAGAAAGGTCTGAAGGAACTTCTTAGTGATTCCCCGAGGAAGAAGACCCCGTGCCTCAGGAAGACCCCGTGCCTCAGGAAGGAGCAGATAAATGAGATCTACCCAGCTCAGCTGGAGAGAGATCAAGGAGATGAAGTCAAGAAGACTTGACCCTTGTCACTGCTTCCTGCATCCCAAAGTTGATTTCTCTTCTGTCCACTCTCAATGAAGGTAGATTTGGTTCAAATGTGTCCGTTAAAAGTTCATGGATTGGAAACTTAATCCTAAAATTCATATGTTTGTGGTATTTGATGAAGTAATTAGGGTTAGATGAGGTGGTGAGGGTGGGGTCTGCATGATGGCCTCAGTGTCATTGTGAGAGGCAGAGAGACCTGAGCTAGCATGCTTGTTCTGTCGCGCCATGTGATGCCTTCCACCATGTTCTGACTCCATAAGAAAGCCCTCACCAGAAGCTTGTGCAATGCTGTTGGGCTTTGCAGCCTCCACAACTGTGAATCAAACAAACCTCTTCGGTATAAATTATGCAGGTATTTTGTAGTAACAACAGAAAATGGACTGAGACAGCCTCTCGTCTGTCTAGGTCCAGGTGCAGGCTGTGTGACATGGATGGGCTTTGAAGCCACGGTCCAAGTAAACAGGAGCTGGGAACAGCTCGGCATCTGTCTGATCTGAACTATCTGGCTGCTGGTGTTGGATCTGAGCGTGTTCACCTGGCTCTGGTCAAGTTTACCTGTGACACAGAGGTGACATTGACTCCCATTTGTGGAATGCCCCTCATGAGCTGAATGCCCCAGCCTCTTTGCCCTGACCTTTCACAGTGGTGTACCAGCTGAATATGATTCCTCTTCCTCTTCCTTTCCTTATGTGGAGAACCATATATCTTGCAGAAGTGGGGAGATTCATCCTAGCCTCATGACTAGCATCAAAAGGCACAGCTACAATGCATTTAAAAATTGTGATTGGCTTTTATTTGCAATTGTAGAATTGGGAAATAATTCATTCTACAGAATAGGAGAGTTCCAATAAGCTCATTTGAGGAAGTTGACTTTATAGAGTGAAAAGTGCAAAGAAAGTAGAAAGAAGAAACAAGAAGACAATTGTTCATTACAAAGTTACTTTTCTTGTAGGGTAAAAGCAGGAGGAACTTCTTTGCCATGTTGGCTCAGTAGACTGGCCCCTACTGAGTCATTGCTGTGAAGCCCCTAGGTTGTTTTTTTTTTTTAACTGGCCCATTTCAGATCTCAGTCTGAGTAAATGGTAACTTACATGAGTAACTATTCCAGTCTGATCTGGTCTTCTGGAGACCAGTGCTGGAGCTCAGTTCAAAACAATGTTGTTTAGTCAGGCATGGTGGCATTCACCTGTAATCTCAGCACTCAGGAGGCTGAGGCAGGAGGATTGCTGTCAGTTCGAGGCCAGCCTGGGGCTACATAGTGAGTTCAAGGCCAGCCTGACCTACATAGCAAGATCCTGTCTCGAAAAACAAAAAACCCTCAAAAAACAATACTGTCCTACAAATCTTATTTAATACTAGGACTAATGGCAAAAATGGGACATAAATCAAGCCGAACCCAGATGCAGGCACTGTTTGAAGGCTATTGCCTGCTGTCTGCCCAACACTTACCTCTGGACCAAGGCAGAAAGACCTGATCCATGGGGAGTGACAAGCTTGGGGAGTAAGGTCTGGGGCTTCTTGGTTCAGATCCTGTTGTCAAATGTGCAACCTTTTAGAATCTAATTCACGTGTACATCTAACACAAAGGTCACTGATAGGTCTTTGGCAATGGTTAAGTGACTTCCAATGCATCTGAGGTGGCCGAGGGAGGCAGGCATGTCTGAAGAAGAGGCTCATCAGCTGCTCTTGGGGACCCCAGCAATGAGAAGGGCTTACCTTCTTTTGTATAAGGCCTGGGCTTCGTCCTTTTGCTCGGCCTGGCCTCACTGGTCCAGGGGTAACAAAGGAGACACTGAAGGACCAAAACAGGCTCTATTCCAGTGGCTTCAATGCCACTGAGGATGGAGTCTTAGAGAAATGATGGGGTGCGGGTAGCTGTTGGGCCCGAGCCTCACTTCACTGCAGGGCTGGTTTCTGCTCTGACGTGAGGGTTTGCCCTCACAATAGGATGGGCCACAAAGAAGCATGCGGACTTTGTAGGAGCAGATTTGGGTTAAACCGTAACTGTGGGGACAACTGGCCTTCGGTGGCAGGGCTGGGGGTGCTTGAGGTTCTCCAAGGAGCAGAGAGCCCTGCATAAGCCAATGGTACTGTGGCTGACATTGTCCTTCCAGCTGCTCTTTGACTGGAAGAGCCTTTGAGAGCCCACTTTGCTCCTGCTCTGTGATCTGTCAACACCTGCAAGGGTCACGATGCTGAATTTCCCAGACGTGCAGGTGTGATGTCTATGAACGGAGGATCTAGACTTAGTTGCTCTGAGCTTTGCCAAGCTTCCATAACTTCAGAAAACTCCAGCACTGGTGAATGCCACCCAGGGTCTCTGAGTAGGTGGAGAGATCCACACTGTCAGAAGACATCCTCAGAAATCCTACCTTAACACAAGTACCTAAGGCCTTTGTATCTCATCTAGAGTAGTTGTGCCTAAACACTTACTATTGAAATAGATGTATTTGTAAATTATTTTTCTTTCAGTTTTCTTTTATATTACCATTAAGGCATTGCACATACTATCCATTCATCCACCCATCCACATAATTATTATTTACCTTTCTTTTTTTTTTTTTGGTACCGGGGATCGAACTCAGGTCCTTGCGCTTGTGCATCAGGCGGTGAAAGCACTGAGCTAAATCCCTAGCCCTATTACTTACCTTTCTATCTACATAGACTTCTGTCTCTGTCATCTCTCTCTCTCATGCTATTGTAGGTATAAAATGTTACCCAATAATTTCATTTCAGGATAGTAAAGTGAGTGCTAAAAATATTTGCTTTGAAAGGGACTGTTAGACCCAACCATTCATATAATTGCTGGTGAAAATGGACCTGCAGCCCAGCCTCCCACCACCAAGCCTCCCAGGGCCCTGGGTTTTGGAAAGGCTGCCTCCATCAGGCTGACTATGATTCTGCTTGTGCTGCTCTGCAGGGCCTTGGCCCTACCACCAGGTGAGAGAGTTCTGGCTTTGTCACCCCTCCCACCATCAGGGTATACAAGGTTTCTACCAAGCCCTAGCTGATGAGTCTGCTCCCCTCAGATCCTCACATCCAGCAGGTTCCCAGAAGTGGCTGAGCATTTGCTTTTGATGCTCTTCTGTATTGTTGGGAAATGTGTGTTGACACAGGTGATAAGGTGGCAGGTCAGGAAAAGGGTGGGGAGGGCTGGCTCTGCCCAGCAGGGAGCTGGAAGGCCTGTGGACTCTGAGAACCTTAGGTCCTGGGGGCTTCTCAGTGTTATGGAAGGAAAATATACAGGACCCCCCAGAGCCCCCTTTTGAATGCTCTGGAACCTGTCCCTGTGAAACAGGTGGAGCACTCCACTGTGAACTCCTTAAATATCAAAAGGACAAATTCCCAACTTTCCCTTTCCCAGGTTCATAGAACTGCTGCATTTACCGGAAGTACTGACTTCCTCCACCCAGTAGGTTGACTTTTCCCTCCTGCAGAGGTGCTCTTGGCTGTGGGCTTTTCACCCGTGGCCAGGCTGGATCTGGGGGGCCCTCTTGGGAGGCAAGGGCTTTGATGTGTGGTAGGGAGTCAGCTGGGGGATAAGCGAGGACTTCAGCAGCTGCTTCAGGTTCCTTATAGTGGGTGTTAGGTGAGCTAGGTTTCTTTGTTGATTCTGAATTGACCTTTAAGAGCAACTCTGGAAGAGGGATGCCAAACCATTGAGGGTGAAATCCTGGAACTGAGTGCAGCATGCCTCACCCTGACTCCTCTGTTGGACAACAGACCTTGTGTTTCTCTGTTCTGGTGGGTTGGGTGACCAGGGTGTGTGTGTGTGGCGGAGGGAGCAGGTTTACCATGGTATCATGTTCATGTTCTGGGCCATTCTGCATTCCCCTACATGAATGCGCACTGTGGCTGATTGCTAGAGTCCCATGGACAGTTGTCTTGGGGAGACCTCTCATGTGGAAGGTACATGTGTGTGCATATATGTGTGTATGTGTGTGCTGTGTGTGTACATGTGCACCTGCACATGAATTGTGTGTGTGTGGTGTGGGCATATGTGTGCACATGTATGCATATGTGTGTTTGTGCACTGGGGGATTCATCAGAGGGAGAGGAAGAGGATAGACCTATCCCCAGTGAAACTTTATAGTACGCAGGGAGTCAGTGGGACTTACAAGAACTGGGCCTGGGACCGAGAGACTTTTGATGGCTCTGACCATGTCTTCTGAGAGCTTTTAAGCTGTAGATATTTTTTCTCTTGTTTGAAAGAGGTAGGAGAAAGTGTGATCTGATGTGACTTTGTGTGGCTTTGCAGTTCCTGTTCCCCCCCTGTAACCGGCTTGGCCCAGTGTGGAGTCTGGTGGGGAAGTGATGCCCGGGAATGACATGGTGCCTGTGTCTTGTACTCTTGGGATGTAAACATGGTCCTTCACCTATAATCCTGGAGCCCAACTGATTGGATCTGGCAGTGTTTTGGGTCAAGCATGGTCACCACACTCTGTATCACCCAGCAACTATGGGAAGAAAGTGTTAATGTTTTGTAGTGAAATGAAGTCTTGTAAATAAGGCCTCACATGCATTCAGGTGGAACTTGACCTCCAAACGGGTTATGAAACAATGTTCTGTACGCAGAACTTTTGGGATTTCGAATGACTGCTTAGAAATTGCAGAACTGCAAAGTAAACAAACCCAGCTGACACAATTATACAGACAAATCAGATCTAGGACCTTACTGGCATATTGTTTCTGTGTTTTCTTGTGGTGCGTGTATGCGTGGGTGGGTGTGTGCATGTGTGTGTGTGTGTGCGTGTGTACAGCACACACCCTAGACTAAGATGGTGATGAGGTCAAAGGATAAAATTCTTTCTTTCTTTTTTTTTTTTTTGGTACTGGGGATCAAACTAAGCTAACCACTGAGCTAAATCCTTGGCCCAAAGGATAGATTTCTTAACCCTTCTCAGGCATCCAGCTGCCCCACAGCTGGGCTTGTGGCCGGTGAGCCCTGGGCCCTGGGATGGGGCTAGATAAGGGACAGGGAGGAGAAGGCAGGAGCTCTCATCTTGTAAGCTGCTGGCACTTCCCTTTCCTCTGGCCTTAAATACTTAGTAGCCAGCACAGGGAAGATGTAGCTGCTGCCACTGGGAAGGGTCTGGGAGCAGGAAAGACCTCACACAGCCTTAGCATTTGCCTGTACAGATGTGGGCCATGCTCTGGGGACAAGGGGGACTTTTTTGTTCCAGTGTCACACTGGGTTTTGCTCCTGAAGCTCCCAGACTGTTTCTTAGTTGCTGCAGCATGCTGGGGCCTGGGCCCATCCTACTTCCTGTGCTCAGCCATGTGACACCCTTGAGGGTGGGCAAGAGGGCATCCTACCCTCCACAGCAGGGCCCAGGAAGCTGGGGAGACCACAGAGGAAGGGCCTGCATGTTTCGTCACCAAAGACTCTGAGAGGCCACAGATTTTGCTCCTGAGTGTTGGGGGAGGGTGGAGGGCATCCAGGATCCTGAATGAAGGGGCCACTCAGATCTGGAACTGATCAGGGCTCTGATATGTTTGCGATTAGGTTTCCTGTCCTCCTTGATGATAGATAGAACCCTAGAGTTAACTCTAAGTAAATTTAAACAAATGTAACAAACTGGTATTTTGGCACAAACTCATGATGTCGACCACCTCACCACCTTCCTGCTTAGAACGCTACCCAGGGGACCGACTGGTTCCACAGCATTCCCCTCACTGTCCTCACTTCACCTGCAGTAACCCCTGGCCTGAATTCTGTAGTTACCTTGTCTAGTTTAAAGTTTTACTCTATATGTATGAGTTTTCAAGCAATGAATTATTAAATTTTGCCTGCTTTTGAGCTTCCATAAACAAAGCCACATGGCACCAATTCTGTGACTTGTTTTTTTCTGCTCACAAGATCTGTACCTGTTGAGGTATGTACTTCTATCATTTCACACTGCTGTCTGCTAGGAAATATCCAGGATATGTCCAGGCTTCTGATACTGCAAATAATGCCTATCTGAAGACTCAATCAGATGATACATGTGGTGGTAGCAATGGTGATGATCATAGTGAAGATGCTGGTGATGTTTGTGATGATAATAGGGTGGTAAAGAAGATGGTGGTGATCATGGTAGGGGCGGGCAATTGTGGGGGTGGGGTGGTGATTGGTGATTGGTGATGGTGGTGGTGAGGGTGGTAGTGATGAGAATTCCTCGAACGGTCTCTTGGAGACAGTCTTCCCTGACATAATCAAGTTACAAGAACATCGTCATGGCAGGCTGTAATCCTATAGGACTGAACCTGGGTCCTTATGAGGAGGTAAACAGGCCCACAGGGAGAAAGTCATGTGAAGACACAGGCAGATCTGTAAGCTAAGGAACACCAGAGATGGCCGGCAAATGCCTAGAAGCCAAGTGGGGCCTGGAACAGATTCTCCTTCACAGCTTCGGAAGGACGCAACCCTGCCAAGACCTTCATCTCAACTTCTGGCCTCCAGGATAAACTTCTGTCATTGCAGCTACCTAGATTGCAATGCTTTGTTGTAACAGCCTTAGTAAACAAACACAGACAGAGAATTCCTCTGAACTGGGAAGATTTGTATCATCACCAAGAAATTGATTATTTAAAAAATATTATTGGTGTGCTATTCAATTTTTCTTGAAATAGTTTGTACAATAGTAATTCTTGGTGTTTCAAATGGGAACTCTAGAAAAAAAGTATTTTAGGTAAAATTTGAAGGTTGGTCAATGTGGGAAGAGTCCATGTGATGCTGGGAGCTGCCATCAATGGCTCTGGAGTCACCATAATGCTTTGCAGGGGCTGCCATTGGTTTCTATTGCCTTGCTGGAGGGACAAAGACATTAAAGGACCAGAACAAGCTGTTCCTTGAATTGCATTTCTGTCTCAACACTTATGAATGGATTGCTGTGCGCATATAACGATGAGCTTTACAATGTCAATGCTACAGCATCCTTTATGGCAGCCTCAGCATGTGTCTAGGACCTGAGATTGCTCTGCAGGAATCATCGTTAAACAGTCAGTTGAATTCAAATTGGAACTTTTCCAGAGGTACTTTATGCAGAGATGTTTTCTTGAAATATTGTTTTTCCAGCATAGGGAAGGCATAGATGGTAAAGCATCTGTGGCTGGAGTGTTGCCTGCTCTGAAGCAGAAGGGCAAAACAGACATCTGATGTGGGTTTTGACACTGAAACTGACCTTTGGCCAAAAAGGCTACAGCAGATCAGCAATGTAACTATGTAAATGAAGGCACTGCCATTCTAAGAAGCACTGGCTACCAGCGGGACCATCTCACAGCCAGGGACCGAAAGATGAAATAGGGATTTTGAGGCAGGTGGGAAACAAGGGTTGGGTTTCCCAGCCTTCCTCATTTGGCTCTTACACCACCCCACAGGTGAGGGGAGCTTTTCCACAGATGAAAGGTGGAGGTGTGCTCTTCCGTGTGGGGCAATCCAAGGTCTGCCTGGTGCCAATGCCATAGCTCTGTGTGTGTCATGGGAAGTGGAAGTGATTTGGCCAGTTTGTATGCCCCCAGTGTACTCACCTGGGCAGGCCCATTTGTTAGTGTACATTTCCCGCAGTGTGCATGTCCTTTGTATACACATCCTCTCAGTATACACATCCCTTGTGTGCACATGCCTCAGTGTTTCATGCCTCAGGTGCACATCCCTCAGTGTGCAGGTCCCCAGCATGCAAGTCCCTCAGTCTGAACGTCCCTCAGTGAGCATATCCTTCTTTGTGTGCATCCCCTCCATGTGCACATCCTTCCATAAACATATCCCTAGTGTGCACATCCATCAATGTGTAACCCCCTCCTTCATACGTCCCTCAGTGTGCACCATCCCCAGGGTACATTTTCTAGTGTGCACATAACCATGTGTGCATCCCCAGTGTAGAGGCTCCTTTGTGTCCAAACCCCTTGGCCAGCCTTTTTCATGGTGCCTCTGCAGACTCAACCTGCTCGATATTGAACACTTCAGCAGGGTTCTAAGCTGCCTGGCCAGAGGCAGTAATGGGGCCTGAACGATGGGACACATGTACCCTCCTGGGGGTTACTCCCTACTGGGTGAGCATGCTCATGTGGGGGGCTGCTTGGCTGGACAGAGCTGGGGGGAGTCTCAGCTGAGGGAAGATGTTCCAGTTGGGGTGGTGAAGACTCCTGGGCTCATACTGTACTCCCATGGGCAGAGATCACAGCTCTCTCTGCCTTCTTAGTCAAATGCTTTGGTAAATTGGCTGTCGGAAGTGACTTGGGGACAGAGGAGAGCTGTTGGGAGGAGTTGCAGGCCGCTATCTCCTGCACCCCCTGCCCTGCATCCTGAGTCCTGCCTGGCAATCAGGCCACCCTCCATCTCCCTTCTGGGGTAATGAGCTAGCCCACTGCTACTGGCACAGGCAGACCTTCCTTCTTCTATTCACTGGGTTTCCCCTTTCAGCTCCCCATTGTTCTCTGCTAATGGCCTTAAAATGTGCCTGCCTGTTACCTTCACCAGCCTGCTGCTTCTAAAGGAAAGCCTCAACCAACTCCAACTGCAAGTGCCTCCTCTGCTTAATCCTGGCCCTGGGGCAGGGGACAGGAATGCAGGCCTGGTGCACAGCCATGCAGCTGGCCACCCGCCCTCAGCTACAGCCATTAGCAGGGCCTCAAGCATCACAATATTATGGGGTGTCCCTCCCTCGGTGCCCGGCTGGGTCGACACAGGGTTGTCTTCTGTGCCTTTTCAAGCCTTACCTCTGTGGAGCGCCTGACTGACTGTCCCTGCACTTGGACAGATGGCCGAGGTGCCAGGGTGGGCCGGAGGCTGCTAGCTGACCCTGGGTCCTCATAGGGGACACATTCACTAAGATTATACTGTCACCCCCTGAGGGTGGAGGAGGCAGGGCCTCATTGGGTGGACTGACATTTAACCCTTTCCAGGGTTAAGGGCCATGATCTTCAGGGGCAAGAATTCATCCAATCAACTCTATACACTTGCCCTTGTTATTATCCACTGGTGCAGAGAAAGGGAAAAAAAGATCTGAAGTTAGATCTGTACACATCTGGTGAAAAAGGCAATTTACGTGGGCAAGTTTGAAGGCTTAACCATGGTTTGCAGTTACCAGCATTAGGAAGAGAAATCTAATGTGATCAAAATGTGGCTTTTCATTTCCTTTTGACTTAATATAGAGATGGATAAAAAATAGTGATTCTTTGTCTGAAAAAGAGATGGTCAGGGACAGAAAATACCTGGACTTGGTTTTTATAAAAACACTGTGTGGGTCCAGCTTCCCAGGGTCACTTTTTTTAGCCTCTCTATAGGGTTGCTGGACACAGGTCAGGGGAGCTGAATCCTGGCCACTGCCCCCTGGACAGTTGAGCTATGACCTTCACAAGTCCTCACTTGTGGAATACAAACTGTGGGCAGTGGTTCTCAGGGGGGCTTGCGTGTGCCTGTCCCCTCGCAGGGCCCAAGCACGCGTCCCAGACAGGCTGTTGGCTTTGTTGTCTGAGGCGCAGCTTTTTCCAGATTTGCTGATCTTCAAAGCAATGACATGCTGGGTCAGATCTGCCTGTAGTCCAGGCACGTGGCAGGTGTCCAGCATGCAAATGAATTGGATGCGTTGCCTGTGGCCTGGAACATCCGAGCCAGCCAGCCGCCCCACATCCTTGGGAGGCACAGCAGGTGCCCACACCAGGCAGGTGTGAGGCTCACCATATGCTCCAGAGTGCATCAGGTTTCTGCCAGCATCTTTCAATTGCCCACCAGGTGAGATAACGTGGATGGAAAGAGGCCCACACCAACCTGTGGCTGCCTGAAGCCCCTCTGGGCAGTGACAACCCTAAAGCTTCCATCTCTGACAGACAGAGGAGGTACAGATGTCAAGGTGGGGGAGGCCTGCGTGCAGCCTGACTCTCAGCAAGCACACTAGATAATTGTTTTGAAAGTCTGCATTTCAGAAACAAGGAGCGTTTAAAAGCTAAGTGCCTGCCAAGTGCACAGAGAAGCCCAGACTTGGGGCAAGAACTCTAAGGCAGAGATCTTCCACTTTGCCACCCATCAGCCACCTAGGAGACCTTTAAAATCCGGATGTTCAGGCCACTCTCTGGAGTGGTTAAATCAGGCTCTCTGGAAGTAGGACCCAGGCATCTGCATTTTCTGTTTCTCTAAATCACAGAGTTTAAAACTTCCCAAAGCAGTAGCCGCTAGCCACAGGGAGCTCCTGACACTCATTGAAATGACAAAGAAATAGCTTGTCAATTGCACCAGCTGCTGTCTCTGGGCTGGGGCTGTATTGATGATGCGGAGTGAATCATCCTTGCAGGAACTTGCCCAGGGCAGTGTGCTGCAGAGTCCCTCCCAACCCCTGCTTCTCCAAGTGGGAGTACTGCAGCCAGAGAGTTGATTCGCCTTGCTGGGTAGGGGGTCACTGCAGCTCCTGGGGGCGGCTGAATGCCTGAATCTATTCCCCAGTGCCTCAGGCGGTTAGGTCACAGGTGTTCCCCGAGAAAGGCTCCAGAAAAATCAACCTTCACTACTTTGTGGGCTCACTCAGCGAGAGAAGAGGCGGTGTCCCCCAAATGTCTAGTTAGAGCCCCCTCTCCAGTGCTAACTTTGGTTGACTTTGCTTTCAAGTATTACCAGGAAACCTCTTGTCTCCTGGTCATGCATGCTCCAGGGAACCCCTACCCTAAATCAGGCTTATTGCAAGGGTCTCTAGGACATGTCAATGCCACCGAGCAGCCCCTGGGCCTCCCTGGACAGCTGTGTCCCTGGTGCTGGCAGCTCCAGGTGGGCATGGGCCAGCAGGAGGGAGCTGGGAGCCAGAGTGGAGCCTCTGTCTGCCCATCTGGGTTTCACCCTGTAATTTATCAGGTGATCGTTTTTGTAGCAAAGGGATCATGCCACTCGCCAGGGATCTTTGAAACTGAAAGATTGTTTCTCAAATGAGCCCAAGTGCAAATCAAAGAGTGAGTGGCAGTGAATGGGTGCAGGCAACGACCCCCCGCCCCAAACACTGTGGTTGGGGAGGGCAGGGGGAAGGGGCTTGTCCAGCATGGCAGCATAACATAGCACGTGCTGCCAACTGTTGCAAAAAGGGGGAAAAAAACCCCTAAGAAGAAAGCTAGGGGGGATGCACGTATTCCTGCAGCCCCGCAATTGCCCTTCTTTCTGCTTCATTGTTCCCCAGAGCCGGCAGCAGGCCTGGCCAACAGCTGTGCATGGCCTGTATCACTAACAGCTGCTTTCTCCTGGGGTGAAATTAAAAGATTAGGGGGTGTGGGCACGTGCTGGCCTCAGAAGCCCAAACAATGCTTGATTTAGGGTGAAACTAGTCTGGGAGGCTGACAAAGCGGGAGGCTCCAAGTTGGCCAGGGGTCAAGGGGGGGTGGGCTGGCTTTGATTGAGACAAAAGGAAGGAGGGGCGGGGCGAGGGCTGGGGGGAGACAGTCCCCGTGAAAAGAGGCCCCGGGAGCAGCTGCTCCTGCCCCAGAAATTTGAGACGGGTCTTTTCACAAATACAAATGCGGGAGAAGAATAGGGAGCCCAGTTCAGCTGAAATGGCTCGTTTGCAAATGAAAGGGAGATTGAGAGCCCCTTCCATTTTCCAAGTTTTCACCTAAGAGGATGGAAAATGATTAGGGCAGAGAGAAGTGTGCCGGGGAGCAGATGGGCAAGCCACCCCTGCGCTGAGCTGTGTGTTTACATAACAATCGCTGCCACAGCCTGGGGTGCAGGACGCGGGTGCCCCCTGTTTCAACGGTGCGATCCAATGGGGGCCCCACAGGAGGGAGGTGTTAGCTGCAGCTCGTGCAGATATTAATTTATGTGCTGGGCCAAATTAAGTATACTTCATAGCCATGACGTGACCAGGGCTGCCCGCAGAAGGCAGCAGGCCAGTGCACGTGCACCCCTGCGGTTGTCCCCCAGCCAGGACGTCTGTTTGACAGCCTCAGCTTGGTGACTGCTGAGCATCAGGATTGGCTTGTCAGAGGGGAACCCCTGGCTGCACTTAACTGGTGTGTGATGACAAAGGTCTCTCTCCAAGGTCAGGCTCCTTGGAAAGGCAGGGGACAGAGGGGCCGCAGGACAAAACACAGAAGTAGGCGTCCATCCTAGTAGGAAAAGCACCCAGTGGGCTGCAGTGGCTTCCCGTACACCTCATAGCGCGCCAGGGAAGAGTTGTGGGTTGACAGTGCAGCCTGGAACAGGGGAAGCCTCACTTCTGACAAGACTCCTATCCCTAGTGCATAAGCTCAGCTGATCTCAAGCACCCTCCTGACAATCTGCGTGGTCTGTGCTCCCCAAGATGCCAGGGTTTGGGAGGACAGAGATGCTGGGGACATGCTGGACTGAGAGAGAGGCCAGCTGAAATGGTTTGTTTGCAAATGAAAGGGAGATTGAGAGCCCGTTCCATTTTCCAAGTTTTCACCTACAGCTGGATGCTGTAAAGGGCACCACAGGAACAGGTGGCCCAACCTGAATGAGATCTGCAGAGTGGACAGCGGTGTGGCATCTGTGTCACTGTCCTGGTTTTTATGACTGCACTGTGGGTCCATACGAGCCCCTGATGCTTCAGGAAACAGTATTTAGGAGAAACGGTGTGTCATAACATCGCCTCTCAATGTCCCTAGGGGACTGGGTTCAGGATCCCCATGAATACCGGAATCAATCTGGGGGTACTGAAGTTCCTATGTAAAGTGGTGTCATATTTGCATATTATTAGCATATGCATGCTTCTCGTATACATCAAATCATCTCTAGATGACTTGTAATACCTAATGCAAGGTAAATACAGTAGGAATCATTGTTTTATTGCATTGTGTGGGGCTTAATGACAAGAAACAAAGTTTGTACATATTCAGTATAGGTGCTATTCCTGCCCCCTCAAGTACTATAGTTTCAATTTGAAGCTGGAGACAGAGCAAGCCAAAATGGTAAAAATATTAATATTTAGGAAATCTGGGTGAAGGGTTGGATGGTAATTCTTTGTACAATTCTTGCAACATTTTTCATCTGAAATTATGTCAAACACAAATGCCAGAACTGAAAATTAGGGCAACTTTGGGAGAGAGCATGGGAGCAGTTATCGGCCACCCTCTGAGGTAGTGGTGCACTTGGGGGTCCGGCAGGCCTCAGAGTCTAGGGCAAGGCCCACTCTGGGCAAGGCCTGCAGTCCTGTTAGCGCTTGGTACCCCCACCCCCTGCAGCAGTGTCCCTGGTGTGTGGAGCAGGAGTGGGTGCTGCTCTCTCAAGCTCCTATGTGCTCCTAGGCCAGGTGAAGGATGGGACCATCACAGGTGGACTTGGTGGAGAGGTCTGAGGCTGCCTGTGGCCATGGGATGTCAGAGGCTGCTCAGTGACAGGTGGGGATCAAAGCCCACAACTGACTTTGGGGGGGGGTCGGCCCAGCCAGATGAGGGAGGGACCCACATCTCTGAGATGTTTGTGTTCCCTTGGTGACAACTGTGTCTCAGGTGCCATTCCTGGCAACCAGCTGCTCTCTCCATGCACAGTCATTATATGATTATGCTAAATTAACTGCTTCTCCTGCCACATCCCAGCTGCCATTCCTGCTGTTCTGGTTCTCATTTCTACCTATACCTTTGTGTTGCCTGGAGAAGTTACAAAGATGGCCCAGGCCCCATCTCAGAACACCTAACTCTGGATCTCTGGGCACAGGCTGAAGGAGGGGGCTGGGTGTTGTCAAACCGTGACAAGTTCTTGTGGGATTCTGAATGTGTACTTCAGATCGCGAAAGGAGTTTTGACTTGGCTAGCTGGACAGGTTCTTAAAAAGGCTGCGTGCGTAGCCACCTGCAAGAGCTCCTTGCTGCCAGGGTGGTCTTGAGGACCGGAGTCAGGTGTGGATGGGGTAGAGCTGGCCGGGGACTTCAGAAGATGCCATGGCCACCTTGATGGCAGGAGGCTGGAGTTCTGAGTCATGTGTGGAACCATGTAGCTTGTGTTTCGAGTGGCATGGTCAGATCCAGGGTCAGGGAGGCAGGGTCTTAGCACAGATCCTCACAGTGCCATGCTGGGGGTTTGCCCTGTGACTCCCACCGACCAGGGTAGGTGCTGGTGTTGAGCAAGGATGCTGCAAGGAGGGTCCCTGGATGCAGAAAGGATGCTGTTTACTTGTGCAGTTCCATTGCTAGCTCCTCATTTCTCTGGAAATGATTTCCTGGGCATGTGGGTGCCATCTTTGCTTTCTGTTTAGAAGGTTCCAGGCTGCTTGAAAAACTACCATTGGCTGTGTATATGTGTTTGTACACAATGTCAGATTAGCAGTATTGTTTCCAAATCACAGAATGGAATTTACGAGGACAGAACTGGCCTGCCACTTATCCTGCCTGTGTCCCCATGGCCATAAGTGGGAGCACCTCAAAGAATGGAGGGTGCTCCAGCAGGACCCAGGGTGCACGTCCAGCCAGCTGCCTGCTTGCTGGTAGACAGTGGTGAATGCACACACAGATGTGCAGGGGAAAGTTGTTGGAGCGCTGGAGGGAAGTTATCAACCAGTAGAAAATTATTTTGCTGCTCTTTGATGAGTTCACATCAATTCTTCCATGAGTCTTTGCATGCTGAACTTCTAAAATCATAGGAAGCATTGTATCGAAGCTTTTTGTGGGTTCCTTTTTCCTCCTTGGCCCCTCTGAAGTTCCCTTTTCTGCTGAAATAAACTGCTGGAACAAGGTGTGTGTTCATTGCAATTGCAACTGTTCAGTCTTTAAAAAGAAAGAAATACTGTCATTTCCAGTAACTTGGATGAACTTAGAGAATGGCATGTTGAGTAAAAGACGCGAGGAACAGAAAGATAAGTACCACGTGGTCTCACTTCTGGAGTGTGAAAAAGTTAAACTAACATAAGCAGAGAGTAAGAAGAGAGTAAGTTAAACTCACATAAATAAGAGAGTAAGAAGGTGGTGGCCAGAGATTGAGAGTAGACAGAGAACAGGGAGACATTAACCCAAAGCATACAAAATTTTAGTTATACTGGAGAAATAAGCTCAATAGTTCTGTTGTAAATCTGGGGTGATTGTAGTTACTAATAATACGTTATATAATTGAAAACTGTTAAGAGTAAATTTGAAGTGTTTTTACACACAAAAAAGAAGGATGTGAAGTGATGAATATGTTAAACAGCTGGATTTAGCCAATCTACAAAGTACCCATACATCAAAACATCACATTGTGAACCCTAAACATACACAGCTTTTACGTGTCCATTTAAATTAGTAAATTAATTTTTTAAAAGGAAAATAAAGGAAGCACCAACAGGGAAAACACTGTCCCTGTCTCTTCCTCTGGCTCTAGCACAGGTGGTGGCTTTCATGATCCCAGGTCCCAGGCCAGCAGGAGGTGGTCCTGGCCCCTGGCGTCTGCTTCCTGGGCTAGGAGGACAGCAGGGCTCAGAGGCTTCTGCGGATCACAGGACACCGGTGGGTTCTGCACAAAGGCCCAGCTTCTGGGAGGATGGGGTCAGAGCTCGCCTGCCAGGCTCTGGCTTCTGGGTCTTGGGAGGCAGGTGAGGCTGGCTGACCCCAAGCTTGCCCACCCCAGCAAATGCAGGCGGCTGCAGTCACGTGAGCCTGGCTCAGGGCACCTGCTTCCAATTCAGATGTTGCCCAGAGGAGGACGAGTAAGGAATCTGCCCTTTCACCCACTGCTTCTTTACCACTTCCTCCTCCTCGGTTTGCTTCCCTCCTCTCTCTCTGCCCCATGATGTTTGTGCTGCCTGAAGCTTGATTGTGTCCTAAACTCTGCTTTTGGCCTGATAACCCCGGAGGAATTTGCATGCTGAACACAAAAATAAAAACCGAGCAGGGCACATGCACAACCGCAGTGCTTGCTGCTTGCAAGGCTGAGGCAGGAGAATGGCTTGAGCCAGGAGTTTGAGGCCAGCCTGGACAAAAAAGTAAGGCCCTACTTCAAAAACTGAAATAAAGCAAAAAACTCCCCATACCAGAAACCATGAAAGATAGAATGACAGATGGTCCTCAGTCCTGAAAAGTTGGCCTGAGGGAGGACAGCGTGGCTGACTTGGAGTCCTGAAGTCACTTACTACCTCTGAGCTTCAGTTTCCTGGTCTGGGGTTGGGGGAAAGGAACGGCTTCACTGTCCTGTTTGAGTGACTGCAGGCTGCCGAGAACAATGCATAGCTCCCAGTGGTTCTAAATGCTTATCCCCAAGAAGCAGAAGTCAAATCTGCGAGAAATTATCTGCTGTTCAAGGCAGGCTTCACTGAGCATATTGCCATATGTGAAGTTCCCATGCATATAAACACCCGGTGTCCACAGAACCTGGGGAGGAAACTGCAAGTAAGCCGAAGAAACTGTGTGCTCTTCCCGGACACTATCCCATGAGGCCTGAAAGCCCTCTCCTAGCTCTGCTGATCCCTGTGTGGCTTGCTCTCTGTGGCCCACTCGTCTGCATTCCTCCTACTTCCGACCCTGTGCAGAGGCAGTGGGAGGGGGTCTTGGTGTACAGCGGGGCCTTAGGAGAGCCTAGCTTGGTCTGACGTTGCCCCTGGGTTCCACCTTTGGCTCAGCAGGGATTCACAGCTGGAAAAGCTGGGGTCAGTACTCGGTGCTTTCAGTGTCTGGAAGTCATGGGCCTCAAGGGTATGGACAGGCAGGGTTTCCCCAGAGTGGAGGGGGAGATCAGCAAGGGGCTACCTGGGAGTGTGGCTGGTACCACAGTTTCCAGAGGCTGAAGAAGAGGCCCCAGGGACACCCGCAGTGGCCAAGGCCAGAGCAGAGCCCTGGACAACCCCCAGAAAGAGCACAGACCCTTGTCAGCTGGCCCGGCTGAGCACTGAAGGATAGAATGAGGCTCACCTCCCTCTTTGGGGAGGTTCACCAAGTCTCGAATGTTGGTGAATTCACCCACTCATCTTCATCCACTGCACCGTGAAAGTCCTCAAAGCCCAAGGCACAGCCAAAGGTGCATCTGCATCAGCCAAAGGCTTAAACTTAGCTCCTGTATTTAAAGAAGCCGTTAAAAGTTTTTCAAATGAGAAAGCACACATTGTGCTGTTTCTTAGCCACAGAGCCAGAGGTTGATTAGATCCTGGCATCCCCACTGTCCCTAGAAAAGCAGAAGCTGAACATGCTCCTGGCAGGTGAGGGCAGTGGAGCTGATGGGCAGCCGCTTTCTGAGGGGGAGCGAATTCAGCCAGAAGCATGGCATATGCTTGGCCCGAGGCTGAGGGGCTGGCAGGGCTGTGTGTGTGGGGGGGCACATGCTTGCCAGGAGAGTATTTCCAAGGGCAGAGAGCTCTTGTCCCTGACACGGCTTTTCCACACGGGCCTGCTCTGCAGGGATGCAGTGCTCCACTTCTTTTTGTCAACCTACTCCCTGTGCATTGTGAAAGGAAGTTCACTGATCTGGTGTCTGTGTACCTTCCAGGTAGGGCTGATGCAGGCAGACTTTGGGGCACTTCAGTGTGGCACTTCTAAGATATGCCCAAGCCAGGAGTGGTGACATATGTGTAATCTCAGCACTCTGGGAGGCTGAGGCAGGAGGGTCAAGAGTCAGAGCCCAGAGTGGGCAAGTTAACAACTCAGGGAGACCCTGTCTCATAATTTAAAAGAAATTCAAAAGAGGTTGGGAATGTAGCTCAGTACAAAGGTCTAGGTTCAGCTCCCAGTACCCTCCAATACAATAAAACCTTGGGTCCTGAGTAACTTGTTCAGTAAGTGTTCTGCAAGACAAGCACACATTCCTTGTTTTTGGTTTTTTTTGAGAAATGGTCTCGCTGTGTAGTTCAGGCTGGCCTTGAGCTCACTATGTAGCCCAGGCTGGCCTCAAACTCACAGCGATTCTCCTGCTTCAGCCTCCTGAGTACTGGGATTATAGGCACGTACCGCCACATTTCTAATAAAAACCCCGCACATTTCTAATAAATTTTAACTTGATAAATAAGTAACATCTGTCTTGCAATAAGAGTAGTATGCGACACCAAACGTTAAACATGATTACAGTTGAGCCAGCTGCCGGATTGTGGGTGATCATTTCCCAGCAGCAAGAGGTTATTGAGGAGATCTCACCTGTAGAGGAGGAGAAAAAGGCAAGGAATCCCTCACTTCTAATGAGATTAGGGAGATGTGGAAAATGTGGGGAAAAGTGGAAAATTCTGTAGAAAACACCACCTGAATAAGGCTGCAGCAGTGCAAGCAATGAATCTGTTTAACAACAATGCAATGTCACATTTCTGTGAAATCCTCAAAGGAGGCAAAAGCAAGTGTCCTTGGATAGATTCCTTGGTAAAGGTGCAGGAAAAGAAAAAGATCCTACTGAGCCAGCAGGTGGTGGTGATTCTGTAAGTGAGAGTGGAAGTCGTCCTACACAATGACCCTCTCTCTTGGCTCCCTCACACCAGACCTGAAGGTTTCCAAAGGGAAGTGCAGGTTAATTTGTTCATTTTTCTTTATATTTTGTATTTTCTTTATTTTAAAAATTATACCACAGTATTTTAATATCTTTGTATGAATATTTTTGGGGTGTAGAACCAATCATCTGAGCTTCCATTATTTCTTAGGGGAAGTCAGCTTTGATATACAATACAAGTGCTTTGGATTGTAAGCATGTTTACAGAATGAATTATGCTTGCAAGCCAAGGTTTTACTGCATATCCATCTTAGCGGTGAGGGTTGTCTTCTCTCCTGAAACCTGGGCCCCCTTCAGAGCTGGTGCACCCATAGCATCGGGCTGAAGCAGTGGCTCCTGACCCCTGCAGAGTCCCTGTTGGCTTCTGAAAGGTGCTCCCTGGAGCCCTGAGCTAACATGCGACAGGTCCTCCACCAGTGGCCGGCTGTCACAATGTGAGGAAGCACAAGCTAGCCCATAGCGAGTGAGCGCAAGGCAAAGACTGAAGCCACAAGACAAGATACCCACCCAGTTCCAGGCAGCTCCAGCCACCAACCTGACCACACCGCAGAGGGCCCTTAAGTCACAGTCACCCAGCTGAGCCTTCTAGAAACCATCAGTGATCCTAAAATGAGCAAGGCTGCTCTGAGACGCTGAGTTTTGGGGTGATTGGTTACCCAGCACCAGATAGCCGAAACACCTGGTACCATTCCAGGTCGAGACCAGGGAACCTCAGTCTTCCCTGAACAGCTCTGGACACAGGAACAGATGTTGCAACAGTTCTCAGGGGTTTCCAGCTCTCAGATCTCTGTGAGGCCTCCTCAGATTACCGGGCACGAATACCAAGCTGCGTGTCTGCTTATTTACAAGTGTCTCCTTGGTTATTTACTTTTAATTGCTCCCGGTCTCCAAAGGGCTTGCAGGTGCCTTGGCATGCTCACATAAGAACTTCAAATGAAATTAAGGACATCAGCAGAGAAGAGAGAAACGGGAAGAGAAATAAATACTGTGCATCAGAACCTGAGATCAAGTGGATGCTGGCTCTCATTGCTCAGCAGCTAAAGATTCTTTTAAAAAGTGCCAGTTCTTAATTTAAAAAAGAAGGCCAAACAGTTCTTCAAGACAGGTGAGTTACTTTCCTGGCATTTTTTTCAAGGAAAATTAAGTATTTGAACATCAGGCATAGGAAATAATCTTCAATATTTCCAAGAATATTTTGCTTTTTTTATTTTAAAGAAGAAAATTCTTTTTTTAAAAACTAGTAATTTTTACTGTTACTGCACAGTTTTGGGCAAAATGTTCAGTTCTCTGGGCACAGTACATCTGTTGGCAGCTGGACGGAGCCCAGGATCCGAGACACAGAAGCTGCCTGGCGGGTGTGCCCTGTGTGGACCTCAGCAGCTCACACTGTGCTTTTGGGAGGAACAGGGTGGTGCCCAGCAAGTGCCAGGGGGAGATTTCTGAGCTGTTGATGGAGGCCAGGTTCGTGCATCTTAGAGCCTCCAGACACTGTGAAATGCGGACACTCTGTTCCCCTAGTGCTATCTGAGCTTAGAGTCCAGGGGGCTGGAGTATTTGGCTGGTACCCTGTGGACAGGTCAGAAGGCTTGAAGTGAGGGGGTCCACTGAGAGCCCCAGAAGCCTGGGCAGGGGTGAGGCCCTAGGGAATGGACATGCCCCAGAATCATAGCTCTCTGCTCTCATTGGTCACGGTGTGAGGTATTCATCCACACAGAACTGCATGCAGCTTCCTTCTCTGACCTGGCTTCAGAAGGCCAGCTTATACACAGTGTCTGGGTGTATCCCTCATCAGCTGGAGGGATTTCATTATGCAGTTAAACACGTTTTGCCTTTGTGTCTGACCCCTCTAGCCTGTGCTCACACAGAGGAACTGGACACAGCGACTTCCCCTGGTCTGAGCAGTCTGCTGGGCTGTCCTGTGCCCCTGCATCAGGAGGACTGTGCCTTGGGGACCAGGTGGGCATGGGGTCTGGCTGTTCCACCACCAGCCTCCAGCGCCCTTGGAGGGTCTGTGCCTACCTGGACAGAGCTAGACCTTGGCAAACAGGACACATGAGCTGAGAACAGAAGTCCCGGAGAGGCTTTGGGCAGGCGTTCCAATGGCTTGGGTAAAGTCCGGGAATGTGAACAGGTTCTAGGGCAGAATGTAGTGTTTGGGCAACTAATAAGCCAGAATGTCCCATCTATGCAATATGGCAGACTGAGCTCTCCATTGGCAGGGAAATGAAAATTGCAATTTTCTGCTCAAATGAGAGCATTCTGACATTCTAACAAGATAGTAAACACCTCCTTTCTTCTAACTCTGTGCCTCCAGGGAATGCACACCTAGCTAGTGGCTGGCCAAGAGACCCAGACAGATGTTCTGTCAATAGTAGGTCACACTGGGTTTGCAGCTTCCAGGTTACCCGGCTTGCTTTTTCCTTTGGCCTATCTTCTGCCATAAAAGGACAAGTAACTGTTGAGAAGACAGAGACTTGCTTGTGACTTTGCCTTCCTATGTTGGCTGGTTCATACTTGGAGTTCTAGTTTGAGTCCTTCAGCCAGGCTGCATACCGAGGCTAGGATGCCGGAGGGTTTGCTTAGACTCAGTGCTTTGTCCTGCCACCTCTGGGGGCTCTAGGCGCTGCCTACATCCTCAGGGGTAGCTGAGGGCCTGGTTAGAGCCTGTGAAGCTCTAAAGTGACGAGCCCACTGCTGCTGCTTTCCCTCAGACCTCTCCTCCACATGCAGAGCTTGGCTCAAAAATGCTGTTCCTTTGGGTGCTTATATGGGCAAATTACATGGATTTCTCCATAAAGAAATCAGCTGTGGGCTGTGCAGAAAGTAGTTGTCAAAGTGTGGCTATTACTACTGTGGTGATGTAGTATATCTTCACAGAAGCTTTGGTGGCTCCTGGGATGTATCCTCAACCCCCTTCAAGAAAAGATCTGCTGCTCAGCTTCAGGAATGCCATCAGCAGATGGCTGTCAGCTGTGCCAGTCCATGGTCAGGATAGACTCAGCTCTGGAGCCACACTCAGTACTGAAGGAGGCAGGGGCTCAGGGCCAGCCACAGTCTAATAGAGACCAATCTGCAAGACCTTCCAGGCCTGGAGCTTCTGCAGGGCCAGCTGAGCCAGACATGGAGCCTGCATCCTGCTGCCCACTCCAGCCCTGCCATGCTGTGGACCCCAAGGTGCTCCTTAATCCAGCCTGGTGTGCCAGTTCTGTTGGAGCTGCTGGGACCTGCACAGTGTCAGAGTTGGGTGGCTCCAAGAATTCTCCTCCAACTCTGCTTTCCATGGTTGAAGAGGCTGGAGGAGATGTGCAATGTCTTCTCACCGTGGCCCATGACCTCAGCCCTTTGTACCTCCCCAAGTGTTCACTGGGCAAGGTAGTGAGGGGCAACAGAAAGCTTGAATGCCAGGACTTCTGGTGGGGTCCAAGAAGGGCTGCAGAAACTGCACAGCTGTGAGCTGCATGATGACATCCTGGTGAACTATGGACCATCAATATGATGGAGACCTCACGAGATCATAACAGACCTGGGAAAATCCTATTGTCTGTACTTTTACTATGCCTTGTATTGTGTAGATACACAGGTATCACTGTGGTACAATTGCCTGCACTTGGAGTCATGGGCTATACCCTGTCCTGCACACTCCAAGTGTATATAGTAGGTCATACACTTAGGCGTGTGTGAGTATACTCTATGGTACTCACACCAGGATGAATCACCGAATGACGCATCCTCAGATTGTTCCTATCATCAAGTGACATGCTGCTGTGTGTCCTTCTCCTTTATGAAAGGAGGATACTAGTGGGATGATCCTGGGTTTCTCCCTTCCTCAGATAGTCCTGGTTCTTGGCTTGTGTCCTAGGAGAGGGAGAGCATTTCCTTGGAACTCTCAGCAAAGCCTGGTAGGCCACATGTTACATCCTGCATGTCTGTAGTTTTGTTCCTGTCTGGTGACTTACCTATAGTGCTGCAGTGTGAACATGGGTACACCCTCTGTCTACTGTGGCCATGTGACCAATGAGGGTGTGCATGTTGCCAGTTTCACCTAGAAACTGGGCATGAAGGTCCCTCTTGTGCTAGGAGGCAGGTGGGTTTGAGAAACTTCCATACCACCCCTCTCCAGAGCTACCTTCCTGCACATGAGGTCAGGCACAAGAACCTCCTAGCTGAAGCTCAGATGGGCTACGTTCTGAAGGACACTTGATGACAAGGCCATGAAAAGGCACGTCTAGGGACAAAAACAACCCCATAGTCAAGGAATTGTGATTCAATCTGGATGATGTCAGCACTATAATCAAGCAAAGAACATGGGAAAAAATAGATAACTAAAGACATGAAAACCCTAAGTGCCTGAGGAAGGAGTATAAATAAAAAACACACTGAAAATGTCATGAAATCACAAGAAGAAAGGAGAAGTGACTTAATCTAATGCTCACAGTGTCATCTCTGGCCAAAGCATGTGAGATTGCTTCTGCAGGGCAGGAAGCCACCTTGGAGTTAGCTCCATTCAGTGCAGAAATAAATGATATTTTATAGTTGATAATAATGATGTTCATTTGTTTTTAATTGTTAGAAATAATATATGAAACACACACTGCTTATTTGCCATTAATGTGAAAACAGTAAATGGTCACAACCTAAACAACGTCAAAGCAAGAAATAGTGAGAAAGGGGTATTGAAGACAAGGTGGGAAGTTGGAATGAAGGGGTTGGTGAATTGCCACTGTTTTATAACAAGCAAGACATCAGGAATCGCTCTCGAAAGCTGATGAAAAAAAGAAATTAACACTTCAGAATAGTTTTAGAGTGCCAAAGGTAACATGCAACCAAAATCAGAAGATCACTCATTGGGAAAAAAGGGTAATAGAGTAGAAGTTAGTAAAATCTCCATTGACTGCAAAGTCAGTGTTGTCCAAAGCCAGTCACTTAGGAGAATAGATACATAAGCCACAGGCAGTTACAAATACCAGCTTTACAAATAGGTACAAGGTTTCCTTGGGGAAAATGGGGAGGAAAGGGTATAAGACCCTTGCTTCTATGTTGGGTATTTATTAAGTAATGTATTATCTTCAGAGAAATAAAAATTAAAATGAATGTTTCTTGGTAGAAAATTTGGAAAATATGGAAACACACAAAAGGAAAAAATTTAAAAAGTATTCACAATTCTAACTCAGATATAACCAGTATGCTTCTTAATGTTAGCATATTTCATATTTCATTATGGTCATTTTTTTCTCAAATAATTACTGCATATACAATTTTAATGTTTTCTCTCTTAAATGATAGATTATAAACACTTATTGATCAATAGCACTTACTGATTGGTTTTCTTTGTATACAAGATTTTAAATGATTATACTCCATTATCTTATGTACCATAATTCATATAACTCGTCTATTGTTGAATAGTTGGATTGCTGCTAATATGTTATTATGACAAATTCTGAAAGGAACTATTTTTTTAATGTAAATTTTAGTCTTCTTACTGGTTTCTCTAGGATATATTCTGTTATGGTTTGTGTCTAAATGTCCCCCCAAAGGATCTAGGGTGTGTGCTGCTGGGATTAAGGGTGTGTGATTACTAAGTTAGTCCACTGATTGTTTTGGCATAGTTCTGGGTGTGGATAATGGGAAGGTCTGCCCTGGGTGAAGGTAGCACCACCCAAAGGGCAGGTAGCCTCAACAAGATAAAAGGGAGAGGCAGGCTGCTGCTGTTCACTACTTCACTGCTTTGCTGCCTTCTGCCTGCCATGAACTGTTTCTCCTCCATGATGCCCTTCTGGCACGCCATCCTGAATTGGAGCCAGCTAACTATGAACTGAAATCTCTACAAACTGTGAGCTATGATAAACCTTTCCTTTAACTTTAGGTGTCAGGTAGTTTGTGTCAGCAATGAGAAAAGTAACTAAGACATAATCCTAGGGAGGGGATTTCAGGATAAACATGTATAAACATTTTTAAAGCTCTGTGTTGTAAAATTGCTTTGGAGTAAGATTATAATTTTGTTTTCTTCATTCACTTACTTGTGTACCCTTTGTCATGGTTTGTATCTTTTGGACCTACTGGATATACTGAAAGTTAATCCTGTATTTATGAGATTCAAGATATAGCTGGGAGAAATTTTATTACTGTGTGGCATTATTCTCACCTCACAAATACTGAACTCAGTAGCTAGATGTAAAACCACAGGATTTGTGACTTTAAACCATAAAGGAATCCTGAAACTCTAAGAACTGAAACTATAATGTTGACAGCAGGAAGGAGACATTACTGAAGGTAAGAGATGTGCTTGGCTGGAATGGGTTGAGGAGACATGATGGACCAAGATCAACTGTGAATTTGACCAGTGTCTTAGCTAACTCCTTGCAGCTGGGACAAAATACCCAACATCCACAACTTGAAGAAGGAGACATTTATTTTGGCTCATGGTTTCAGTCCATGGTCAGCTGGATCCAAGGCAGATAGGGTGGCAGAGGGGCCTGGTAGAGGAAAAGGTGCTCAATGCTTGGCAGCCAGGAAGCAGAGAGAGAAGGGAAGAGCTGGTGATAAGAATATGCTGTGTTCAGGCCCCACATCCTAAGAGCGCATTCAGCTACTGAACTCTTCAATGGATGAATCTCTCATGATCCCATCACCTTCCCAACACAGGGGACTTCTGGGGAACATTTTAGATCTAAACCATACCAACTAACTTATCTGATCTTCTGTACCCTCCTTTATTTTCTCTTTCTTTTCCTCTCTGACCATCCATCCATCCAACCACCTAACCACCCATCCATCCACCTGTCCATTCCACCAAGATTTTTCAAAGCTTCTTCAAAATACAGGAGCAGCAAATCCTTTTGAGTACCTTGATGGATCATATGTCTTTCACGCAGGAACACTATGAGCTCAAGGTCTCTAGGATGCATAGCCATTGAAATCAGGCACACATAATACATCCCAAATAAGCCACAACACAATGATTGTGGGATGGCTAAGAAACACTCCTCTATGTAATAGAAAACCTGAGTTTTAAAAATCTATAAAGAGAAAGCAGAAATAAGGAAGGGTAAAAGTCAGATCCTAGGAGTTTAAGAGTACTGTGTAGACCAAATCTATTTTTTAAATAAAAAAATTACAGGGTCATTTTTCATTATTTTCTCAGAACTCTGATTTCGACCTCTCTCTGGTGTCCGTGCACAACAGCTTCACTGGGGGACAGCTTCCAGAGGAAGAGGATCTGAACCTTTGTTTGTTCTTCTAGATCATTTATTCATGCTTTGGTTTTGTGGTCCTACTAACCAAATAAAATGCTACAGGAGGATGCTGCCAAGGTGCATCCGTATGGTCGCTTCATGAATCTTCTGGACTGCTTGGACTGCTTATTCTCTCAAGTCAGCACAGGTTATTTGCAGACTATACTGCAGTTCCACAGTATGGTCCACACTGTGTGGGATGTGCTAGAAGCGAGGTTGCAGTCCTGAATGTCAGGATCTCCAAGATCACTGAGGTGACAAGATATACTTACAAAATGAGTGGCATAAAAATACAAATTACTCATAACAGATTAATGGGGACAATAGGTCACATTTGGGATGATGGGTCACATTCAGGACAATGGGTTACTTTCAGGATGAAGTGCCAGGAGACTTGAGCTCTGGGGAGTTTGTACCTTTATCCTGGGGTCATGTGGACATTTTCTGAGTTGAAAAGTAAAGTGAAATTTAGGTCTAAAATTAGACTGAACTTCTTTTCTAGATTGGAAGGAGAAAGGACTGAGACATAGTATTCAGCCCAGAAAACTGAGTGAATAATAATAATAATAATAATAATAATAATAATAATAACAATTTATTAAATTCTTTTATTGGTACATTGTAGGTATACAACACAATTACATTTCTCATTGAGAATTGTACCTTTACGTAATACATCTTGGTTCTTATTTTTTCCCCATTCCTAGCCCTCCCTTCACCCCCTCCACCCTTCCCTATTTACAAAGACTTTATTTCCATTTTTTCCATTTCTCAGCATTTTTCCTTTCCCTTCTTTCCTTTCCCCTGCCCCTCCCACTACCCCTACGCCTTTGGAACTTTTCTTCCTATTCTACATTTTCGATTATTCATTCTAATCATTGGTACATTTTAGGTATACAATATAATGACATTCATCATTGGAAATTTGCACCTTTACATAGTCTCTCTTGGTTCTTATTTTTCACCTTTGCCCAGCCCTCCCTTCAACCCCTCCAGTCCTCCCTATTTACAAAGATTTTGTTCCTGTTTTTCCATTTTCTCCTATTAATCCCATTCCCTTCTATCCTTTCCCCTAGCCCTCCCACTTCCTTCCCCTTTGCCCCTTTTCTTCCTATTTCACATTACCTATTATACATTTAGTCCTTATTTACACTTTCAATTTCTCACATCAGAGAAACTATTCGGAATTTATTCATGTGTGTCCTATTTATTTCACTTAAGAGTATCGCCTCAGTGTGCATCCACTTAGCCATAAATGTCTCTAATTTCTCATTTTTTATGGCTGAGTAGTACTCCATTATATAAAAAAACCACATTTTCTTTATCCAGTCTCCAGTTGATGGGCATTTGGGCTGTTTCCAAGTTTTAGCTATCACAAACTGTGCTGCTATGAACATGGGTGCACATATATCACTGTGGTATGATTCTTTTAATTCTTTGGGGAAGATCCCCAGCAGTGGAATAGCAGGGTCAAATGGGACTTCCAGTCCTAGTTCCTTGAGGTATCTCCATACTGATTTCCCCAGTGCTTGCACCAGTCTACACTCCCACCAGCAGTGGAGCAGGATTCCTCATTCCCCATAGCCCCACCAGCATTGGTTATTGGTTGATTTCATGATAGCAGCCATTTTTTCTGGAGTGAAGTGGAATCTCAGCATTGTTTTCATTTGCATCTCTCAAATGACCAGTGATGTTGAACATTTTTTCATGTATTTATTTGCTATTTCCACTTCTTTGTGTGAGAAATGTCTGTTCATTTCAGATGCCCATATTTGGACTGGGTCTTTAAATTTGGGAGGTCTGATCTTTTTAAGTTCTTTATAGATTGGAGAGAGTAGACCTTTGTCTGAGGAAGAGCAGGTGAAGATTTTTTCCCACATTGTGGGTTGTCTCTTCACACTGCTGGTGGTTTTTCTTGCTGTGCAGAAACCTTTTAATAAGAAGAGATTCCACTTGTTGATTGTTTGTGCTAGTTCATGGGCAATTGAGGTTGTGTTCATAAAATCTTTTCCTACACCAATGTCTTCAAGGGTTTTACCTAACCTCTGTTCCAATTGGTTCAGAGTTTCTATTTTAATATTTAGATCTTTAATCCATTTTGATTTTAGTTTAGTGCATGGTGAGAGATACAGGTCTAGTTTTAATCTTTGGCAAGTTGAAGCCCAATTTTTCCAGCACCATTTATTAAAGAGGCTATCTTTCCTGCAGTGAGGCTGTTTGGCTCCTTTATCGAAGATGAGATGGCTGAGTGTGTCTGGCATTGTTTCTGCATCTTCTAATTTGTTCCACTGGTCCTCAAGTCTGTTTCTTTGTCAGTACCATGCTGTCTTTATCACAGTAGCTTTGCAGTAGAGTTGCAGGTTGGGGATTGTGATACCCCCTCCCATGTCTCCATTACCTAGAATTGCTTTTGCTATTCTGGGTCTCTTCTTGTTCCAAATGCATTTTTGGATTGTTTTCTCAAGGTCTATGAAGTATGCTGCTGGGATCTCAATTGGAATTGCATTAAAACTATATAGCAGTTTTGGAAGTATGGCCATTTTCACTATATTAATCCTTCCTACCCAGGAGCAGGGGGTGTCTGTCCATTTTCTGATATCATCTTCAATCTCTCTTTTCAGAGTGCCATAGTTTTCAGAGAAGAGGTCTTTGATTTCTTTCATTAGGATGATTCCTAGGTATTTCAGTTGTTTGGATGCTATTGTGAAAGGAATTATTTGCCCTATTTCTCTCTCAGTGAGTCTGTCATTCATGTAGAGGAAAGCTATTGATTTTTGTGTGTTGATCTTGTAGCCAGCTACTTGACTGAATTTGGTTATTAAGTCTAGAAGACTTTTGGTGGAGTTCTTGGGGTCTTCTATATAGAGTATCATGTCATCTGCAAAGAATGACAATTTGACTTCTTCATTACCTATCTTTATTCCTTTTATTTCTTTCTCTTGTCTAATTGCCGTGGCTAATGTTTCCAAAACTATATTGAACAAGAGTGGTGATAGTGGACATTCTTGTCTTGTTCCTGATTTGAGTGTGAAGAATTTCAGTTTTTGACCATTTAGTATGATATTGGCTGTTGGTTTTTCATAGATGGCTTTTATCAGTTTGAGGTAGAGACCATCTATTCCAATTTTTGTAGGGTTTTTATGATAAATGCATGTTGGATTTTGTCAAATGCTTTTTCTGCATCTATGGAGATAATCATATGGTTTTTGTCCTTGGCTCTATTGATATAGTGTATTACATTGATTGATTTTCTTATATTGAACCATCCCTGCATCCCTGGGATGAATCTCACTTGATCAGGGTGTATGATCTTCTTGATGATCTTCTGCATTCTGTTTGCCAGTATCTTATTAAGGATTTTTGCATCTATGTTCATTAGTGAGATTGGCCTATAGTTCTCCTTTTCAGTTGGGTCTTTCTCTGCTTTGGGGATCAAAGTGATGCTTGCTTCCAGGAATGAATTTGGGAGTATTGCTTCCCTTTCAATTTCATTGAAGAGTTTAAACAGTAGTGGCAGCAGTTCCTCTCTAAATGTCTTGAAGAATTTAGCAGTGAAGCCATCAGGGCCTGGGCTTTTCTTAGTTGATAAGTTTTTAATTACATTTTCAATTTCATTGGTTGATATTGGGTTGTTCAGAGTTTTTAGGTCTTCTTTGTTCAACTTTGGTAATTCATATGTATCTAGGAATCTGTCCATTTCTATGTTGTCCATCTTATTGGTGTATAGGTTCTGGAAGTAGGTATTGATGATCCTCTGGATTTCTGCTGGGTCTGTTGTCATTTCACCCTTTTCATTCCTAATTGCATGGATTTGGGCCTTTTCTTTCCTTTTTCTGATTAGGTTGGCTAAAGGTTTGTCAATTTTGTTGATTGTTTCAAAGAACCAACTCTTGACTTCATTGATTTTTTTGTATCGTTCTCTTAGTCTCTATTGCATTGATTTCTCCTCTGATCTTTATAATTTCCTCTCTTGTATGAGCTTTGGGGTTGTCCTGCTCTTCTTTTTCTAGAAGCTTGAGGTTCAGCATGAAGTGGTTTAATTGGGCTTGTTCTATTTTCCTAATATGCATATTCACTGCTATGAATTTCCCTTGTAAGACTGCTTTCATTGTGTCCCATAGATTCCAATATGTTGTATTGTCATTGTCATTTAAGTGAAGGAACTGTCTGATTTCTTCTTTAATTTCCTCTGTGACCCATTGGTCATTCAGAAGTGTGTTGTTCAATTTCCACATGTTTATGAAATGTTTTGAGTTTCTTTTGCTATGGATCTCCAATTTCATCACACTATGGTTTGATAATATACAGGGGATAACTTCAATTCCTTTGCACTTCCTTAAACATGTTCTATGTGTGAGTATGTGGTCTATTTTGGAGAAGGACCCATGTGTAGCTGAGAAGAATGTGTATTCTGATTTTGTGGGTGGAAGACTCTGTAAACATCTGTTAAGTTCATTTGTTCAAGAGAAAAATAATTATTTTTAATATCAGTAGATTTATTTATCAATGCTGCCATATTGACCATGAAGACATGAAAGACAAGTGTCAGAATTGTGGTCTGGAGGAGTTTGTTGGTGAGCTCTGTGCACTTAAAGGAACACAGAACAGCCATCCAGGAGGGCTGCTGGGTCACCTTTACATGAGAAGTTCTTTGGTCAGTTTCTTGAGCAGAGATTTGTGGTCACAATGTCTGAAAAAATACAGAGACACAAAATGGATGATGGTCTGAGGGGACAGCCTAGGATTAATGGACAGAGGGCCACACTGAAAAATGATGGAAATGAATGAACAGTGAAGGTGGTTGGATTGAAAAAATGGAAGGAAATATAGAAAAAGGAAAAGAAAAATGATACATGGCTAAGTAAGAGCACAATGATAACATAGGAGGAGCTGGGGTGGGGAAGATGAGGTTCAGCTAGCTTCTTCCTGATTCAGAGTATTGGGGTGTACTTTGGAGATGAATGGGAGACTTAGAGGAAGCCACTGAGGTCTGTGTGGAAAGAGACAGCTGGAGAGAAGGAAGTGGGGAAGACTGGGAGGAGCAGCCTGGAATGGGAGGGCACATGTGTGGGAAGCAGGTGCTCGCCGCTGGGGTCTCTGCACCTCTCAGATGATTCCACCCTCACCCATCCTCTAAGTGGCCAGTGCCTGGATGTAGAAGACGGGCAGGCAGGGTGCATGGGATCCAGCCTGTGCACCCATGGGCAGACTGAGGCTGTGCCCCGTAACAGGGGCGTGGGATAGCTGGGCGCAAACAGGTACGAGTTTGAGGTAGGAATCTGACTGTGAGATATACCGACAGAGGTGCATTGATTGCCTTTCTCTTAGTGGAGGTTGAGCTGGTGAACTGTTACCAGGAGGGCAGAGTTCCCTTCCCACCCTTTTTAGACCTTCCCAGATAAGGGTTAAGGTTGGCTGTGTTCTTAAGTAGGAAAGCTGCATCCATACAAGTAACAAGGGAAGACGGAAGAGTATCCTGGGGTAGGTAAAGAGGGGGTACCTTTCCAGGACGGTTGGCAGGCCTGGAAATTTTTGCAGCCACACTCAGTAGACCACCTATCCTTACAAGGGTGCGTGGGTGCTGGCTGGCTGCATCATGATGTGGAGGGTGTTTGCCAAATGGTGAATTTGAATGAAGAACTGCTCAAACCTTCTTTGGTATCTCACGCGTGATCACATCCTAGGAAAGCTACCTAACATCAAAGACAAGATGACAATTTAAATCTCTTAATTAGCTTTATTTTAAATCCAAAAAGAGGCAACACTTCCTTCCATAAAATAGAACCGGTGTTTCACTGAGCTAAGCAGAGGAGTACGGCCTAATAGAGAAGGGCCAGGAAAGCAGAAACTAAGTAACCAACAGCAGATTGATCATTACAGAATTATTTTCCTTAGAAGGCAAGGACAGGAAGGCAGTAACAAAATAATGGGTTGGTTAACATCACATTACTTTTGCGTAAGGATTAAAGCAGAAGAAACTTTGTTATCACAATCATTGAAATGGTCCTGTTTGGAAAATTTGACTGTTATTCCTCTCTCTTGAATTCTTGGAAGTTAACAACTTAGTTTAAGTTTGGTGATATGGAACTTTAGCATGAATGACTCCATTTTGATGTCCAATCTGGTCTGTTGGAGGCTAGTGCAGGAGCCCAGTCCAAAACAATGACTTCCTATCATTGAAACTGGAAAGTAGGGAGACGGCCTAGAAAGCTCTTCACTGAGGGTTATGGAGTCAGTAAGGAGAGCTCTATCCCCAGAGTTCATCCTCTGACCCTTTTTCCAAGAAGAAGCCAGAAATCCCTAATGAACAAATAAAAGGGGCTCTCCCATGGGTGACTTGTTTAGATAGACAGATATAGGTCCGTCACTCTTTGATCAGTTGAGGCACAGATAGGCATATTCATATCTGGAGTCTAGCACGGCATGAGTATTGAAAACATATTTTCTGTAGAATAGTCTTGCTAACAACCAGTGGCCACGGAATGCCTTTTGGGACAGTATGTCGACCACTTCTCAGAATCATCAGCTGCTGCATGGTATTAGCTTTAAAAGCTGCTGCCTGAGGGTTGAGCTCCTGCGGGGGTCCCCATTGAGGGTGCAGAAAAACCAGGGAGGAAATCAGGCTATGTGGGTGAAGTCAGGGTTTACCTGTAATTGGCTCTACTCTGGCTGCTTGGGACCCATCCAATTACCATGTCCGTTCATCCCCTTGCAATATTTAGGTTCAAGTTGCCTTTGTGCTAATTCCTACCAGCACTGTCTGGCTCCAAAACCAGATTCCTCCTTCCTGCACTTCTATTCACACCTCACCTTCTCCACCCCGTTCCTAGTGGGAGCTGGTGGCTTCCCTCCTCTCCTGCTGTGGCTCCTTGTCCATCACCTTCAGTAGGAGTTGAGATGTCTTTACTTGGCACCCCTCTCTCAGGTGTGCTTGCACAATCTCTTGGTATCTGCTTTCTCTGTCCATGGTAAGTGCCCTGTGCAGCCATGTCCCTCTGCAGAGGATTCCATCTGGTGACTTCTATACAGGAAGAAGTGCCCTGAAAATTGTGAGTGGCAGCCATTCACTCTTTCTCATCTTCCTTAAAGAAATAAAACACAAGAGAACATGGTACATTTATCTAGCTGTTCTTCATTCACAGTGAGGGTGCAAAAATCCCTGGTTCCAGAAAAAAAAATCCCTGTTTTTGGCCCCTAAAGTGTAATTTATAATATGGCACAGTTTCTCTGTAGCATTTGCTCATTAAATGGACAAACAATTTTTTTGTTCTTTAAATTCATCAACTATGTCTCTGGTTAGGAAACTGAGTTCTGCATCATGGTCAGAAAACTGACCTTCACAAACCTTTAGTCTTGTAGCTACTACAGGAGAACATGCAGAACAGTGCTCCACCTTTATGGCTCACACTGATCATCAAGAGTTGCCATCCCCAGGCACACTTTCCCACGTCGGGAGCCTTTTCCTGTTCCTCACACAGTGTATTAGTCAGCTCTTCATTACCATCATGAAATACCTGAGTCAAGCTGACTTTATTTAGCTCACAGTTTGGGAAGCTGAAAGTCCAAAGTCAGGTGGCCCATCAGTTTGGCTTCTGTAAGAAAGGATGACATCATGGTGGAAGTGCATGCCAGAGGGAAAGAGGTCACATCGGAAACCAGAAGCCAGGCAGAAATCCCGGGCTCAGGCCAGGCTTTTGTGAAACTCACTCTGGGAGAGAGTAGTCCATTTGGAGGCACAGTGATCTAAAGACTTCCCAGGGCCCCACAGGTGACAGATGCTGAGTAATTTCTGTCAGCCCCCTGGTGCTGAGTCCTGAGCTGATAAGTGACCCATGAATATACCTGTTTTTCAGGATGCCCTGAACTGCATTTGCAGTGCTCTTTAACTCTAAATGTGACATTTGAGAAAGGTCAGGGTGCCTTTCTGAGAGTAGGGTGGGCAGCCACTTGCCTGCAGGCTTGATTTCTTTCTGAATTACTGTGGGGCTGAAGTGGGAGCAAGGGAGGTATTTTCTGTGATGTTTCTGTGAAGCTGACAGGAGCAGGAAGTGGTGAGAGTACAAGAATGGTCAGAGGCAGAAAATGCAAAGCTGTTTGGAGACAGCAAACTGGAACTGCCCTGTAATTTCCGCAGGCCAGACTGATGGAACTTTTCTTGGAAAAAACCTTAGGGTGCTCAGGCCTTGCACTGGGGAGTTCCCAAGGACTGCGTGGAGCTGTCAGGTTGGAGGGAAGCTTGGTTTTGCAGCCCCTGCGGCAGGTGGCAGCTGGCCAGGTGGCCAATGTGGGTGTCCAGCCCCCATGGTCAAGACCACCCATGTGCATTCGAAAGCTTGGTGGCCTTGTGGGTTCCTCCTCAGAGTGGAGGCTCTGAGGCCTATGATCCAGGATGCCCACTCACTCAGGTTGGTGGCCCAGGAAGCAAGTGACTAAACTTGAGCCCACAATGGCCCCATTTTTGGCTAACTTCCATTCCCTGCCTCTGCTGTCTGCTGCAGGATGATTTCAGTTCTAGGCTGACCGAGAGGATGTCTGAGAAGCAGTGACGTGTTCATGAGCTCTGAAGCTGTAACGTCAGTGGAAGATGCTGTGTGGTGTTTCCTGCAGAGACCAGGCAGGGGAGTCCAGGTTTTGGGGATTTGATGGTGCAAGTTTGCTACCAAAAGGAACACAGAGCTACAGTCATGACTACCCCTGGTACCTGCTAGGACAGGAGCAGGGGTGTGGACCTGCTGGAGTTCCAACCTCTTACTTGTGAAATTTATGCAGAAGTATAATGATCATTATCTGTGGCGACATTTCCTCTCAGAGGTGTGGTGGCCTGTGTCGGGGAAGAGCCTTCTCAGGTCAGGGAAGGTCCATGCCACTGCTAGTGGCACAGTTCTGAGACATTTCAGAAGTACTGATACTATATTCTGGTCATGGAATTTATTTTTAATGATGTCAGGATATGTGATAATGGTTTTTAACAATTTATTTATTTTTTGAAAATTGGTAAACTGATTCTAAAATGTAGGAAATCCAAAGGAACTCCCAAAAGCCAAGGTGATCGTGGAGAAGCAGAGTCAAACTGGGGGACGTGGGACGAGAGGAAAGACAGAGGGGATGAGAATGGCCTTGTACAGAAGCAATTTGGTCTAATGGGAAAAACAGAGTCCAGGAGCAGACATATTTGGTTACATGTGTGGTCATTTGATTTATGCAAAAGGAGGACACCACAGTCACAGAGGGAACCCCCCAAGTGGCACTTATTCAATTAGATATCCGAAAGAGATTATATCTTGACCTCTACTTCCCCTTAAATGCACATGAATTGCAGATGAATAACATTTCTAAATGTGAACGGCAAAATCAATAAAACTTAAAAGAGAACAGAATGTCTTGTCTGTGACCTTGGAGGAGGCAAACATTTCTTAAACATAAAAGGACATAAAAGGTGCATAAAGGGGAAATGTTGACCAGTAGGACTCTATTTCCAGTAAGCATTTCTCTTTCCCAAAAGATAACATTACAAGACTGAAAACACAGTCTCAGAAGAGGAGAAGATATCTGTAATATGTAGTCCTGACAAAAGACTCATATTCAAAAGATGTAGTGAATTCTCCTGTATGAATAGAAAAAGACAAAAAAAAATTAGCAGGAAAGTGTTACTCTAAAAAAAACCTTAAATGTCCACAAGCCCATGAAAAGGTGCTCGACTTCCTTAGACATCAAGGAAAGCCATATTTTGATGGAATCATACACAGTCAACATATTGGCCAGTGTGGAAAAAAGTGACAAAGACCAGGGATGGGGGTGGTCCGGAGACTCCAGACCCTACCACTGCTGGTGGGGATCCATGGTGGGTACAACCAATCTGGCGGGCTATCAGCAGCACCTACTAACTCTGAGCATACACCTAGCCTGGAAGAGGGAAGCTGGTAGTGTCTGAAAGGAATTGAGAATGTTACACAAATGGATTTGCTTCGTGTACACTTCTGCATGTAGCCTCTACTTCAATGAAAAGTTGGAAGAAAGAGAACATGAAAAATGAAGCTGCAAGGAAGTTGCAGAGAGAGACTTTCTCATCTGTTGCTTGTGGGAGTTGAAAGTGATGCAACTTCTGGGCTGGCATCTTGGCACTGTCTATTAAAATAAAAAGTGCAGTTCCACCTCTAGTTGCCACAGGGAGGCTCGTGTAAAATGATGCCACTTTGTGCGTAAAGCAAAACTTTGGAGATAACTTCAAAATCCCCTATTAGTTGACTGCTGCATTTGTGCAGGAGATTAGTATCCAGCCACACAGCAATCTCTGAGGCAGCCAGGAAACTCTGCCATATTTCATGTACCTCTGTGTGTCTGTATTTTTGCATTTGAATCACACCAATGAATTCCTTGTTGAAATAATTAAAACGTAAAGAATTTCTAATCAGCATAATATTATCATTACTATAAAATAATTCTGTATTATTTTCTCACTTGTAATATTCAACATAATTTTGCAAGGTCCTCTTTCTACATCCTTTAAGTTATGGCATCTTTTACTTGTTCTTATGTCATTAAATTATTGGACTGTGTAATTAACCATTCTGCTGTACATTTACATTATTTTCTGCCTTTACAATGTATTTCACCCTTTTTGATCTATTTTTTGGGCACTGCCACCTCAGTAGTAGACCCTCTGGTCACATGATCAGGCTGTCTCTTCAGGCTGCTATAACAAAGTACTATACGGGGCTTGTAAGCAACAGAAATTTATTTCTTAATGGTTCTGGAAACTGGAAGTCTGAGATCAAGGTAGCAGCATGCCTGAATTCTGCCTAAGACCCTTATCCAGGCTGCAGGCAGCTGGCATTCCCTTGTATCTTTGCAGGTAGTAAGAGCAAAGCTGCTGAATGGGGCACTGAGCCATTCTGGAGGCTGCATCCTACGACGCAGTCACCTCCTCATATCATCATCTGGTTGGGGGAAGATTTCAACCTGTGAATTTTGGGGGAGTCATACACATTCAGTCCATAGCTGTTTTAAGGCTCAGAATGCTTGGTTTTGGTTCCTACCAGTGTTCTTTTCATTATCACTACCTTGGGCAGGATCAACATTCACTGATCTTGTGGACACCAGCTGGCTTTCTCTTAGCTTCGCTTTTTTGATGAAAGGGAGGGTCAGAAGTGTCAGGGGAGCCACTGCTTAGAAGAACAGAGTCAGGGGTGTGAATCTTGTCTTGCTCACAGGAACTGGGACAAAGCATCTGTTGAACATCTGGAGAGCTTTTGGATCCAAGGCATCTGTGAAAACATGAAATCAAGCACAGGTGATTCCAATTCCTAACTCTACCAACGTGGCAGTTCTGCTATGGACAAGGATCATCCTGGTCATCCTCTTTCAACATGGCTGGATTCATGTGGTCACTTAGGCCAATGGATTGTACAGTTTGCATCAACTTTGGCTCCTGTCTAAGTAAGAGATTTTGGGTGGAGGGAGGATGGTCCTGCCAAAGACCAGGTGAGCACCTTCAGGAACTGCATGTGCACACAGCCACCTCACCCTTGCCAGTCTCTCCACCTCTCTGCGCTCCACACCTGTGTCACTGTGCCACCTTTTCACTTTGGTTCTACTCCAAGGAAGCAGAGGACACATTCTGTCATTCTTCACTGTGCTCCTATTTGGGAGTAGAAGCCAGCCACTGTGTATTTGTGTGTGGATGTGTGTGTTTGTGATAGATTTCCTGTACTCTCAAATGTCTTGATTCTGTGGTCCAGTTTGCTTTAGTCTACCAAAATTTAGTGAAGTATAAGTCTACATCCTTCAGTGAGTTGAAAATACCTTCATGTTAATAATTATGAAAATAGGTTGATGTTACAAATGAAAAGTGTAAGCCTAACAACAGGGAAAGGAGTGTATGAGACATGCAGCATATATGTGTGTGTTGTATTGTTGAAGAGAGATTTCCTGCCTTGTAAAATAATGTTTTCAGAGATATAAATGCATTTATAATTAAAACATCATTTTTGCATATGCTTTGCTTGCAAGAATTTGCGTTGGCTTTAATTTTTTCCAACTGGGCCGAGTGGCAGTACATTCAACATTGCAGAAGGATAACTGGAGAACATTCAGCTGACGTGCATTTACTGACTGGTCCCCGGGGAGGCTATCATGGGAAGGCACTGTCTATAAATCCAGGATGCAGTTAGTGCTGTTGACACATTTTAGCTTGAGTTGCCGCATTGGAAGTCTACAGTTGGCGTCCCCGGTAATCGGCATCTGGATTGTGTTAGGTAAAATGTTCATTTTCAGAGTAAAATTTCCTCAAGGGGAAAGGCTGAACCACGAACAGCAGCACTGGGAAGAGCGTGGCTGGTTTTGGGGATGGTGACACTAATCTTGGTAACCTCACCCTCAATGCACTTCCTTGCGGGTTTGGGCCACACTAGCACATGCACCAAAAGAAGAACACCTCCATTTCTTCATGTCCCCTGGGGTCCAGAAAGGGCATTCTTGTCCCCCAAGCTGGTGGACAGCCCAGGACTCTGCCAGGCATGGTCCCAGTGCCATCTGAAGGCTGAATCTCCATCGCTGACATTCTTAGGGCATTTGGGAATGGAACTTGTAAAGTGCCTGAGAGATTGGCTTTTTAAATTTTTATCTATTTACTTTGTCTAGAAGAAGAGTGCAGAGGAAACTGTGTGCATTGCCTGCAGCGAGTGTCCCTTTGCACAACTTCTGTTCTGAAGTCAGTCACCATGCTATCTCGGGACGTGCGTTTCTTTCTGGGGTCAGGTTGAAGTTTGGAAGCCCTCCCAAGCACTCTCTTTGAGGATGAAAATGAGAGAAACCTCCTCAAGTTACTGAGTGTGTTGTCCGTGGTCAGAGGTCAGTTCAGTGCAGGGAAAACGGTGCCACTTATCCCTCCATGGAAAGATGTCACCAGCAAGCGATGTGATTTCTTTTTCCATAAACTGGACCATCACTGTTCAGAGTTCTTAGGAACTCGACTTCTGGCTTTCCTGCTACAAGCAAGTCCATCATACACCCTACAGAGGATCTGAGGAGCTCAGTCCTGCAGGATCCTTTTGGTAGCTCAGGTCCTTTCCAGTGCCCCTACCCAGGGACTGTCCTCAAGAGATGTGGACCTCCTTGCTCCACTGCCTTCCTGATTTCCATGCCAAGGTCTCTTTGCCTTGGACAGCAGAGAAGTCAGACCTCCACACTTCCTGTTTGACGCCTGTAGAAGACTGGCCATGCACTTAGAATGGCTGTCCCTACCCATATGCACATCTGCCCACCTTATCTTTTTCTCCCTCTTTCCTGACAGCTGCCCACATGGGCTGGCACGTGCCCAGCTCATGCTCCTGAGCACCAAATGGTAACAGCTCTATCCTCTTCCCCAACCTGGCTTCTCCTCACCTGCCTCAGGACTCAGTGTCACATCTTTGGAGAAAACCTCCTCCCACCACACCTGAAGTCCTATCCCCTTACTGTCCCTTCATCTCGTTGACACCATCTTTACTGTTCTGGTTATCCATGCTGCATATAAAAGCACATAAAAGTGCGTTCAAACCATAATTCAGTACTCATTCCCAGCATGCTGTGGGCTTCCCTAGGGTCTCTGGAGCCATCACACATGCTCAGGCCAAAGTCATTGGAAGGCTCTGCTGAGCGGATGTTCAGGTTGATACCTTCATCTCTGTGACTGGCAGCAATGCTGGCTGTTATCTCCTCCATGGGATCTTGGATGGTGGGCCTACATTTGCCTCTCCATGTACTTGGGCTTCTCCCAGCATGGCAGCCAGTTTCCAAGTCAGAAATCCCGAGGGCCAGGCCCAAGAGCTCAGTGGGATGTGAGCCTGGACTGCAAAGTTCAGCAAAGGTGAGCACTGTGCCCATAACTCTACACCCATGCTTTTCATCATCACAACACTGCCACCAAGTAGCAGTAGCTCCACTGATGGCAGCTGTGTCATTGGATCTGCCAATGTCCCATAGTCTCCTCTACTGCTTTTCGTCGTGCACTCCATATGAATGAGAAGAAGGAAGAAAGTGGTTCTGCAAATGCTGCCTGTTGGGGTCCTATGGGCAGGTGAGTCCAGTGTGAGCTCACTCCTCAAGAGTCAACGGAAAAGTGAAAAAATCTGTCTTGTGACTAAGAAGTCAGCAAAAGCCAGTCAAGAGATTTGTGTGAAAAACTAACCAGCTGGGTGCCAAATTTGTTTATTCTTGGCTAACAATGACTTCCTGCTTCTAAGAAGAGAGGCCTCTGGTGGACATGAAACGTTTCTTACAAAACAGCTTTTTGCTGAGCTCAGGCCCAGTGACTGGATGTCATGTGGATTACATTTCCTATAAAATGCTCCGGGCTGAAAAATCAAGGGTAAAAGTGTTGGCTGGAGGCTTTGGGAAGTGGGTTGTCCCCAGTGTAGAAGGGCTATTTCCACACACTCCTTCCTTTGGAGGAAAAGCTGCCAGGCTGGGGAGACCTTGCGGGAGGGGTCACCCCCCTCTGTGTTGGGGGAGGGGCACTCTGATGTTGGCATAACCAGGCGGCTTTGTGACTTCCTCCTGCATAATATTTACTGCTTGCTTCCTGTTTGAATGGACCAGGGCTGCTGTAAAAAAGTGTGCAGACAGAGTGACTTCAGCAGCCACTGCCTCACAGTCTGGAGGCTGGAAGTCCTACATTAGGATGTCACAGGCTTGGATCTGTGTAAGGCTGGGAGGGGACTCTCCTCTGAGCCTCACTCAACCCCAAGGTTTGCTGGTAATCTTTGGCATTTCTTCCTTCCATATCTGCATGTGGCTTTCTCCCTCTGGGTGGGTCCCTCTGTATTTGGATTTCCTAATTTTATAAGGGTACCAATTATATTATATCAGGGATTCCTTGGATGACTCTTTCTAACCTGATCATCTGCAAAGACACTATTTCCAAAGAAGGCCCCATCCTAAGGTTCTGTGGGTTGGGATTTCAACGTGTCTTTTTTGGTGGAACACAATTCAGCCCATGGCAGAGGTGGTTTTGAAATTCTTCCTTTCTACTCAGTCTCCCTATACCCAAAGGCATCTTGAAAGAAACTCCCTAGCAGCACATCTTAATTAGTGTGCAGGTGAAGCTTCTGTCACACAGACACCCCCATTTGCACGGCTCCAGTAGGGAGCACCCTCTTTCCCAAAAGCATGGCTGGTGAAGACCAGCAGTTCAATGCTGGGCCCTGGAGGTCCACCCTAAGCATTCATACCCACACCCTTTACTGGCAGTGGGAAATGTGGCCCTAGCTGGCCTGGGATCCGGAGGTAAGAGGGTACCAGGAGGTGGCCGGCTAATGCTTGCATTCCTGACTCTTGATGGCTGTTTTTGGTTTGTTTTTTTTTTTTCCTACTGTGACTATCCCCTGAGAATGGGTCAGTGTGAACAGACCTGGCCAGGGTGGTTCTGGCCCTGCTAGGTCAGACCCTGCTGTGCCTCTACCTGGGACTGGGCCTGGCTGGTATGGAGTGTGAGGCCCTGCACCCTTCCTCAGAAGGGTGTCTTGGGCACCCTGGACATGACAGAGGGGGGTTGGCAAGCCTGGCATCTGCCTGAACTTGCACCATGGCCGCCTCCTTCTTCTTCCCCGCTCCCTTGGTTCTCTCCCTGAGAGCTAGCTTTGGAAATCACAGGAATTCTGCCTTCAGCCCTGCTTCCTGGAACCCAGCTTCCTGGCCCCAGCATGGCGCTGGCACAGAGCACATGTGGGGAAAACATAGTGTCTGCTGGTCACCAGGTGGCTCCTTCCGCTGTGAGAACTTTCAAATTCCCCAAGGGCCCCAGGGAAGCAGTTTAGATCCACAATGCAGACGAGGTACAGAGGGGCAGGAGCCATGTGGTCATGCTGGGGCAGACCAGGTGTCTCAGGCCACATCCGTGTCACCCCAGACCTCCATAGCTGTCCCCCAGCCCTGGGTGAGGGACTTCACTTCCTCGCCTGGGATCCCTGGTCTGTAAATTCTGTGTTGCTCATGAAGAGTCTATGCAGAGCATGGGCACAGCCTGCTGGCACCCAGTCATTGCTCTTTCTGCTGGCAAAGACTCAAAGAAATGCATGTTTGCACGCGCACACACACACATGCATACACACAGATACACATACCACATGCATGCACACAGATGTCCACATGTATATACTCCTGGACACATCCACAGCCACTCACAACACTTGAGCAGATGCTCCCTGCATGCTGCCGAGTGTCTTCTTTCAGGAAGCTCACAATGTTAAGAAGGGTGTCACAAAGCCCCTGGGACCCTTCTTTCTCTGTTGTCACGGCTGTTGGCAGAAGCATGTGTGTGACGGAAACCCCGTGCTTGGCTTTCTGTCCCTGCCTCCTGGAAGACAGACAAGCCAGCCTTCAACACAATGCAAAGGATCTCTGGGTACTCCTTCCCATTGGTGACCCTCCATTTGTGTCCCCCTCCACTGTCTGCCTGATCCTCTGGAGATTAGTGACGAGCACTTGGGAAAGTGGCCCTGTCCAGGGACTGCAGGTCACTGAGGTGACCTTGAGCAGGTGGAGAAATTTTGGCCACTGGTCCCTCTGCCAGGTGAAGGTGAATCCCTAGGTCTTCCTGTCCTTTTGGTTTGTTTGGCACTGGGAAATGAAACCAGGGCCTTTTTCCTAAGCTATATCCCCATCATTTTTTTTTTTTTTTTTTTTGGTACCGGGGATCGAACTTGGGTCCTTGTGTTTGCGCAGCAGGCTGCGAAACCACTGAGCTAAATCCCCGGCCCTCCCCATCATTTTTTATTTTGATGCAGGGTCTTGCTAAGTTGCCCACGTGGGACTCAAATTTGCGATTCTCCTGCCTCAACCTCCCCAGAGTGCTGAGATTACAAGTGTGTGGCTCCACACCCACCTCTGCCTGGCCTTTTAAGGTGTTATGTTAATTTTGAAAACCAGAGCCCAAGGCAAGGGGTTCTATGGTAACTGAAGGGGGTAGCAGCCCAGGGCAGCAGGTGGTGCCATTGGGAGGCAGGAGGAACAGGGTAGCAGGTGGGCACAGTTTCCCCATAACATGGCTGGATATTCCCCTACAGGGGCCTTTTAGATGGGCCAGAGGAACAGTCAATGGCATAATCACATGCCTCACTCCCACTGGCAAAGGATACAGGCTGGCCGTGGGGGGAGGCGGGTGGCCCTCCCTGCTAGTGGACACATGCACAGGGTTCCTAGAATCTAGAGTGATTGTGGCATTGATCTGAAGCAAAGGGTAGGTGTGGATCCAAAGTGTTACATTCACAGCTATGTGTCTTAGTTCAAGTCACTATAATGAAAACACCATAGCTTAGGTGGCTTCAACAGCCAAAGTGTATTTCTCGCAGTTCTAGAGGCCAGAAGACCTAGATCAAGGTGCTGGCAGTCTGGGAAAGGTCCCTTTCCAGATTCTCAGATGGCCACCCTTTCACCATGTCATCATGGGCAGGGTGAGAGAGCTCTCCTGGGCCTCACTTACAAAACCACTGTAATCAGATCTCCTCTCCCCTTGGCTCCACTCCTGAGACCTTCACATTGGGCTTAGGTTGTCACTGCCATTGTGTTCTGCATCTTTGGAGGCAGGTCCAGTTCTCCACAGGCTGTTGGACCAAGGGCCTTGGTTTTTCACTGGCTCTTGGAGACTGCCACATGGATTTCTCCAACGTGACAGTTTTGCTAGTCAAAGGTAGCAATCCCAGGAGAGCCAGTTCAAGTATGACAAAAGTCACCATGTTTCAGAGCCCAGTCTTGGAAGTGACACCCACCACCTATGCTGTATTTTATTCATTAGAAGCAGCTCCTGGTATCCAGCCTCACCATCCTCCCCTCATTGCACAGAGAGGATTGTTCAAGATGGCGGATAACAAAAGGTGGAGACCATTGGGCGCCATCTTCATCTCTCCCAGTCTGCTCTCTGATCTCCAGTGACTCCTGTGCCCTTATAGGTATCCAAAGGTCTCATCACATTCCAGAACCAGCTCATGGTTGAGAATCACATCATCTTGGCCAAGCCCAGTACCCAGCGAGGCTCTTTCCATAGAGTTGCTTAAGTATGGCTGCTGTCAGTCTGCAGACCTGGAAAAGAAAGGAGCAAGTTCTCTGTCTCTAACACACACAGGACACAATGGGGGGACAAGCATGGAATAAATAGCATAAACTTTCTTGGTCACAAAGGGCAAATATGGGAAGTACTTAGGAGCCCTTTGTCCACAGCAATCCTGAAAACCAGCTGGTGAACACTGAAAGATCTTGAGGCTGAGAACAATTTTCTGCATCTCTGAGCTCCACCCTCTGGATTCTTATGTTTGTCCTCTTAGACTTAATTTTTCGTGAGATAGAAGATGTTTGACTCTGGGCATTTCTCTTAGCTACTGTTCCCTGCTAGTAGATTTTTGGGGTCTAAAGGCCTCTTTCTGTTTAGTACTGTCTGTCACTTTCAGGTTAAGTTGACAGTGTTTCTCCTGGTGAGTTTTCTTGAACATATAGAGAGTCTTTTGCAAATCTTACTGGGACCTGTTCCATTAGTAAAAAACCACAACCATCCACTCCTTGAGATAAGTTTTTGTCTACCTTGGACTTCCATTAAGCTGGCTGGGGAAACTGTTCTTCCACTGGGAGGAACCTCGAAGTACATGGTTCATCTCTTGAAAAGCCCTTGGTGTGTCCGTGCAACACTTTGATGCTTTGATCACTCTGTGGGGTTAACAAAAGGTTGCTCAATCACACTATTGGTTTTATTTCTAGAGAAGTTTTGGATGTTGCTTAGAACTTCTTTCTTAATTTTAGCATCTTTTGCTACCTGAAGTAGGTGGGGATTTTCAATACCACCCAATCTTGATTTCTTTGTGTCTGACAGTTTTTCCTGCAATTTACCCTTCTCCTTTTACCGTTTTTATAAGCAGCCAGAAGAAGCTAGATAGTGCCTTCAAGGGGTTTGCTCCTAGGAGCGACCATATCCCTCATTAGGTACAGGTTCAGCTTTGCACATGACTGTGGACAGCAGTGTTGCCACCCTTCCTGGCACTCCACTGTGGGGCTCCCTTCCTTCAGCACCTGTAACATGCCCTTCAGTCTTTCTTTCTTTTTTTTCTTCTTGGTACCAGGGGATCGAACTCGGGATCTTGTGCTTGCGAGGCAGGCACCGGAACCACTGAGCTAAATCCCTGGCCCCTTCCTCCCCCACTCAGTCTTTCTTGAGCCTTCCCTAGCATGTACTCAAAGTCCAGATTTCTGCTAACAGTCTCTTCAAGGAAATTTAGGCTCTTTACCATATTCCTCAAAATTCACTTAGCTTTCATCCACTGCCCTGTTCTGCAGCCACACCTACATTTTCTATATATTTGTTTCCACAGAGCTGCAGTGGTACTAAAATCTATCTTCATTATGTGTTGCTGTGTAACACATTAACCAAATACCTTGTGCCTTAAAACAACAGCATTTACTATTTCGGTGTCTGCAGGTCAGGAATCTATGCAAGGCTGAGCTGGACTCTCTGCTTCAGGATCTCTCACAGGTCACAATCAAGAGTTGGCCACAGCTCTGTCCTTTATGAGCTTGACAGGAAAAGGATGTGCGTCCAAACTCACTCCAATGGCTTGGGCAGATTTGGTTTGGTACTGGTTGTTGAAAAGAGGTTTTGGTTCTTTGCCATGTGGGACTGTGCATCATGACACCTTGCCTCAAATAACAAGCAACAGTCACAAGGCAAGGGATAGTGAAACCAAGATCAAATTTAGGCTTTCAGAGAGACGTTAGAAATGACCTCTTGGCATCTTTGATGCACTGTATTCATTAGAAGTACATCACTGGGGCCACACACACACACACACACGCACACACACATACAGATGTGTGTATTCATTATTCATACACACATACAAGCTCATAAACAAACATACACACACCCTTACACACATACCTGCATACAGTGTTAGTCACATTTCCACTGTTGGGAAAAAATACCTGACACTCACAACTTAAAGGAGGAAGGGTTTATTTTGGCTAATGGTTTCCGTCCATGGTTCACTGGCTCCAAAGCAGAAACATCATGGTGAAAGGCAAGGTGGCAGAAAGCTGCTCAGCTCATAGCAGCCAGGAAGCAGAGAGGATGAGAGCCTGAGGAAAGCTGTGTCCTTCAAAGTCCCACCCCAATAACCTCTCTCCAAGTGGGTTTCACCTGCATAGCCCATTCAACTATGAGCTTGTCGAGGGGTAAATCCGTTGATGAGCTGGGTAATTTTACCACCCTTCACCTCTCTTTGCATCTATTAATCCATTCAAGTTGACAATCAAGATGAAGCATCATACATACACAGACTGTTGTCTGCAGCTATTTGGACCTCTGTCCCCAGGCAAGTGTCACTGGCAATTTTGGGAGCGACATAGACAAGTGAGAAAACTTGGTCTCCACCTGCCCAAGCTCAGAGCACCTCAGAGACTTGCCGTAGCTCCACAACAGGCCTTCAGATGAGTGTCCTGAGAAGTGGCTACCAAGCGAAGAAGTATCCCAGGCCATGCCAGGACACAGAGATGAAGCACTGAGCAGTGCTAGCAGTGCCACCAGAGTGATCCCAGCTTCCATACCCAGAGGAACTAAGTCTGCACAACTCCCTCAAGAAGAGGACCCTGAGGCCATACCCTCAAGCACATGGCCCAGGGCTTCCATGCTGGGTATTGTTCACCACCCTGCTCTATCTTCTTAGCACTTGATGGTAGCCTGGCTCCTGGAAAGCGGTTTGCAGATCCTAGCAGGGAGGAAGCTGTGCTGGGTTTGTGGTAGATCAGGTGTTCCCTCTGGCAGAGAGGTGCCCGGATAGGGTGGGGCTCTGTGGGACCAGAATGGGTGCAGACAGGGATGTTAGGGCCTGGGCTGAAGTACTGAACAGGAGCTGCTGTGTGATCAGAGATGCCTTGACTGCAGGTTCAAGGCTGCATCTTAATCTCTTCTCTCCCTGAATTCTCATGGGCATCCATTGTCTGGTGAGCAAATCATAAACAAAAGCATACTAGGTTGCAAGAGATGGATTCCTTAGCACTTTGCAATGGCTTCTTTGGTATTTCCCATTATCTTCCCCTCTGACCTCCTTCCTCCCTCCCAGTCTTCCCCCTTCCTCCTGCCTACTGTCTCTCCCTCTCCCTGCTCCAGCTTTAAGATCCTGTCTACTCCAGAGCATGGCTTCCTTATGTGGTCCTTTTCTAGGCTGTTTCTTAGCAATAGCTTTTTCTACAAGAACAATAAAAGCCCTGTCTGCCTTTAGGAAACATCAGGAGATTTCTTAAGCTGGGTCAAGAGGTTCTTCTGTTTAGTTCTTTTCCCCCAATTAGCTTGGTATTCTTGAACCTCAAAATCTTGCTGAGCTCTATTATCCTCTTTGAGCAATGGTAATAGCATTAACCAACATCTCTGTCAGCAGGGTTGCATGATTAACAATAAATACTCACTGATGGAGAAGCACTGTAATAGGAGGCTTGTCTGCATTTGGCACTTAATCCTCACACCTTTCCTGTGGATGGAGAAACTAAGGCACAGAGATACTGGCCCATCTCAGTGAGGAGTAGTGTGGCGCCTTGACTTACCATAGGGTACATCCAAGTGAACTCATCATAAGAGGGAAAGGTCAGCCATGGAAAATGCATTTCCTGTACCTAACCTACTCAACATCCCTAGCTCAGCAACCCAGCCCCCTACAGAGTGTCAGTTGTTTTCTCTTTTAATCTGAGGGTTGCTTGGGAGCTTCGACTCACCGCTGCCACTGCTCTTGCAAGTAAGGATCATATAGTCAGCTCTGGAGAAGA